>NC_134119.1:73435637-73735637 GCF_040939455.1 Microcebus murinus | reverse complement strand
AGAGAGGCTCGGCTTCTCGAGCGGGGCAGGGGCGCCCTCCGCCGCCGTCTAGGGCCACACCACCCTGAACGCCCCCGATCTCGTCTGGTCTCGGAAGCTAAGCAGGGTCGGGCCTGGTTAGTACTTGGATGGGAGACCGCCTGGGAATACCGGGTGCCACAGGCTGCTGCTTTTTTTTTTTTTTTTTTTTTTTTTTGCCTCTTGTTCTGTCCCCTTTCTGGGAGCGCGGCGGCGGCCCGGGGTGGGGGTCACCCCCACCCTCAGCGCGCGCGCGGTGCCTGGCGCCCCAGCCCGCACCGTGGGGCCTCCTCTTGTCCCAAGCCGCGACACCGCCGCCACGCGGCAGCATGCGTGGCATCTGGACTGTCAGGTCTCAGACCAAAGGTCTGCTCTGTGGGAACCGACACGCTGGAGGAAACCTTGAGAGTCTGAGAGGGGAGGGAGTTCCAGAAGAAGGCCAGGATGTCATTTTGAGGGAGTATGTGACCAGAACTCGTCCCGTTGCTTTTGGGGTTCTATGGGCTACACGCAGGAATCTTTGGTGGTGGCACCTGATGTTGGGGGATCCGGAGTCACACCCAGACCTGCTCCACAGGCCTCCTTTTACTTTTCTCTTCGGATTCATTATTTTTAAAAAGTGTCTCTTACCTCTAGGATTGCATTTTCTTTTCTCTCTCTTTTCAAGCAGATGATGGGAGTACAAGTATTCAGGTGACATGTGTTGCCCGTGCCGCCCTCCCCCCTGTGTTCTTTTTTTTTTTTTTTTTTGAGACAGAGTCTCGTTTTGCTGCCCAGGCTAGAGTGAGTGCCATGGCGTCAGCCTAGCTCACAGCAACCTCAATCTCCGGGCTCAAGCAATCCTGCTGCCTCAGCCTCCCGAGTAGTTGGGACTACAGGCATGCACCACCACGCCCGGCTGTGTTTTTCTATATATATTAGTTGGCCAATTAATTTCTCTCTATTTTTAGTAGAGACGGGGTCTCGCTCTTGCTCAGGCTGGTTTCGAACTCCTGACCTGGAGCAATCCGCCCGCCTCGGCCTCCCAGAGAGCTAGGATTACAGGCGTGAGCCACCGCGCCCGGCCCCCCCTGTGTTCTTATTCATATACCTCTCATGTTGTTCCAGCGTATTGTGGGGGTACCAATGTTAAGGTCGGGTGCCTTGCCCTCTCCAAGCCTCCCCCCTCGGGTCAGAGCTTCAAGTGCGCCCATCCCCCAGTCGGTGCGCACCCACCCCATGCCTAATGGATGTGTATGCCCCTCCCCTCCCCCCACCCGCCCGACACCCACCCGATGAAGGTGATTCCTCTCTGTCCACTTAGGCGTCCATCCGTTCGTACCAATTTGCTGGTGAGCGCGCTCACGTGGTGCTCGTGTGTCCATTCTTGGGATACTTGGCCTACTGGAACGGGTTCCAGCTCTGGCCAGGAGAACACGAGAGGCGCCCTCTCACCGCTGCTCCTCACAGCCGAATGGCACTCCGTGGTGTCCACGTGCCACATTTTATTGATGCACTCCTGGATGGATGGGCACTCGGGTCGCTTCCACGTCTTTGGGATTGTGAATTGTGCCCTAACTGTAACCCTAACCCTTACCCAGCCCGTCTCCTCTGCCCCTGCCTGACGCACTCCTCCCCGGCCAGGCCCGTCACTGTCCTGGGCCCCCGCCTGACCGGCTCCTCCCCGCCCGGCCTGTCACCGTCCTCTGCCCCTGTCTGACACGCTCCTTCCCGCCCGGCCTCTCACCGTCCTCGGCCCCTGCCTGACCGGCTCCTCCGTCACCTGGGCCTTCCAAGGGCTTGGTGTGGATGCTGCTTCCAGGAAGCCCTCCAGAAACCCGGCAGCAGGGTGGCCGCAGCAGTCTCCAGCAGCCGTCCCTAAGTCGCATGAGTGCGGGGGACGTGCCCCCGCTGTGCCGCGGGGGCCCAGCCTGGTGTCTTCCCTGAGGCCCTGCGGCTGCCGGCTGGGCTGCCGCTCCCCGCAAGGGGAGAGCCGCGGAGGTGGGGACCGCCTCCTGATGGGGACGTACACGCAGCTCTCCACGTCGGATTCCGGGGCTCTCTGTCCTGCCCGAAGGCCCAGCTGGCCTGCGGGTCCTTAGAGTGGCAAAAACCTCCGAAAACTGAGACTGAGGGTCCGGTGGGTGTCTGCACTTTTGTGCTGGGCACCCCAGGGAGGCCCGGGGGCTGGCTGGACAACGTGGTCTGCTGGGCGGGGGGGGGGGGTGTTGGAGGAGCAACTGATGCCCTTTGCACTTTGGGTAGCAAGAGTCTGAGGTGTCTCTGAGCCCTGTGCCCTGTGGGGGCGGGGCGGGGGGGAGGAGGAGGAGGAGGAGGAGGAGGTGGGAAGGGCGGGGCCTGCAGTCCTGTTCCCGGGGTGGCACGGCAAGTGGCTTCTTCCACAGGCTGCTTGGCCTGGGCTCCCTGCACCTGGGCCTTTGGAGGACCGGCCCTGTGCTTGCCAACACTTCCTGCAGGGACCCAGAGCTGGGAGGTGGCATCTCTCAGCCCTGGGTCGGGCAGAGCCCCAGCGGGCCATGCCCACAACCTCTCTCAGCACCGGTCCCCCAGAAGGCTCCTTTGGGACCAGGATTCTCTTGCGGTGACTCTTTAAGGTCTGGCCCCTGGATGGAGGGGCACCAGGAGTAGAGGAGCAGGAAGGGGAAGGGGGTGGCCATGCGAGGGGACACTTTGAGGCCAAGTCCCAGCTTCAGCCTGATCCTCCTGGGAACCCCGCTCTGAGACAAGGAGCCGGGCTTCGCATTCCCACAGCAGCCAGTCGTGGGCTGAGGACACCTGGGGCGTTGGGAACTCCCTGGCTTCTCCTTGGTTTAACATCTAGAGCTGCTTGTGAATCGCGCCGCCACACACACCCGAGCGCAGGTGTCTTCCGCACAGACTGCGGGCCTCGCTCTTCTGAATGCCGCTAGCTCGCCACCCACCCACGGGTGAACCTGGTCAGGGTGCTTTCTCTCAGGGGCAGACTCTTTTCCGGGCGGGCTACCGGTGTCTCTGTTTGCTCGTTTCTTTCTTCCATTTCGGGAAAGTCTTCCTTGCTGGCTGTGGAAATCTCCTATGCCTTCCCTCGCCTATTCTGTCAGCTTTAAAATTCTCTTTCAGTTGCCACCCTCACAGATGGATTAGGAAACTCTTTCCGGTGCACTCATTAGTGAAATGACCTCCAGGAAGCTGGAATCCAATATCTAATGGCCGATTTTTAGCGAGTCCACACGCCAGGGTGGTCGGGGTCCAATGCAGCCCCGGCCAGGCCCAGGCCCCTTGGACTGGGCCACAGGAGGACACGGAGGAGGGTCCCGGCCCCCACGAAGCGGTGCCGGCAGTTCTCCACGGGCTTGGGCGTTTTCCAGAGGTAGGAGATGGAGGGGACTGATTTCTTCAGCGCCCCCCAAACCACGCCACCCCACCCCACCCATGGGACACATCCCCAGAGAGAGACGCCCCATACACTGGCTGTGCCCCAGCCCTGGCCCGGGGGAATAGGCGGCAGCCCACACACAGGGCGAGGGGGGGGGCGCAGCTGAAAGGGGTTGTGGGGGAGGGCGGCCCCTGGCTGGGGTCAAAGGGCGAGCGTCCCGCGCGTGCGCAGTCAGCGGCAGCGACGCGCTGGGGGTGGGCAGCGGGTAGGTGAAGGAGGCCGGGCGAGGAGACGAGGGGGGCTGGGAGGGCTCCACCTTGGCGAGTCCAGCCGTGGAGGCGCATCTTGTGTGAGTGTGAGTGAGTGTGAGTGTGTGTGTGTGTGTATAGAGAGACAGCCCCCCCACCCCGCCCCGCCCCGCCCCGCCCCGCCCATCACCCCCGTCCCTGGGAGCCAGCGGGACCCGGCCGGCGAACTCAACCAGCCCGGCCCGGCCCGGCGCGGGGCCTGGGGCGGGAGGCGGCGGCGGGGAAGCCCAGAGAGGCTCGGCTTCTCGAGCGGGGCAGGGGCGCCCTCCGCCGCCGTCTAGGGCCACACCACCCTGAACGCCCCCGATCTCGTCTGGTCTCGGAAGCTAAGCAGGGTCGGGCCTGGTTAGTACTTGGATGGGAGACCGCCTGGGAATACCGGGTGCCACAGGCTGCTGCTTTTTTTTTTTTTTTTTTTTTTTTTTTTGCCTCTTGTTCTGTCCCCTTTCTGGGAGCGCGGCGGCGGCCCGGGGTGGGGGTCACCCCCACCCTCAGCGCGCGCGCGGTGCCTGGCGCCCCAGCCCGCACCGTGGGGCCTCCTCTTGTCCCAAGCCGCGACACCGCCGCCACGCGGCAGCATGCGTGGCATCTGGACTGTCAGGTCTCAGACCAAAGGTCTGCTCTGTGGGAACCGACACGCTGGAGGAAACCTTGAGAGTCTGAGAGGGGAGGGAGTTCCAGAAGAAGGCCAGGATGTCATTTTGAGGGAGTATGTGACCAGAACTCGTCCCGTTGCTTTTGGGGTTCTATGGGCTACACGCAGGAATCTTTGGTGGTGGCACCTGATGTTGGGGGATCCGGAGTCACACCCAGACCTGCTCCACAGGCCTCCTTTTACTTTTCTCTTCGGATTCATTATTTTTAAAAAGTGTCTCTTACCTCTAGGATTGCATTTTCTTTTCTCTCTCTTTTCAAGCAGATGATGGGAGTACAAGTATTCAGGTGACATGTGTTGCCCGTGCCGCCCTCCCCCCTGTGTTCTTTTTTTTTTTTTTTTTTTTGAGACAGAGTCTCGTTTTGCTGCCCAGGCTAGAGTGAGTGCCATGGCGTCAGCCTAGCTCACAGCAACCTCAATCTCCGGGCTCAAGCAATCCTGCTGCCTCAGCCTCCCGAGTAGTTGGGACTACAGGCATGCACCACCACGCCCGGCTGTGTTTTTCTATATATATTAGTTGGCCAATTAATTTCTCTCTATTTTTAGTAGAGACGGGGTCTCGCTCTTGCTCAGGCTGGTTTCGAACTCCTGACCTGGAGCAATCCGCCCGCCTCGGCCTCCCAGAGAGCTAGGATTACAGGCGTGAGCCACCGCGCCCGGCCCCCCCTGTGTTCTTATTCATATACCTCTCATGTTGTTCCAGCGTATTGTGGGGGTACCAATGTTAAGGTCGGGTGCCTTGCCCTCTCCAAGCCTCCCCCCTCGGGTCAGAGCTTCAAGTGCGCCCATCCCCCAGTCGGTGCGCACCCACCCCATGCCTAATGGATGTGTATGCCCCTCCCCTCCCCCCACCCGCCCGACACCCACCCGATGAAGGTGATTCCTCTCTGTCCACTTAGGCGTCCATCCGTTCGTACCAATTTGCTGGTGAGCGCGCTCACGTGGTGCTCGTGTGTCCATTCTTGGGATACTTGGCCTACTGGAACGGGTTCCAGCTCTGGCCAGGAGAACACGAGAGGCGCCCTCTCACCGCTGCTCCTCACAGCCGAATGGCACTCCGTGGTGTCCACGTGCCACATTTTATTGATGCACTCCTGGATGGATGGGCACTCGGGTCGCTTCCACGTCTTTGGGATTGTGAATTGTGCCCTAACTGTAACCCTAACCCTTACCCAGCCCGTCTCCTCTGCCCCTGCCTGACGCACTCCTCCCCGGCCAGGCCCGTCACTGTCCTGGGCCCCCGCCTGACCGGCTCCTCCCCGCCCGGCCTGTCACCGTCCTCTGCCCCTGTCTGACACGCTCCTTCCCGCCCGGCCTCTCACCGTCCTCGGCCCCTGCCTGACCGGCTCCTCCGTCACCTGGGCCTTCCAAGGGCTTGGTGTGGATGCTGCTTCCAGGAAGCCCTCCAGAAACCCGGCAGCAGGGTGGCCGCAGCAGTCTCCAGCAGCCGTCCCTAAGTCGCGTGAGTGCGGGGGACGTGCCCCCGCTGTGCCGCGGGGGCCCAGCCTGGTGTCTTCCCTGAGGCCCTGCGGCTGCCGGCTGGGCTGCCGCTCCCCGCAAGGGGAGAGCCGCGGAGGTGGGGACCGCCTCCTGATGGGGACGTACACGCAGCTCTCCACGTCGGATTCCGGGGCTCTCTGTCCTGCCCGAAGGCCCAGCTGGCCTGCGGGTCCTTAGAGTGGCAAAAACCTCCGAAAACTGAGACTGAGGGTCCGGTGGGTGTCTGCACTTTTGTGCTGGGCACCCCAGGGAGGCCCGGGGGCTGGCTGGACAACGTGGTCTGCTGGGCGGGGGGGGGGGGTGTTGGAGGAGCAACTGATGCCCTTTGCACTTTGGGTAGCAAGAGTCTGAGGTGTCTCTGAGCCCTGTGCCCTGTGGGGGCGGGGCGGGGGGGAGGAGGAGGAGGAGGAGGAGGAGGTGGGAAGGGCGGGGCCTGCAGTCCTGTTCCCGGGGTGGCACGGCAAGTGGCTTCTTCCACAGGCTGCTTGGCCTGGGCTCCCTGCACCTGGGCCTTTGGAGGACCGGCCCTGTGCTTGCCAACACTTCCTGCAGGGACCCAGAGCTGGGAGGTGGCATCTCTCAGCCCTGGGTCGGGCAGAGCCCCAGCGGGCCATGCCCACAACCTCTCTCAGCACCGGTCCCCCAGAAGGCTCCTTTGGGACCAGGATTCTCTTGCGGTGACTCTTTAAGGTCTGGCCCCTGGATGGAGGGGCACCAGGAGTAGAGGAGCAGGAAGGGGAAGGGGGTGGCCATGCGAGGGGACACTTTGAGGCCAAGTCCCAGCTTCAGCCTGATCCTCCTGGGAACCCCGCTCTGAGACAAGGAGCCGGGCTTCGCATTCCCACAGCAGCCAGTCGTGGGCTGAGGACACCTGGGGCGTTGGGAACTCCCTGGCTTCTCCTTGGTTTAACATCTAGAGCTGCTTGTGAATCGCGCCGCCACACACACCCGAGCGCAGGTGTCTTCCGCACAGACTGCGGGCCTCGCTCTTCTGAATGCCGCTAGCTCGCCACCCACCCACGGGTGAACCTGGTCAGGGTGCTTTCTCTCAGGGGCAGACTCTTTTCCGGGCGGGCTACCGGTGTCTCTGTTTGCTCGTTTCTTTCTTCCATTTCGGGACAGTCTTCCTTGCTGGGTGTGGAAATCTCCTATGCCTTCCCTCGCCTATTCTGTCAGCTTTAAAATTCTCTTTCAGTTGCCACCCTCACAGATGGATTAGGAAACTCTTTCCGGTGCACTCATTAGTGAAATGACCTCCAGGAAGCTGGAATCCAATATCTAATGGCCGATTTTTAGCGAGTCCACACGCCAGGGTGGTCGGGGTCCAATGCAGCCCCGGCCAGGCCCAGGCCCCTTGGACTGGGCCACAGGAGGACACGGAGGAGGGTCCCGGCCCCCACGAAGCGGTGCCGGCAGTTCTCCACGGGCTTGGGCGTTTTCCAGAGGTAGGAGATGGAGGGGACTGATTTCTTCAGCGCCCCCCAAACCACGCCACCCCACCCCACCCATGGGACACATCCCCAGAGAGAGACGCCCCATACACTGGCTGTGCCCCAGCCCTGGCCCGGGGGAATAGGCGGCAGCCCACCCACAGGGCGAGGGGGGGGGCGCAGCTGAAAGGGGTTGTGGGGGAGGGCGGCCCCTGGCTGGGGTCAAAGGGCGAGCGTCCCGCGCGTGCGCAGTCAGCGGCAGCGACGCGCTGGGGGTGGGCAGCGGGTAGGTGAAGGAGGCCGGGCGAGGAGACGAGGGGGGCTGGGAGGGCTCCACCTTGGCGAGTCCAGCCGTGGAGGCGCATCTTGTGTGAGTGTGAGTGAGTGTGAGTGTGTGTGTGTGTGTATAGAGAGACAGCCCCCCCACCCCGCCCCGCCCCGCCCCGCCCCGCCCATCACCCCCGTCCCTGGGAGCCAGCGGGACCCGGCCCGCGAACTCAACCAGCCCGGCCCGGCCCGGCGCGGGGCCTGGGGCGGGAGGCGGCGGCGGGGAAGCCCAGAGAGGCTCGGCTTCTCGAGCGGGGCAGGGGCGCCCTCCGCCGCCGTCTAGGGCCACACCACCCTGAACGCCCCCGATCTCGTCTGGTCTCGGAAGCTAAGCAGGGTCGGGCCTGGTTAGTACTTGGATGGGAGACCGCCTGGGAATACCGGGTGCCACAGGCTGCTGCTTTTTTTTTTTTTTTTTTTTTTTTTTGCCTCTTGTTCTGTCCCCTTTCTGGGAGCGCGGCGGCGGCCCGGGGTGGGGGTCACCCCCACCCTCAGCGCGCGCGCGGTGCCTGGCGCCCCAGCCCGCACCGTGGGGCCTCCTCTTGTCCCAAGCCGCGACACCGCCGCCACGCGGCAGCATGCGTGGCATCTGGACTGTCAGGTCTCAGACCAAAGGTCTGCTCTGTGGGAACCGACACGCTGGAGGAAACCTTGAGAGTCTGAGAGGGGAGGGAGTTCCAGAAGAAGGCCAGGATGTCATTTTGAGGGAGTATGTGACCAGAACTCGTCCCGTTGCTTTTGGGGTTCTATGGGCTACACGCAGGAATCTTTGGTGGTGGCACCTGATGTTGGGGGATCCGGAGTCACACCCAGACCTGCTCCACAGGCCTCCTTTTACTTTTCTCTTCGGATTCATTATTTTTAAAAAGTGTCTCTTACCTCTAGGATTGCATTTTCTTTTCTCTCTCTTTTCAAGCAGATGATGGGAGTACAAGTATTCAGGTGACATGTGTTGCCCGTGCCGCCCTCCCCCCTGTGTTCTTTTTTTTTTTTTTTTTTTTGAGACAGAGTCTCGTTTTGCTGCCCAGGCTAGAGTGAGTGCCATGGCGTCAGCCTAGCTCACAGCAACCTCAATCTCCGGGCTCAAGCAATCCTGCTGCCTCAGCCTCCCGAGTAGTTGGGACTACAGGCATGCACCACCACGCCCGGCTGTGTTTTTCTATATATATTAGTTGGCCAATTAATTTCTCTCTATTTTTAGTAGAGACGGGGTCTCGCTCTTGCTCAGGCTGGTTTCGAACTCCTGACCTGGAGCAATCCGCCCGCCTCGGCCTCCCAGAGAGCTAGGATTACAGGCGTGAGCCACCGCGCCCGGCCCCCCCTGTGTTCTTATTCATATACCTCTCATGTTGTTCCAGCGTATTGTGGGGGTACCAATGTTAAGGTCGGGTGCCTTGCCCTCTCCAAGCCTCCCCCCTCGGGTCAGAGCTTCAAGTGCGCCCATCCCCCAGTCGGTGCGCACCCACCCCATGCCTAATGGATGTGTATGCCCCTCCCCTCCCCCCACCCGCCCGACACCCACCCGATGAAGGTGATTCCTCTCTGTCCACTTAGGCGTCCATCCGTTCGTACCAATTTGCTGGTGAGCGCGCTCACGTGGTGCTCGTGTGTCCATTCTTGGGATACTTGGCCTACTGGAACGGGTTCCAGCTCTGGCCAGGAGAACACGAGAGGCGCCCTCTCACCGCTGCTCCTCACAGCCGAATGGCACTCCGTGGTGTCCACGTGCCACATTTTATTGATGCACTCCTGGATGGATGGGCACTCGGGTCGCTTCCACGTCTTTGGGATTGTGAATTGTGCCCTAACTGTAACCCTAACCCTTACCCAGCCCGTCTCCTCTGCCCCTGCCTGACGCACTCCTCCCCGGCCAGGCCCGTCACTGTCCTGGGCCCCCGCCTGACCGGCTCCTCCCCGCCCGGCCTGTCACCGTCCTCTGCCCCTGTCTGACACGCTCCTTCCCGCCCGGCCTCTCACCGTCCTCGGCCCCTGCCTGACCGGCTCCTCCGTCGCCTGGGCCTTCCAAGGGCTTGGTGTGGATGCTGCTTCCAGGAAGCCCTCCAGAAACCCGGCAGCAGGGTGGCCGCAGCAGTCTCCAGCAGCCGTCCCTAAGTCGCGTGAGTGCGGGGGACGTGCCCCCGCTGTGCCGCGGGGGCCCAGCCTGGTGTCTTCCCTGAGGCCCTGCGGCTGCCGGCTGGGCTGCCGCTCCCCGCAAGGGGAGAGCCGCGGAGGTGGGGACCGCCTCCTGATGGGGACGTACACGCAGCTCTCCACGTCGGATTCCGGGGCTCTCTGTCCTGCCCGAAGGCCCAGCTGGCCTGCGGGTCCTTAGAGTGGCAAAAACCTCCGAAAACTGAGACTGAGGGTCCGGTGGGTGTCTGCACTTTTGTGCTGGGCACCCCAGGGAGGCCCGGGGGCTGGCTGGACAACGTGGTCTGCTGGGCGGGGGGGGGGGTGTTGGAGGAGCAACTGATGCCCTTTGCACTTTGGGTAGCAAGAGTCTGAGGTGTCTCTGAGCCCTGTGCCCTGTGGGGGCGGGGCGGGGGGGAGGAGGAGGAGGAGGAGGAGGAGGTGGGAAGGGCCGGGGCCTGCAGTCCTGTTCCCGGGGGTGGCACGGCAAGTGGCTTCTTCCACAGGCTGCTTGGCCTGGGCTCCCTGCACCTGGGCCTTTGGAGGACCGGCCCTGTGCTTGCCAACACTTCCTGCAGGGACCCAGAGCTGGGAGGTGGCATCTCTCAGCCCTGCGTCGGGCAGAGCCCCAGCGGGCCATGCCCACAACCTCTCTCAGCACCGGTCCCCCAGAAGGCTCCTTTGGGACCAGGATTCTCTTGCGGTGACTCTTTAAGGTCTGGCCCCTGGATGGAGGGGCACCAGGAGTAGAGGAGCAGGAAGGGGAAGGGGGTGGCCATGCGAGGGGACACTTTGAGGCCAAGTCCCAGCTTCAGCCTGATCCTCCTGGGAACCCCGCTCTGAGACAAGGAGCCGGGCTTCGCATTCCCACAGCAGCCAGTCGTGGGCTGAGGACACCTGGGGCGTTGGGAACTCCCTGGCTTCTCCTTGGTTTAACGTCTAGAGCTGCTTGGGAATCGCGCCGCCACACACACCCGAGCGCAGGTGTCTTCCGCACAGACTGCGGGCCTCGCTCTTCTGAATGCCGCTAGCTCGCCACCCACCCACGGGTGAACCTGGTCAGGGTGCTTTCTCTCAGGGGCAGACTCTTTTCCGGGCGGGCTACCGGTGTCTCTGTTTGCTCGTTTCTTTCTTCCATTTCGGGAAAGTCTTCCTTGCTGGCTGTGGAAATCTCCTATGCCTTCCCTCGCCTATTCTGTCAGCTTTAAAATTCTCTTTCAGTTGCCACCCTCACAGATGGATTAGGAAACTCTTTCCGGTGCACTCATTAGTGAAATGACCTCCAGGAAGCTGGAATCCAATATCTAATGGCCGATTTTTAGCGAGTCCACACGCCAGGGTGGTCGGGGTCCAATGCAGCCCCGGCCAGGCCCAGGCCCCTTGGACTGGGCCACAGGAGGACACGGAGGAGGGTCCCGGCCCCCACGAAGCGGTGCCGGCAGTTCTCCACGGGCTTGGGCGTTTTCCAGAGGTAGGAGATGGAGGGGACTGATTTCTTCAGCGCCCCCCAAACCACGCCACCCCACCCCACCCATGGGACACATCCCCAGAGAGAGACGCCCCATACACTGGCTGTGCCCCAGCCCTGGCCCGGGGGAATAGGCGGCAGCCCACCCACAGGGCCAGGGGGGGGCGCAGCTGAAAGGGGTTGTGGGGGAGGGCGGCCCCTGGCTGGGGTCAAAGGGCGAGCGTCCCGCGCGTGCGCAGTCAGCGGCAGCGACGCGCTGGGGGTGGGCAGCGGGTAGGTGAAGGAGGCCGGGCGAGGAGACGAGGGGGGCTGGGAGGGCTCCACCTTGGCGAGTCCAGCCGTGGAGGCGCATCTTGTGTGAGTGTGAGTGAGTGTGAGTGTGTGTGTGTGTGTATAGAGAGACAGCCCCCCACCCCGCCCCGCCCCGCCCATCACCCCCGACCCTGGGAGCCCGCGGGACCCGGCCGGCCCGGCCCGGCCCGGCGCGGGGCCTGGGGCGGGAGGCGGCGGCGGGGAAGCCCAGAGAGGCTCGGCTTCTCGAGCGGGGCAGGGGCGCCCTCCGCCGCCGTCTAGGGCCACACCACCCTGAACGCCCCCGATCTCGTCTGGTCTCGGAAGCTAAGCAGGGTCGGGCCTGGTTAGTACTTGGATGGGAGACCGCCTGGGAATACCGGGTGCCACAGGCTGCTGCTTTTTTTTTTTTTTTTTTTTTTTTTTGCCTCTTGTTCTGTCCCCTTTCTGGGAGCGCGGCGGCGGCCCGGGGTGGGGGTCACCCCCACCCTCAGCGCGCGCGCGGTGCCTGGCGCCCCAGCCCGCACCGTGGGGCCTCCTCTTGTCCCAAGCCGCGACACCGCCGCCACGCGGCAGCATGCGTGGCATCTGGACTGTCAGGTCTCAGACCAAAGGTCTGCTCTGTGGGAACCGACACGCTGGAGGAAACCTTGAGAGTCTGAGAGGGGAGGGAGTTCCAGAAGAAGGCCAGGATGTCATTTTGAGGGAGTATGTGACCAGAACTCGTCCCGTTGCTTTTGGGGTTCTATGGGCTACACGCAGGAATCTTTGGTGGTGGCACCTGATGTTGGGGGATCCGGAGTCACACCCAGACCTGCTCCACAGGCCTCCTTTTACTTTTCTCTTCGGATTCATTATTTTTAAAAAGTGTCTCTTACCTCTAGGATTGCATTTTCTTTTCTCTCTCTTTTCAAGCAGATGATGGGAGTACAAGTATTCAGGTGACATGTGTTGCCCGTGCCGCCCTCCCCCCTGTGTTCTTTTTTTTTTTTTTTTTTTTGAGACAGAGTCTCGTTTTGCTGCCCAGGCTAGAGTGAGTGCCATGGCGTCAGCCTAGCTCACAGCAACCTCAATCTCCGGGCTCAAGCAATCCTGCTGCCTCAGCCTCCCGAGTAGTTGGGACTACAGGCATGCACCACCACGCCCGGCTGTGTTTTTCTATATATATTAGTTGGCCAATTAATTTCTCTCTATTTTTAGTAGAGACGGGGTCTCGCTCTTGCTCAGGCTGGTTTCGAACTCCTGACCTGGAGCAATCCGCCCGCCTCGGCCTCCCAGAGAGCTAGGATTACAGGCGTGAGCCACCGCGCCCGGCCCCCCCTGTGTTCTTATTCATATACCTCTCATGTTGTTCCAGCGTATTGTGGGGGTACCAATGTTAAGGTCGGGTGCCTTGCCCTCTCCAAGCCTCCCCCCTCGGGTCAGAGCTTCAAGTGCGCCCATCCCCCAGTCGGTGCGCACCCACCCCATGCCTAATGGATGTGTATGCCCCTCCCCTCCCCCCACCCGCCCGACACCCACCCGATGAAGGTGATTCCTCTCTGTCCACTTAGGCGTCCATCCGTTCGTACCAATTTGCTGGTGAGCGCGCTCACGTGGTGCTCGTGTGTCCATTCTTGGGATACTTGGCCTACTGGAACGGGTTCCAGCTCTGGCCAGGAGAACACGAGAGGCGCCCTCTCACCGCTGCTCCTCACAGCCGAATGGCACTCCGTGGTGTCCACGTGCCACATTTTATTGATGCACTCCTGGATGGATGGGCACTCGGGTCGCTTCCACGTCTTTGGGATTGTGAATTGTGCCCTAACTGTAACCCTAACCCTTACCCAGCCCGTCTCCTCTGCCCCTGCCTGACGCACTCCTCCCCGGCCAGGCCCGTCACTGTCCTGGGCCCCCGCCTGACCGGCTCCTCCCCGCCCGGCCTGTCACCGTCCTCTGCCCCTGTCTGACACGCTCCTTCCCGCCCGGCCTCTCACCGTCCTCGGCCCCTGCCTGACCGGCTCCTCCGTCGCCTGGGCCTTCCAAGGGCTTGGTGTGGATGCTGCTTCCAGGAAGCCCTCCAGAAACCCGGCAGCAGGGTGGCCGCAGCAGTCTCCAGCAGCCGTCCCTAAGTCGCGTGAGTGCGGGGGACGTGCCCCCGCTGTGCCGCGGGGGCCCAGCCTGGTGTCTTCCCTGAGGCCCTGCGGCTGCCGGCTGGGCTGCCGCTCCCCGCAAGGGGAGAGCCGCGGAGGTGGGGACCGCCTCCTGATGGGGACGTACACGCAGCTCTCCACGTCGGATTCCGGGGCTCTCTGTCCTGCCCGAAGGCCCAGCTGGCCTGCGGGTCCTTAGAGTGGCAAAAACCTCCGAAAACTGAGACTGAGGGTCCGGTGGGTGTCTGCACTTTTGTGCTGGGCACCCCAGGGAGGCCCGGGGGCTGGCTGGACAACGTGGTCTGCTGGGCGGGGGGGGGGGTGTTGGAGGAGCAACTGATGCCCTTTGCACTTTGGGTAGCAAGAGTCTGAGGTGTCTCTGAGCCCTGTGCCCTGTGGGGGCGGGGCGGGGGGGAGGAGGAGGAGGAGGAGGAGGAGGTGGGAAGGGCGGGGCCTGCAGTCCTGTTCCCGGGGTGGCACGGCAAGTGGCTTCTTCCACAGGCTGCTTGGCCTGGGCTCCCTGCACCTGGGCCTTTGGAGGACCGGCCCTGTGCTTGCCAACACTTCCTGCAGGGACCCAGAGCTGGGAGGTGGCATCTCTCAGCCCTGGGTCGGGCAGAGCCCCAGCGGGCCATGCCCACAACCTCTCTCAGCACCGGTCCCCCAGAAGGCTCCTTTGGGACCAGGATTCTCTTGCGGTGACTCTTTAAGGTCTGGCCCCTGGATGGAGGGGCACCAGGAGTAGAGGAGCAGGAAGGGGAAGGGGGTGGCCATGCGAGGGGACACTTTGAGGCCAAGTCCCAGCTTCAGCCTGATCCTCCTGGGAACCCCGCTCTGAGACAAGGAGCCGGGCTTCGCATTCCCACAGCAGCCAGTCGTGGGCTGAGGACACCTGGGGCGTTGGGAACTCCCTGGCTTCTCCTTGGTTTAACATCTAGAGCTGCTTGTGAATCGCGCCGCCACACACACCCGAGCGCAGGTGTCTTCCGCACAGACTGCGGGCCTCGCTCTTCTGAATGCCGCTAGCTCGCCACCCACCCACGGGTGAACCTGGTCAGGGTGCTTTCTCTCAGGGGCAGACTCTTTTCCGGGCGGGCTACCGGTGTCTCTGTTTGCTCGTTTCTTTCTTCCATTTCGGGAAAGTCTTCCTTGCTGGCTGTGGAAATCTCCTATGCCTTCCCTCGCCTATTCTGTCAGCTTTAAAATTCTCTTTCAGTTGCCACCCTCACAGATGGATTAGGAAACTCTTTCCGGTGCACTCATTAGTGAAATGACCTCCAGGAAGCTGGAATCCAATATCTAATGGCCGATTTTTAGCGAGTCCACACGCCAGGGTGGTCGGGGTCCAATGCAGCCCCGGCCAGGCCCAGGCCCCTTGGACTGGGCCACAGGAGGACACTGAGGAGGGTCCCGGCCCCCACGAAGCGGTGCCGGCAGTTCTCCACGGGCTTGGGCGTTTTCCAGAGGTAGGAGATGGAGGGGACTGATTTCTTCAGCGCCCCCCAAACCACGCCACCCCACCAAACCCATGGGACACATCCCCAGAGAGAGACGCCCCATACACTGGCTGTGCCCCAGCCCTGGCCCGGGGGAATAGGCGGCAGCCCACACACAGGGCGAGGGGGGGGGCGCAGCTGAAAGGGGTTGTGGGGGAGGGCGGCCCCTGGCTGGGGTCAAAGGGCGAGCGTCCCGCGCGTGCGCAGTCAGCGGCAGCGACGCGCTGGGGGTGGGCAGCGGGTAGGTGAAGGAGGCCGGGCGAGGAGACGAGGGGGGCTGGGAGGGCTCCACCTTGGCGAGTCCAGCCGTGGAGGCGCATCTTGTGTGAGTGTGAGTGTGAGTGTGTGTGTGTGTGTGTAGAGAGAGACAGCCCCCCACCCCGCCCCGCCCCGCCCCGCCCCGCCCATCACCCCGGACCCTGGGAGCCCGCGGGACCAGGCCGGCCCGGCCCGGCCCGGCGTGGGGCCTGGGGCGGGAGGCGGCGGCGGGGAAGCCCAGAGAGGCTCGGCTTCTCGAGCGGGGCAGGGGCGCCCTCCGCCGCCGTCTAGGGCCACACCACCCTGAACGCCCCCGATCTCGTCTGGTCTCGGAAGCTAAGCAGGGTCGGGCCTGGTTAGTACTTGGATGGGAGACCGCCTGGGAATACCGGGTGCCACAGGCTGCTGCTTTTTTTTTTTTTTTTTTTTTTTTTTTGCCTCTTGTTCTGTCCCCTTTCTGGGAGCGCGGCGGCGGCCCGGGGTGGGGGTCACCCCCACCCTCAGCGCGCGCGCGGTGCCTGGCGCCCCAGCCCGCACCGTGGGGCCTCCTCTTGTCCCAAGCCGCGACACCGCCGCCACGCGGCAGCATGCGTGGCATCTGGACTGTCAGGTCTCAGACCAAAGGTCTGCTCTGTGGGAACCGACACGCTGGAGGAAACCTTGAGAGTCTGAGAGGGGAGGGAGTTCCAGAAGAAGGCCAGGATGTCATTTTGAGGGAGTATGTGACCAGAACTCGTCCCGTTGCTTTTGGGGTTCTATGGGCTACACGCAGGAATCTTTGGTGGTGGCACCTGATGTTGGGGGATCCGGAGTCACACCCAGACCTGCTCCACAGGCCTCCTTTTACTTTTCTCTTCGGATTCATTATTTTTAAAAAGTGTCTCTTACCTCTAGGATTGCATTTTCTTTTCTCTCTCTTTTCAAGCAGATGATGGGAGTACAAGTATTCAGGTGACATGTGTTGCCCGTGCCGCCCTCCCCCCTGTGTTCTTTTTTTTTTTTTTTTTTTTTGAGACAGAGTCTCGTTTTGCTGCCCAGGCTAGAGTGAGTGCCATGGCGTCAGCCTAGCTCACAGCAACCTCAATCTCCGGGCTCAAGCAATCCTGCTGCCTCAGCCTCCCGAGTAGTTGGGACTACAGGCATGCACCACCACGCCCGGCTGTGTTTTTCTATATATATTAGTTGGCCAATTAATTTCTCTCTATTTTTAGTAGAGACGGGGTCTCGCTCTTGCTCAGGCTGGTTTCGAACTCCTGACCTGGAGCAATCCGCCCGCCTCGGCCTCCCAGAGAGCTAGGATTACAGGCGTGAGCCACCGCGCCCGGCCCCCCCTGTGTTCTTATTCATATACCTCTCATGTTGTTCCAGCGTATTGTGGGGGTACCAATGTTAAGGTCGGGTGCCTTGCCCTCTCCAAGCCTCCCCCCTCGGGTCAGAGCTTCAAGTGCGCCCATCCCCCAGTCGGTGCGCACCCACCCCATGCCTAATGGATGTGTATGCCCCTCCCCTCCCCCCACCCGCCCGACACCCACCCGATGAAGGTGATTCCTCTCTGTCCACTTAGGCGTCCATCCGTTCGTACCAATTTGCTGGTGAGCGCGCTCACGTGGTGCTCGTGTGTCCATTCTTGGGATACTTGGCCTACTGGAACGGGTTCCAGCTCTGGCCAGGAGAACACGAGAGGCGCCCTCTCACCGCTGCTCCTCACAGCCGAATGGCACTCCGTGGTGTCCACGTGCCACATTTTATTGATGCACTCCTGGATGGATGGGCACTCGGGTCGCTTCCACGTCTTTGGGATTGTGAATTGTGCCCTAACTGTAACCCTAACCCTTACCCAGCCCGTCTCCTCTGCCCCTGCCTGACGCACTCCTCCCCGGCCAGGCCCGTCACTGTCCTGGGCCCCCGCCTGACCGGCTCCTCCCCGCCCGGCCTGTCACCGTCCTCTGCCCCTGTCTGACACGCTCCTTCCCGCCCGGCCTCTCACCGTCCTCGGCCCCTGCCTGACCGGCTCCTCCGTCGCCTGGGCCTTCCAAGGGCTTGGTGTGGATGCTGCTTCCAGGAAGCCCTCCAGAAACCCGGCAGCAGGGTGGCCGCAGCAGTCTCCAGCAGCCGTCCCTAAGTCGCGTGAGTGCGGGGGACGTGCCCCCGCTGTGCCGCGGGGGCCCAGCCTGGTGTCTTCCCTGAGGCCCTGCGGCTGCCGGCTGGGCTGCCGCTCCCCGCAAGGGGAGAGCCGCGGAGGTGGGGACCGCCTCCTGATGGGGACGTACACGCAGCTCTCCACGTCGGATTCCGGGGCTCTCTGTCCTGCCCGAAGGCCCAGCTGGCCTGCGGGTCCTTAGAGTGGCAAAAACCTCCGAAAACTGAGACTGAGGGTCCGGTGGGTGTCTGCACTTTTGTGCTGGGCACCCCAGGGAGGCCCGGGGGCTGGCTGGACAACGTGGTCTGCTGGGCGGGGGGGGGGGTGTTGGAGGAGCAACTGATGCCCTTTGCACTTTGGGTAGCAAGAGTCTGAGGTGTCTCTGAGCCCTGTGCCCTGTGGGGGCGGGGCGGGGGGGAGGAGGAGGAGGAGGAGGAGGAGGTGGGAAGGGCCGGGGCCTGCAGTCCTGTTCCCGGGGGTGGCACGGCAAGTGGCTTCTTCCACAGGCTGCTTGGCCTGGGCTCCCTGCACCTGGGCCTTTGGAGGACCGGCCCTGTGCTTGCCAACACTTCCTGCAGGGACCCAGAGCTGGGAGGTGGCATCTCTCAGCCCTGCGTCGGGCAGAGCCCCAGCGGGCCATGCCCACAACCTCTCTCAGCACCGGTCCCCCAGAAGGCTCCTTTGGGACCAGGATTCTCTTGCGGTGACTCTTTAAGGTCTGGCCCCTGGATGGAGGGGCACCAGGAGTAGAGGAGCAGGAAGGGGAAGGGGGTGGCCATGCGAGGGGACACTTTGAGGCCAAGTCCCAGCTTCAGCCTGATCCTCCTGGGAACCCCGCTCTGAGACAAGGAGCCGGGCTTCGCATTCCCACAGCAGCCAGTCGTGGGCTGAGGACACCTGGGGCGTTGGGAACTCCCTGGCTTCTCCTTGGTTTAACGTCTAGAGCTGCTTGGGAATCGCGCCGCCACACACACCCGAGCGCAGGTGTCTTCCGCACAGACTGCGGGCCTCGCTCTTCTGAATGCCGCTAGCTCGCCACCCACCCACGGGTGAACCTGGTCAGGGTGCTTTCTCTCAGGGGCAGACTCTTTTCCGGGCGGGCTACCGGTGTCTCTGTTTGCTCGTTTCTTTCTTCCATTTCGGGAAAGTCTTCCTTGCTGGCTGTGGAAATCTCCTATGCCTTCCCTCGCCTATTCTGTCAGCTTTAAAATTCTCTTTCAGTTGCCACCCTCACAGATGGATTAGGAAACTCTTTCCGGTGCACTCATTAGTGAAATGACCTCCAGGAAGCTGGAATCCAATATCTAATGGCCGATTTTTAGCGAGTCCACACGCCAGGGTGGTCGGGGTCCAATGCAGCCCCGGCCAGGCCCAGGCCCCTTGGACTGGGCCACAGGAGGACACGGAGGAGGGTCCCGGCCCCCACGAAGCGGTGCCGGCAGTTCTCCACGGGCTTGGGCGTTTTCCAGAGGTAGGAGATGGAGGGGACTGATTTCTTCAGCGCCCCCCAAACCACGCCACCCCACCCCACCCATGGGACACATCCCCAGAGAGAGACGCCCCATACACTGGCTGTGCCCCAGCCCTGGCCCGGGGGAATAGGCGGCAGCCCACCCACAGGGCCAGGGGGGGGCGCAGCTGAAAGGGGTTGTGGGGGAGGGCGGCCCCTGGCTGGGGTCAAAGGGCGAGCGTCCCGCGCGTGCGCAGTCAGCGGCAGCGACGCGCTGGGGGTGGGCAGCGGGTAGGTGAAGGAGGCCGGGCGAGGAGACGAGGGGGGCTGGGAGGGCTCCACCTTGGCGAGTCCAGCCGTGGAGGCGCATCTTGTGTGAGTGTGAGTGAGTGTGAGTGTGTGTGTGTGTGTATAGAGAGACAGCCCCCCACCCCGCCCCGCCCCGCCCATCACCCCCGACCCTGGGAGCCCGCGGGACCCGGCCGGCCCGGCCCGGCCCGGCGCGGGGCCTGGGGCGGGAGGCGGCGGCGGGGAAGCCCAGAGAGGCTCGGCTTCTCGAGCGGGGCAGGGGCGCCCTCCGCCGCCGTCTAGGGCCACACCACCCTGAACGCCCCCGATCTCGTCTGGTCTCGGAAGCTAAGCAGGGTCGGGCCTGGTTAGTACTTGGATGGGAGACCGCCTGGGAATACCGGGTGCCACAGGCTGCTGCTTTTTTTTTTTTTTTTTTTTTTTTTTGCCTCTTGTTCTGTCCCCTTTCTGGGAGCGCGGCGGCGGCCCGGGGTGGGGGTCACCCCCACCCTCAGCGCGCGCGCGGTGCCTGGCGCCCCAGCCCGCACCGTGGGGCCTCCTCTTGTCCCAAGCCGCGACACCGCCGCCACGCGGCAGCATGCGTGGCATCTGGACTGTCAGGTCTCAGACCAAAGGTCTGCTCTGTGGGAACCGACACGCTGGAGGAAACCTTGAGAGTCTGAGAGGGGAGGGAGTTCCAGAAGAAGGCCAGGATGTCATTTTGAGGGAGTATGTGACCAGAACTCGTCCCGTTGCTTTTGGGGTTCTATGGGCTACACGCAGGAATCTTTGGTGGTGGCACCTGATGTTGGGGGATCCGGAGTCACACCCAGACCTGCTCCACAGGCCTCCTTTTACTTTTCTCTTCGGATTCATTATTTTTAAAAAGTGTCTCTTACCTCTAGGATTGCATTTTCTTTTCTCTCTCTTTTCAAGCAGATGATGGGAGTACAAGTATTCAGGTGACATGTGTTGCCCGTGCCGCCCTCCCCCCTGTGTTCTTTTTTTTTTTTTTTTTTTTGAGACAGAGTCTCGTTTTGCTGCCCAGGCTAGAGTGAGTGCCATGGCGTCAGCCTAGCTCACAGCAACCTCAATCTCCGGGCTCAAGCAATCCTGCTGCCTCAGCCTCCCGAGTAGTTGGGACTACAGGCATGCACCACCACGCCCGGCTGTGTTTTTCTATATATATTAGTTGGCCAATTAATTTCTCTCTATTTTTAGTAGAGACGGGGTCTCGCTCTTGCTCAGGCTGGTTTCGAACTCCTGACCTGGAGCAATCCGCCCGCCTCGGCCTCCCAGAGAGCTAGGATTACAGGCGTGAGCCACCGCGCCCGGCCCCCCCTGTGTTCTTATTCATATACCTCTCATGTTGTTCCAGCGTATTGTGGGGGTACCAATGTTAAGGTCGGGTGCCTTGCCCTCTCCAAGCCTCCCCCCTCGGGTCAGAGCTTCAAGTGCGCCCATCCCCCAGTCGGTGCGCACCCACCCCATGCCTAATGGATGTGTATGCCCCTCCCCTCCCCCCACCCGCCCGACACCCACCCGATGAAGGTGATTCCTCTCTGTCCACTTAGGCGTCCATCCGTTCGTACCAATTTGCTGGTGAGCGCGCTCACGTGGTGCTCGTGTGTCCATTCTTGGGATACTTGGCCTACTGGAACGGGTTCCAGCTCTGGCCAGGAGAACACGAGAGGCGCCCTCTCACCGCTGCTCCTCACAGCCGAATGGCACTCCGTGGTGTCCACGTGCCACATTTTATTGATGCACTCCTGGATGGATGGGCACTCGGGTCGCTTCCACGTCTTTGGGATTGTGAATTGTGCCCTAACTGTAACCCTAACCCTTACCCAGCCCGTCTCCTCTGCCCCTGCCTGACGCACTCCTCCCCGGCCAGGCCCGTCACTGTCCTGGGCCCCCGCCTGACCGGCTCCTCCCCGCCCGGCCTGTCACCGTCCTCTGCCCCTGTCTGACACGCTCCTTCCCGCCCGGCCTCTCACCGTCCTCGGCCCCTGCCTGACCGGCTCCTCCGTCGCCTGGGCCTTCCAAGGGCTTGGTGTGGATGCTGCTTCCAGGAAGCCCTCCAGAAACCCGGCAGCAGGGTGGCCGCAGCAGTCTCCAGCAGCCGTCCCTAAGTCGCGTGAGTGCGGGGGACGTGCCCCCGCTGTGCCGCGGGGGCCCAGCCTGGTGTCTTCCCTGAGGCCCTGCGGCTGCCGGCTGGGCTGCCGCTCCCCGCAAGGGGAGAGCCGCGGAGGTGGGGACCGCCTCCTGATGGGGACGTACACGCAGCTCTCCACGTCGGATTCCGGGGCTCTCTGTCCTGCCCGAAGGCCCAGCTGGCCTGCGGGTCCTTAGAGTGGCAAAAACCTCCGAAAACTGAGACTGAGGGTCCGGTGGGTGTCTGCACTTTTGTGCTGGGCACCCCAGGGAGGCCCGGGGGCTGGCTGGACAACGTGGTCTGCTGGGCGGGGGGGGGGGTGTTGGAGGAGCAACTGATGCCCTTTGCACTTTGGGTAGCAAGAGTCTGAGGTGTCTCTGAGCCCTGTGCCCTGTGGGGGCGGGGCGGGGGGGAGGAGGAGGAGGAGGAGGAGGAGGTGGGAAGGGCGGGGCCTGCAGTCCTGTTCCCGGGGTGGCACGGCAAGTGGCTTCTTCCACAGGCTGCTTGGCCTGGGCTCCCTGCACCTGGGCCTTTGGAGGACCGGCCCTGTGCTTGCCAACACTTCCTGCAGGGACCCAGAGCTGGGAGGTGGCATCTCTCAGCCCTGGGTCGGGCAGAGCCCCAGCGGGCCATGCCCACAACCTCTCTCAGCACCGGTCCCCCAGAAGGCTCCTTTGGGACCAGGATTCTCTTGCGGTGACTCTTTAAGGTCTGGCCCCTGGATGGAGGGGCACCAGGAGTAGAGGAGCAGGAAGGGGAAGGGGGTGGCCATGCGAGGGGACACTTTGAGGCCAAGTCCCAGCTTCAGCCTGATCCTCCTGGGAACCCCGCTCTGAGACAAGGAGCCGGGCTTCGCATTCCCACAGCAGCCAGTCGTGGGCTGAGGACACCTGGGGCGTTGGGAACTCCCTGGCTTCTCCTTGGTTTAACATCTAGAGCTGCTTGTGAATCGCGCCGCCACACACACCCGAGCGCAGGTGTCTTCCGCACAGACTGCGGGCCTCGCTCTTCTGAATGCCGCTAGCTCGCCACCCACCCACGGGTGAACCTGGTCAGGGTGCTTTCTCTCAGGGGCAGACTCTTTTCCGGGCGGGCTACCGGTGTCTCTGTTTGCTCGTTTCTTTCTTCCATTTCGGGAAAGTCTTCCTTGCTGGCTGTGGAAATCTCCTATGCCTTCCCTCGCCTATTCTGTCAGCTTTAAAATTCTCTTTCAGTTGCCACCCTCACAGATGGATTAGGAAACTCTTTCCGGTGCACTCATTAGTGAAATGACCTCCAGGAAGCTGGAATCCAATATCTAATGGCCGATTTTTAGCGAGTCCACACGCCAGGGTGGTCGGGGTCCAATGCAGCCCCGGCCAGGCCCAGGCCCCTTGGACTGGGCCACAGGAGGACACTGAGGAGGGTCCCGGCCCCCACGAAGCGGTGCCGGCAGTTCTCCACGGGCTTGGGCGTTTTCCAGAGGTAGGAGATGGAGGGGACTGATTTCTTCAGCGCCCCCCAAACCACGCCACCCCACCAAACCCATGGGACACATCCCCAGAGAGAGACGCCCCATACACTGGCTGTGCCCCAGCCCTGGCCCGGGGGAATAGGCGGCAGCCCACACACAGGGCGAGGGGGGGGGCGCAGCTGAAAGGGGTTGTGGGGGAGGGCGGCCCCTGGCTGGGGTCAAAGGGCGAGCGTCCCGCGCGTGCGCAGTCAGCGGCAGCGACGCGCTGGGGGTGGGCAGCGGGTAGGTGAAGGAGGCCGGGCGAGGAGACGAGGGGGGCTGGGAGGGCTCCACCTTGGCGAGTCCAGCCGTGGAGGCGCATCTTGTGTGAGTGTGAGTGAGTGTGAGTGTGTGTGTGTGTGTGTAGAGAGAGACAGCCCCCCACCCCGCCCCGCCCCGCCCCGCCCCGCCCATCACCCCGGACCCTGGGAGCCCGCGGGACCAGGCCGGCCCGGCCCGGCCCGGCGTGGGGCCTGGGGCGGGAGGCGGCGGCGGGGAAGCCCAGAGAGGCTCGGCTTCTCGAGCGGGGCAGGGGCGCCCTCCGCCGCCGTCTAGGGCCACACCACCCTGAACGCCCCCGATCTCGTCTGGTCTCGGAAGCTAAGCAGGGTCGGGCCTGGTTAGTACTTGGATGGGAGACCGCCTGGGAATACCGGGTGCCACAGGCTGCTGCTTTTTTTTTTTTTTTTTTTTTTTTTGCCTCTTGTTCTGTCCCCTTTCTGGGAGCGCGGCGGCGGCCCGGGGTGGGGGTCACCCCCACCCTCAGCGCGCGCGCGGTGCCTGGCGCCCCAGCCCGCACCGTGGGGCCTCCTCTTGTCCCAAGCCGCGACACCGCCGCCACGCGGCAGCATGCGTGGCATCTGGACTGTCAGGTCTCAGACCAAAGGTCTGCTCTGTGGGAACCGACACGCTGGAGGAAACCTTGAGAGTCTGAGAGGGGAGGGAGTTCCAGAAGAAGGCCAGGATGTCATTTTGAGGGAGTATGTGACCAGAACTCGTCCCGTTGCTTTTGGGGTTCTATGGGCTACACGCAGGAATCTTTGGTGGTGGCACCTGATGTTGGGGGATCCGGAGTCACACCCAGACCTGCTCCACAGGCCTCCTTTTACTTTTCTCTTCGGATTCATTATTTTTAAAAAGTGTCTCTTACCTCTAGGATTGCATTTTCTTTTCTCTCTCTTTTCAAGCAGATGATGGGAGTACAAGTATTCAGGTGACATGTGTTGCCCGTGCCGCCCTCCCCCCTGTGTTCTTTTTTTTTTTTTTTTTTTTGAGACAGAGTCTCGTTTTGCTGCCCAGGCTAGAGTGAGTGCCATGGCGTCAGCCTAGCTCACAGCAACCTCAATCTCCGGGCTCAAGCAATCCTGCTGCCTCAGCCTCCCGAGTAGTTGGGACTACAGGCATGCACCACCACGCCCGGCTGTGTTTTTCTATATATATTAGTTGGCCAATTAATTTCTCTCTATTTTTAGTAGAGACGGGGTCTCGCTCTTGCTCAGGCTGGTTTCGAACTCCTGACCTGGAGCAATCCGCCCGCCTCGGCCTCCCAGAGAGCTAGGATTACAGGCGTGAGCCACCGCGCCCGGCCCCCCCTGTGTTCTTATTCATATACCTCTCATGTTGTTCCAGCGTATTGTGGGGGTACCAATGTTAAGGTCGGGTGCCTTGCCCTCTCCAAGCCTCCCCCCTCGGGTCAGAGCTTCAAGTGCGCCCATCCCCCAGTCGGTGCGCACCCACCCCATGCCTAATGGATGTGTATGCCCCTCCCCTCCCCCCACCCGCCCGACACCCACCCGATGAAGGTGATTCCTCTCTGTCCACTTAGGCGTCCATCCGTTCGTACCAATTTGCTGGTGAGCGCGCTCACGTGGTGCTCGTGTGTCCATTCTTGGGATACTTGGCTTACTGGAACGGGTTCCAGCTCTGGCCAGGAGAGCACGAGAGGCGCCCTCTCACCGCTGCTCCTCATAGCCGAATGGCACTCCGTGGTGTCCACGTGCCACATTTTATTGATGCACTCCTGGATGGATGGGCACTCGGGTCGCTTCCACGTCTTTGGGATTGTGAATTGTGCCCTAACTGTAACCCTAACCCTTACCCAGCCCGTCTCCTCTGCCCCTGCCTGACGCACTCCTCCCCGGCCAGGCCCGTCACTGTCCTGGGCCCCCGCCTGACCGGCTCCTCCCCGCCCGGCCTGTCACCGTCCTCTGCCCCTGTCTGACACGCTCCTTCCCGCCCGGCCTCTCACCGTCCTCGGCCCCTACCTGACCGGCTCCTCCGTCGCCTGGGCCTTCCAAGGGCTTGGTGTGGATGCTGCTTCCAGGAAGCCCTCCAGAAACCCGGCAGCAGGGTGGCCGCAGCAGTCTCCAGCAGCCGTCCCTAAGTCGCGTGAGTGCGGGGGACGTGCCCCCGCTGTGCCGCGGGGGCCCAGCCTGGTGTCTTCCCTGAGGCCCTGCGGCTGCCGGCTGGGCTGCCGCTCCCCGCAAGGGGAGAGCCGCGGAGGTGGGGACCGCCTCCTGATGGGGACGTACACGCAGCTCTCCACGTCGGATTCCGGGGCTCTCTGTCCTGCCCGAAGGCCCAGCTGGCCTGCGGGTCCTTAGAGTGGCAAAAACCTCCGAAAACTGAGACTGAGGGTCCGGTGGGTGTCTGCACTTTTGTGCTGGGCACCCCAGGGAGGCCCGGGGGCTGGCTGGACAACGTGGTCTGCTGGGCGGGGGGGGGGGGTGTTGGAGGAGCAACTGATGCCCTTTGCACTTTGGGTAGCAAGAGTCTGAGGTGTCTCTGAGCCCTGTGCCCTGTGGGGGCGGGGCGGGGGGGAGGAGGAGGAGGAGGAGGAGGAGGTGGGAAGGGCGGGGCCTGCAGTCCTGTTCCCGGGGTGGCACGGCAAGTGGCTTCTTCCACAGGCTGCTTGGCCTGGGCTCCCTGCACCTGGGCCTTTGGAGGACCGGCCCTGTGCTTGCCAACACTTCCTGCAGGGACCCAGAGCTGGGAGGTGGCATCTCTCAGCCCTGGGTCGGGCAGAGCCCCAGCGGGCCATGCCCACAACCTCTCTCAGCACCGGTCCCCCAGAAGGCTCCTTTGGGACCAGGATTCTCTTGCGGTGACTCTTTAAGGTCTGGCCCCTGGATGGAGGGGCACCAGGAGTAGAGGAGCAGGAAGGGGAAGGGGGTGGCCGTGCGAGGGGACACTTTGAGGCCAAGTCCCAGCTTCAGCCTGATCCTCCTGGGAACCCCGCTCTGAGACAAGGAGCCGGGCTTCGCATTCCCACAGCAGCCAGTCGTGGGCTGAGGACACCTGGGGCGTTGGGAACTCCCTGGCTTCTCCTTGGTTTAACATCTAGAGCTGCTTGTGAATCGCGCCGCCACACACACCCGAGCGCAGGTGTCTTCCGCACAGACTGCGGGCCTCGCTCTTCTGAATGCCGCTAGCTCGCCACCCACCCACGGGTGAACCTGGTCAGGGTGCTTTCTCTCAGGGGCAGACTCTTTTCCGGGCGGGCTACCGGTGTCTCTGTTTGCTCGTTTCTTTCTTCCATTTCGGGAAAGTCTTCCTTGCTGGCTGTGGAAATCTCCTATGCCTTCCCTCGCCTATTCTGTCAGCTTTAAAATTCTCTTTCAGTTGCCACCCTCACAGATGGATTAGGAAACTCTTTCCGGTGCACTCATTAGTGAAATGACCTCCAGGAAGCTGGAATCCAATATCTAATGGCCGATTTTTAGCGAGTCCACACGCCAGGGTGGTCGGGGTCCAATGCAGCCCCGGCCAGGCCCAGGCCCCTTGGACTGGGCCACAGGAGGACACTGAGGAGGGTCCCGGCCCCCACGAAGCGGTGCCGGCAGTTCTCCACGGGCTTGGGCGTTTTCCAGAGGTAGGAGATGGAGGGGACTGATTTCTTCAGCGCCCCCCAAACCACGCCACCCCACCCCACCCATGGGACACATCCCCAGAGAGAGACGCCCCATACACTGGCTGTGCCCCAGCCCTGGCCCGGGGGAATAGGCGGCAGCCCACACACAGGGCGAGGGGGGGGGCGCAGCTGAAAGGGGTTGTGGGGGAGGGCGGCCCCTGGCTGGGGTCAAAGGGCGAGCGTCCCGCGCGTGCGCAGTCAGCGGCAGCGACGCGCTGGGGGTGGGCAGCGGGTAGGTGAAGGAGGCCGGGCGAGGAGACGAGGGGGGCTGGGAGGGCTCCACCTTGGCGAGTCCAGCCGTGGAGGCGCATCTTGTGTGAGTGTGAGTGTGAGTGTGTGTGTGTGTGTGTAGAGAGAGACAGCCCCCCACCCCGCCCCGCCCCGCCCCGCCCCGCCCATCACCCCGGACCCTGGGAGCCCGCGGGACCAGGCCGGCCCGGCCCGGCCCGGCGTGGGGCCTGGGGCGGGAGGCGGCGGCGGGGAAGCCCAGAGAGGCTCGGCTTCTCGAGCGGGGCAGGGGCGCCCTCCGCCGCCGTCTAGGGCCACACCACCCTGAACGCCCCCGATCTCGTCTGGTCTCGGAAGCTAAGCAGGGTCGGGCCTGGTTAGTACTTGGATGGGAGACCGCCTGGGAATACCGGGTGCCACAGGCTGCTGCTTTTTTTTTTTTTTTTTTTTTTTTTTGCCTCTTGTTCTGTCCCCTTTCTGGGAGCGCGGCGGCGGCCCGGGGTGGGGGTCACCCCCACCCTCAGCGCGCGCGCGGTGCCTGGCGCCCCAGCCCGCACCGTGGGGCCTCCTCTTGTCCCAAGCCGCGACACCGCCGCCACGCGGCAGCATGCGTGGCATCTGGACTGTCAGGTCTCAGACCAAAGGTCTGCTCTGTGGGAACCGACACGCTGGAGGAAACCTTGAGAGTCTGAGAGGGGAGGGAGTTCCAGAAGAAGGCCAGGATGTCATTTTGAGGGAGTATGTGACCAGAACTCGTCCCGTTGCTTTTGGGGTTCTATGGGCTACACGCAGGAATCTTTGGTGGTGGCACCTGATGTTGGGGGATCCGGAGTCACACCCAGACCTGCTCCACAGGCCTCCTTTTACTTTTCTCTTCGGATTCATTATTTTTAAAAAGTGTCTCTTACCTCTAGGATTGCATTTTCTTTTCTCTCTCTTTTCAAGCAGATGATGGGAGTACAAGTATTCAGGTGACATGTGTTGCCCGTGCCGCCCTCCCCCCTGTGTTCTTTTTTTTTTTTTTTTTTTTGAGACAGAGTCTCGTTTTGCTGCCCAGGCTAGAGTGAGTGCCATGGCGTCAGCCTAGCTCACAGCAACCTCAATCTCCGGGCTCAAGCAATCCTGCTGCCTCAGCCTCCCGAGTAGTTGGGACTACAGGCATGCACCACCACGCCCGGCTGTGTTTTTCTATATATATTAGTTGGCCAATTAATTTCTCTCTATTTTTAGTAGAGACGGGGTCTCGCTCTTGCTCAGGCTGGTTTCGAACTCCTGACCTGGAGCAATCCGCCCGCCTCGGCCTCCCAGAGAGCTAGGATTACAGGCGTGAGCCACCGCGCCCGGCCCCCCCTGTGTTCTTATTCATATACCTCTCATGTTGTTCCAGCGTATTGTGGGGGTACCAATGTTAAGGTCGGGTGCCTTGCCCTCTCCAAGCCTCCCCCCTCGGGTCAGAGCTTCAAGTGCGCCCATCCCCCAGTCGGTGCGCACCCACCCCATGCCTAATGGATGTGTATGCCCCTCCCCTCCCCCCACCCGCCCGACACCCACCCGATGAAGGTGATTCCTCTCTGTCCACTTAGGCGTCCATCCGTTCGTACCAATTTGCTGGTGAGCGCGCTCACGTGGTGCTCGTGTGTCCATTCTTGGGATACTTGGCCTACTGGAACGGGTTCCAGCTCTGGCCAGGAGAACACGAGAGGCGCCCTCTCACCGCTGCTCCTCACAGCCGAATGGCACTCCGTGGTGTCCACGTGCCACATTTTATTGATGCACTCCTGGATGGATGGGCACTCGGGTCGCTTCCACGTCTTTGGGATTGTGAATTGTGCCCTAACTGTAACCCTAACCCTTACCCAGCCCGTCTCCTCTGCCCCTGCCTGACGCACTCCTCCCCGGCCAGGCCCGTCACTGTCCTGGGCCCCCGCCTGACCGGCTCCTCCCCGCCCGGCCTGTCACCGTCCTCTGCCCCTGTCTGACACGCTCCTTCCCGCCCGGCCTCTCACCGTCCTCGGCCCCTGCCTGACCGGCTCCTCCGTCGCCTGGGCCTTCCAAGGGCTTGGTGTGGATGCTGCTTCCAGGAAGCCCTCCAGAAACCCGGCAGCAGGGTGGCCGCAGCAGTCTCCAGCAGCCGTCCCTAAGTCGCGTGAGTGCGGGGGACGTGCCCCCGCTGTGCCGCGGGGGCCCAGCCTGGTGTCTTCCCTGAGGCCCTGCGGCTGCCGGCTGGGCTGCCGCTCCCCGCAAGGGGAGAGCCGCGGAGGTGGGGACCGCCTCCTGATGGGGACGTACACGCAGCTCTCCACGTCGGATTCCGGGGCTCTCTGTCCTGCCCGAAGGCCCAGCTGGCCTGCGGGTCCTTAGAGTGGCAAAAACCTCCGAAAACTGAGACTGAGGGTCCGGTGGGTGTCTGCACTTTTGTGCTGGGCACCCCAGGGAGGCCCGGGGGCTGGCTGGACAACGTGGTCTGCTGGGCGGGGGGGGGGGTGTTGGAGGAGCAACTGATGCCCTTTGCACTTTGGGTAGCAAGAGTCTGAGGTGTCTCTGAGCCCTGTGCCCTGTGGGGGCGGGGCGGGGGGGAGGAGGAGGAGGAGGAGGAGGAGGTGGGAAGGGCGGGGCCTGCAGTCCTGTTCCCGGGGTGGCACGGCAAGTGGCTTCTTCCACAGGCTGCTTGGCCTGGGCTCCCTGCACCTGGGCCTTTGGAGGACCGGCCCTGTGCTTGCCAACACTTCCTGCAGGGACCCAGAGCTGGGAGGTGGCATCTCTCAGCCCTGGGTCGGGCAGAGCCCCAGCGGGCCATGCCCACAACCTCTCTCAGCACCGGTCCCCCAGAAGGCTCCTTTGGGACCAGGATTCTCTTGCGGTGACTCTTTAAGGTCTGGCCCCTGGATGGAGGGGCACCAGGAGTAGAGGAGCAGGAAGGGGAAGGGGGTGGCCATGCGAGGGGACACTTTGAGGCCAAGTCCCAGCTTCAGCCTGATCCTCCTGGGAACCCCGCTCTGAGACAAGGAGCCGGGCTTCGCATTCCCACAGCAGCCAGTCGTGGGCTGAGGACACCTGGGGCGTTGGGAACTCCCTGGCTTCTCCTTGGTTTAACATCTAGAGCTGCTTGTGAATCGCGCCGCCACACACACCCGAGCGCAGGTGTCTTCCGCACAGACTGCGGGCCTCGCTCTTCTGAATGCCGCTAGCTCGCCACCCACCCACGGGTGAACCTGGTCAGGGTGCTTTCTCTCAGGGGCAGACTCTTTTCCGGGCGGGCTACCGGTGTCTCTGTTTGCTCGTTTCTTTCTTCCATTTCGGGAAAGTCTTCCTTGCTGGCTGTGGAAATCTCCTATGCCTTCCCTCGCCTATTCTGTCAGCTTTAAAATTCTCTTTCAGTTGCCACCCTCACAGATGGATTAGGAAACTCTTTCCGGTGCACTCATTAGTGAAATGACCTCCAGGAAGCTGGAATCCAATATCTAATGGCCGATTTTTAGCGAGTCCACACGCCAGGGTGGTCGGGGTCCAATGCAGCCCCGGCCAGGCCCAGGCCCCTTGGACTGGGCCACAGGAGGACACTGAGGAGGGTCCCGGCCCCCACGAAGCGGTGCCGGCAGTTCTCCACGGGCTTGGGCGTTTTCCAGAGGTAGGAGATGGAGGGGACTGATTTCTTCAGCGCCCCCCAAACCACGCCACCCCACCAAACCCATGGGACACATCCCCAGAGAGAGACGCCCCATACACTGGCTGTGCCCCAGCCCTGGCCCGGGGGAATAGGCGGCAGCCCACACACAGGGCGAGGGGGGGGGCGCAGCTGAAAGGGGTTGTGGGGGAGGGCGGCCCCTGGCTGGGGTCAAAGGGCGAGCGTCCCGCGCGTGCGCAGTCAGCGGCAGCGACGCGCTGGGGGTGGGCAGCGGGTAGGTGAAGGAGGCCGGGCGAGGAGACGAGGGGGGCTGGGAGGGCTCCACCTTGGCGAGTCCAGCCGTGGAGGCGCATCTTGTGTGAGTGTGAGTGAGTGTGAGTGTGTGTGTGTGTGTGTAGAGAGAGACAGCCCCCCACCCCGCCCCGCCCCGCCCCGCCCCGCCCATCACCCCGGACCCTGGGAGCCCGCGGGACCAGGCCGGCCCGGCCCGGCCCGGCGCGGGGCCTGGGGCGGGAGGCGGCGGCGGGGAAGCCCAGAGAGGCTCGGCTTCTCGAGCGGGGCAGGGGCGCCCTCCGCCGCCGTCTAGGGCCACACCACCCTGAACGCCCCCGATCTCGTCTGGTCTCGGAAGCTAAGCAGGGTCGGGCCTGGTTAGTACTTGGATGGGAGACCGCCTGGGAATACCGGGTGCCACAGGCTGCTGCTTTTTTTTTTTTTTTTTTTTTTTTTTTGCCTCTTGTTCTGTCCCCTTTCTGGGAGCGCGGCGGCGGCCCGGGGTGGGGGTCACCCCCACCCTCAGCGCGCGCGCGGTGCCTGGCGCCCCAGCCCGCACCGTGGGGCCTCCTCTTGTCCCAAGCCGCGACACCGCCGCCACGCGGCAGCATGCGTGGCATCTGGACTGTCAGGTCTCAGACCAAAGGTCTGCTCTGTGGGAACCGACACGCTGGAGGAAACCTTGAGAGTCTGAGAGGGGAGGGAGTTCCAGAAGAAGGCCAGGATGTCATTTTGAGGGAGTATGTGACCAGAACTCGTCCCGTTGCTTTTGGGGTTCTATGGGCTACACGCAGGAATCTTTGGTGGTGGCACCTGATGTTGGGGGATCCGGAGTCACACCCAGACCTGCTCCACAGGCCTCCTTTTACTTTTCTCTTCGGATTCATTATTTTTAAAAAGTGTCTCTTACCTCTAGGATTGCATTTTCTTTTCTCTCTCTTTTCAAGCAGATGATGGGAGTACAAGTATTCAGGTGACATGTGTTGCCCGTGCCGCCCTCCCCCCTGTGTTCTTTTTTTTTTTTTTTTTTTGAGACAGAGTCTCGTTTTGCTGCCCAGGCTAGAGTGAGTGCCATGGCGTCAGCCTAGCTCACAGCAACCTCAATCTCCGGGCTCAAGCAATCCTGCTGCCTCAGCCTCCCGAGTAGTTGGGACTACAGGCATGCACCACCACGCCCGGCTGTGTTTTTCTATATATATTAGTTGGCCAATTAATTTCTCTCTATTTTTAGTAGAGACGGGGTCTCGCTCTTGCTCAGGCTGGTTTCGAACTCCTGACCTGGAGCAATCCGCCCGCCTCGGCCTCCCAGAGAGCTAGGATTACAGGCGTGAGCCACCGCGCCCGGCCCCCCCTGTGTTCTTATTCATATACCTCTCATGTTGTTCCAGCGTATTGTGGGGGTACCAATGTTAAGGTCGGGTGCCTTGCCCTCTCCAAGCCTCCCCCCTCGGGTCAGAGCTTCAAGTGCGCCCATCCCCCAGTCGGTGCGCACCCACCCCATGCCTAATGGATGTGTATGCCCCTCCCCTCCCCCCACCCGCCCGACACCCACCCGATGAAGGTGATTCCTCTCTGTCCACTTAGGCGTCCATCCGTTCGTACCAATTTGCTGGTGAGCGCGCTCACGTGGTGCTCGTGTGTCCATTCTTGGGATACTTGGCCTACTGGAACGGGTTCCAGCTCTGGCCAGGAGAACACGAGAGGCGCCCTCTCACCGCTGCTCCTCACAGCCGAATGGCACTCCGTGGTGTCCACGTGCCACCATTTTATTGATGCACTCCTGGATGGATGGGCACTCGGGTCGCTTCCACGTCTTTGGGATTGTGAATTGTGCCCTAACTGTAACCCTAACCCTTACCCAGCCCGTCTCCTCTGCCCCTGCCTGACGCACTCCTCCCCGGCCAGGCCCGTCACTGTCCTGGGCCCCCGCCTGACCGGCTCCTCCCCGCCCGGCCTGTCACCGTCCTCTGCCCCTGTCTGACACGCTCCTTCCCGCCCGGCCTCTCACCGTCCTCGGCCCCTGCCTGACCGGCTCCTCCGTCGCCTGGGCCTTCCAAGGGCTTGGTGTGGATGCTGCTTCCAGGAAGCCCTCCAGAAACCCGGCAGCAGGGTGGCCGCAGCAGTCTCCAGCAGCCGTCCCTAAGTCGCGTGAGTGCGGGGGACGTGCCCCCGCTGTGCCGCGGGGGCCCAGCCTGGTGTCTTCCCTGAGGCCCTGCGGCTGCCGGCTGGGCTGCCGCTCCCCGCAAGGGGAGAGCCGCGGAGGTGGGGACCGCCTCCTGATGGGGACGTACACGCAGCTCTCCACGTCGGATTCCGGGGCTCTCTGTCCTGCCCGAAGGCCCAGCTGGCCTGCGGGTCCTTAGAGTGGCAAAAACCTCCGAAAACTGAGACTGAGGGTCCGGTGGGTGTCTGCACTTTTGTGCTGGGCACCCCAGGGAGGCCCGGGGGCTGGCTGGACAACGTGGTCTGCTGGGCGGGGGGGGGGGTGTTGGAGGAGCAACTGATGCCCTTTGCACTTTGGGTAGCAAGAGTCTGAGGTGTCTCTGAGCCCTGTGCCCTGTGGGGGCGGGGCGGGGGGGAGGAGGAGGAGGAGGAGGAGGAGGTGGGAAGGGCCGGGGCCTGCAGTCCTGTTCCCGGGGGTGGCACGGCAAGTGGCTTCTTCCACAGGCTGCTTGGCCTGGGCTCCCTGCACCTGGGCCTTTGGAGGACCGGCCCTGTGCTTGCCAACACTTCCTGCAGGGACCCAGAGCTGGGAGGTGGCATCTCTCAGCCCTGCGTCGGGCAGAGCCCCAGCGGGCCATGCCCACAACCTCTCTCAGCACCGGTCCCCCAGAAGGCTCCTTTGGGACCAGGATTCTCTTGCGGTGACTCTTTAAGGTCTGGCCCCTGGATGGAGGGGCACCAGGAGTAGAGGAGCAGGAAGGGGAAGGGGGTGGCCATGCGAGGGGACACTTTGAGGCCAAGTCCCAGCTTCAGCCTGATCCTCCTGGGAACCCCGCTCTGAGACAAGGAGCCGGGCTTCGCATTCCCACAGCAGCCAGTCGTGGGCTGAGGACACCTGGGGCGTTGGGAACTCCCTGGCTTCTCCTTGGTTTAACGTCTAGAGCTGCTTGGGAATCGCGCCGCCACACACACCCGAGCGCAGGTGTCTTCCGCACAGACTGCGGGCCTCGCTCTTCTGAATGCCGCTAGCTCGCCACCCACCCACGGGTGAACCTGGTCAGGGTGCTTTCTCTCAGGGGCAGACTCTTTTCCGGGCGGGCTACCGGTGTCTCTGTTTGCTCGTTTCTTTCTTCCATTTCGGGAAAGTCTTCCTTGCTGGCTGTGGAAATCTCCTATGCCTTCCCTCGCCTATTCTGTCAGCTTTAAAATTCTCTTTCAGTTGCCACCCTCACAGATGGATTAGGAAACTCTTTCCGGTGCACTCATTAGTGAAATGACCTCCAGGAAGCTGGAATCCAATATCTAATGGCCGATTTTTAGCGAGTCCACACGCCAGGGTGGTCGGGGTCCAATGCAGCCCCGGCCAGGCCCAGGCCCCTTGGACTGGGCCACAGGAGGACACGGAGGAGGGTCCCGGCCCCCACGAAGCGGTGCCGGCAGTTCTCCACGGGCTTGGGCGTTTTCCAGAGGTAGGAGATGGAGGGGACTGATTTCTTCAGCGCCCCCCAAACCACGCCACCCCACCCCACCCATGGGACACATCCCCAGAGAGAGACGCCCCATACACTGGCTGTGCCCCAGCCCTGGCCCGGGGGAATAGGCGGCAGCCCACCCACAGGGCCAGGGGGGGGCGCAGCTGAAAGGGGTTGTGGGGGAGGGCGGCCCCTGGCTGGGGTCAAAGGGCGAGCGTCCCGCGCGTGCGCAGTCAGCGGCAGCGACGCGCTGGGGGTGGGCAGCGGGTAGGTGAAGGAGGCCGGGCGAGGAGACGAGGGGGGCTGGGAGGGCTCCACCTTGGCGAGTCCAGCCGTGGAGGCGCATCTTGTGTGAGTGTGAGTGAGTGTGAGTGTGTGTGTGTGTGTATAGAGAGACAGCCCCCCACCCCGCCCCGCCCCGCCCATCACCCCCGACCCTGGGAGCCCGCGGGACCCGGCCGGCCCGGCCCGGCCCGGCGCGGGGCCTGGGGCGGGAGGCGGCGGCGGGGAAGCCCAGAGAGGCTCGGCTTCTCGAGCGGGGCAGGGGCGCCCTCCGCCGCCGTCTAGGGCCACACCACCCTGAACGCCCCCGATCTCGTCTGGTCTCGGAAGCTAAGCAGGGTCGGGCCTGGTTAGTACTTGGATGGGAGACCGCCTGGGAATACCGGGTGCCACAGGCTGCTGCTTTTTTTTTTTTTTTTTTTTTTTTTTGCCTCTTGTTCTGTCCCCTTTCTGGGAGCGCGGCGGCGGCCCGGGGTGGGGGTCACCCCCACCCTCAGCGCGCGCGCGGTGCCTGGCGCCCCAGCCCGCACCGTGGGGCCTCCTCTTGTCCCAAGCCGCGACACCGCCGCCACGCGGCAGCATGCGTGGCATCTGGACTGTCAGGTCTCAGACCAAAGGTCTGCTCTGTGGGAACCGACACGCTGGAGGAAACCTTGAGAGTCTGAGAGGGGAGGGAGTTCCAGAAGAAGGCCAGGATGTCATTTTGAGGGAGTATGTGACCAGAACTCGTCCCGTTGCTTTTGGGGTTCTATGGGCTACACGCAGGAATCTTTGGTGGTGGCACCTGATGTTGGGGGATCCGGAGTCACACCCAGACCTGCTCCACAGGCCTCCTTTTACTTTTCTCTTCGGATTCATTATTTTTAAAAAGTGTCTCTTACCTCTAGGATTGCATTTTCTTTTCTCTCTCTTTTCAAGCAGATGATGGGAGTACAAGTATTCAGGTGACATGTGTTGCCCGTGCCGCCCTCCCCCCTGTGTTCTTTTTTTTTTTTTTTTTTTTGAGACAGAGTCTCGTTTTGCTGCCCAGGCTAGAGTGAGTGCCATGGCGTCAGCCTAGCTCACAGCAACCTCAATCTCCGGGCTCAAGCAATCCTGCTGCCTCAGCCTCCCGAGTAGTTGGGACTACAGGCATGCACCACCACGCCCGGCTGTGTTTTTCTATATATATTAGTTGGCCAATTAATTTCTCTCTATTTTTAGTAGAGACGGGGTCTCGCTCTTGCTCAGGCTGGTTTCGAACTCCTGACCTGGAGCAATCCGCCCGCCTCGGCCTCCCAGAGAGCTAGGATTACAGGCGTGAGCCACCGCGCCCGGCCCCCCCTGTGTTCTTATTCATATACCTCTCATGTTGTTCCAGCGTATTGTGGGGGTACCAATGTTAAGGTCGGGTGCCTTGCCCTCTCCAAGCCTCCCCCCTCGGGTCAGAGCTTCAAGTGCGCCCATCCCCCAGTCGGTGCGCACCCACCCCATGCCTAATGGATGTGTATGCCCCTCCCCTCCCCCCACCCGCCCGACACCCACCCGATGAAGGTGATTCCTCTCTGTCCACTTAGGCGTCCATCCGTTCGTACCAATTTGCTGGTGAGCGCGCTCACGTGGTGCTCGTGTGTCCATTCTTGGGATACTTGGCCTACTGGAACGGGTTCCAGCTCTGGCCAGGAGAACACGAGAGGCGCCCTCTCACCGCTGCTCCTCACAGCCGAATGGCACTCCGTGGTGTCCACGTGCCACATTTTATTGATGCACTCCTGGATGGATGGGCACTCGGGTCGCTTCCACGTCTTTGGGATTGTGAATTGTGCCCTAACTGTAACCCTAACCCTTACCCAGCCCGTCTCCTCTGCCCCTGCCTGACGCACTCCTCCCCGGCCAGGCCCGTCACTGTCCTGGGCCCCCGCCTGACCGGCTCCTCCCCGCCCGGCCTGTCACCGTCCTCTGCCCCTGTCTGACACGCTCCTTCCCGCCCGGCCTCTCACCGTCCTCGGCCCCTGCCTGACCGGCTCCTCCGTCGCCTGGGCCTTCCAAGGGCTTGGTGTGGATGCTGCTTCCAGGAAGCCCTCCAGAAACCCGGCAGCAGGGTGGCCGCAGCAGTCTCCAGCAGCCGTCCCTAAGTCGCGTGAGTGCGGGGGACGTGCCCCCGCTGTGCCGCGGGGGCCCAGCCTGGTGTCTTCCCTGAGGCCCTGCGGCTGCCGGCTGGGCTGCCGCTCCCCGCAAGGGGAGAGCCGCGGAGGTGGGGACCGCCTCCTGATGGGGACGTACACGCAGCTCTCCACGTCGGATTCCGGGGCTCTCTGTCCTGCCCGAAGGCCCAGCTGGCCTGCGGGTCCTTAGAGTGGCAAAAACCTCCGAAAACTGAGACTGAGGGTCCGGTGGGTGTCTGCACTTTTGTGCTGGGCACCCCAGGGAGGCCCGGGGGCTGGCTGGACAACGTGGTCTGCTGGGCGGGGGGGGGGGTGTTGGAGGAGCAACTGATGCCCTTTGCACTTTGGGTAGCAAGAGTCTGAGGTGTCTCTGAGCCCTGTGCCCTGTGGGGGCGGGGCGGGGGGGAGGAGGAGGAGGAGGAGGAGGAGGTGGGAAGGGCGGGGCCTGCAGTCCTGTTCCCGGGGTGGCACGGCAAGTGGCTTCTTCCACAGGCTGCTTGGCCTGGGCTCCCTGCACCTGGGCCTTTGGAGGACCGGCCCTGTGCTTGCCAACACTTCCTGCAGGGACCCAGAGCTGGGAGGTGGCATCTCTCAGCCCTGGGTCGGGCAGAGCCCCAGCGGGCCATGCCCACAACCTCTCTCAGCACCGGTCCCCCAGAAGGCTCCTTTGGGACCAGGATTCTCTTGCGGTGACTCTTTAAGGTCTGGCCCCTGGATGGAGGGGCACCAGGAGTAGAGGAGCAGGAAGGGGAAGGGGGTGGCCATGCGAGGGGACACTTTGAGGCCAAGTCCCAGCTTCAGCCTGATCCTCCTGGGAACCCCGCTCTGAGACAAGGAGCCGGGCTTCGCATTCCCACAGCAGCCAGTCGTGGGCTGAGGACACCTGGGGCGTTGGGAACTCCCTGGCTTCTCCTTGGTTTAACATCTAGAGCTGCTTGTGAATCGCGCCGCCACACACACCCGAGCGCAGGTGTCTTCCGCACAGACTGCGGGCCTCGCTCTTCTGAATGCCGCTAGCTCGCCACCCACCCACGGGTGAACCTGGTCAGGGTGCTTTCTCTCAGGGGCAGACTCTTTTCCGGGCGGGCTACCGGTGTCTCTGTTTGCTCGTTTCTTTCTTCCATTTCGGGAAAGTCTTCCTTGCTGGCTGTGGAAATCTCCTATGCCTTCCCTCGCCTATTCTGTCAGCTTTAAAATTCTCTTTCAGTTGCCACCCTCACAGATGGATTAGGAAACTCTTTCCGGTGCACTCATTAGTGAAATGACCTCCAGGAAGCTGGAATCCAATATCTAATGGCCGATTTTTAGCGAGTCCACACGCCAGGGTGGTCGGGGTCCAATGCAGCCCCGGCCAGGCCCAGGCCCCTTGGACTGGGCCACAGGAGGACACTGAGGAGGGTCCCGGCCCCCACGAAGCGGTGCCGGCAGTTCTCCACGGGCTTGGGCGTTTTCCAGAGGTAGGAGATGGAGGGGACTGATTTCTTCAGCGCCCCCCAAACCACGCCACCCCACCAAACCCATGGGACACATCCCCAGAGAGAGACGCCCCATACACTGGCTGTGCCCCAGCCCTGGCCCGGGGGAATAGGCGGCAGCCCACACACAGGGCGAGGGGGGGGGCGCAGCTGAAAGGGGTTGTGGGGGAGGGCGGCCCCTGGCTGGGGTCAAAGGGCGAGCGTCCCGCGCGTGCGCAGTCAGCGGCAGCGACGCGCTGGGGGTGGGCAGCGGGTAGGTGAAGGAGGCCGGGCGAGGAGACGAGGGGGGCTGGGAGGGCTCCACCTTGGCGAGTCCAGCCGTGGAGGCGCATCTTGTGTGAGTGTGAGTGAGTGTGAGTGTGTGTGTGTGTGTGTAGAGAGAGACAGCCCCCCACCCCGCCCCGCCCCGCCCCGCCCCGCCCATCACCCCGGACCCTGGGAGCCCGCGGGACCAGGCCGGCCCGGCCCGGCCCGGCGTGGGGCCTGGGGCGGGAGGCGGCGGCGGGGAAGCCCAGAGAGGCTCGGCTTCTCGAGCGGGGCAGGGGCGCCCTCCCGCCGCCGTCTAGGGCCACACCACCCTGAACGCCCCCGATCTCGTCTGGTCTCGGAAGCTAAGCAGGGTCGGGCCTGGTTAGTACTTGGATGGGAGACCGCCTGGGAATACCGGGTGCCACAGGCTGCTGCTTTTTTTTTTTTTTTTTTTTTTTTTTTGCCTCTTGTTCTGTCCCCTTTCTGGGAGCGCGGCGGCGGCCCGGGGTGGGGGTCACCCCCACCCTCAGCGCGCGCGCGGTGCCTGGCGCCCCAGCCCGCACCGTGGGGCCTCCTCTTGTCCCAAGCCGCGACACCGCCGCCACGCGGCAGCATGCGTGGCATCTGGACTGTCAGGTCTCAGACCAAAGGTCTGCTCTGTGGGAACCGACACGCTGGAGGAAACCTTGAGAGTCTGAGAGGGGAGGGAGTTCCAGAAGAAGGCCAGGATGTCATTTTGAGGGAGTATGTGACCAGAACTCGTCCCGTTGCTTTTGGGGTTCTATGGGCTACACGCAGGAATCTTTGGTGGTGGCACCTGATGTTGGGGGATCCGGAGTCACACCCAGACCTGCTCCACAGGCCTCCTTTTACTTTTCTCTTCGGATTCATTATTTTTAAAAAGTGTCTCTTACCTCTAGGATTGCATTTTCTTTTCTCTCTCTTTTCAAGCAGATGATGGGAGTACAAGTATTCAGGTGACATGTGTTGCCCGTGCCGCCCTCCCCCCTGTGTTCTTTTTTTTTTTTTTTTTTTTGAGACAGAGTCTCGTTTTGCTGCCCAGGCTAGAGTGAGTGCCATGGCGTCAGCCTAGCTCACAGCAACCTCAATCTCCGGGCTCAAGCAATCCTGCTGCCTCAGCCTCCCGAGTAGTTGGGACTACAGGCATGCACCACCACGCCCGGCTGTGTTTTTCTATATATATTAGTTGGCCAATTAATTTCTCTCTATTTTTAGTAGAGACGGGGTCTCGCTCTTGCTCAGGCTGGTTTCGAACTCCTGACCTGGAGCAATCCGCCCGCCTCGGCCTCCCAGAGAGCTAGGATTACAGGCGTGAGCCACCGCGCCCGGCCCCCCCTGTGTTCTTATTCATATACCTCTCATGTTGTTCCAGCGTATTGTGGGGGTACCAATGTTAAGGTCGGGTGCCTTGCCCTCTCCAAGCCTCCCCCCTCGGGTCAGAGCTTCAAGTGCGCCCATCCCCCAGTCGGTGCGCACCCACCCCATGCCTAATGGATGTGTATGCCCCTCCCCTCCCCCCACCCGCCCGACACCCACCCGATGAAGGTGATTCCTCTCTGTCCACTTAGGCGTCCATCCGTTCGTACCAATTTGCTGGTGAGCGCGCTCACGTGGTGCTCGTGTGTCCATTCTTGGGATACTTGGCCTACTGGAACGGGTTCCAGCTCTGGCCAGGAGAACACGAGAGGCGCCCTCTCACCGCTGCTCCTCACAGCCGAATGGCACTCCGTGGTGTCCACGTGCCACATTTTATTGATGCACTCCTGGATGGATGGGCACTCGGGTCGCTTCCACGTCTTTGGGATTGTGAATTGTGCCCTAACTGTAACCCTAACCCTTACCCAGCCCGTCTCCTCTGCCCCTGCCTGACGCACTCCTCCCCGGCCAGGCCCGTCACTGTCCTGGGCCCCCGCCTGACCGGCTCCTCCCCGCCCGGCCTGTCACCGTCCTCTGCCCCTGTCTGACACGCTCCTTCCCGCCCGGCCTCTCACCGTCCTCGGCCCCTGCCTGACCGGCTCCTCCGTCGCCTGGGCCTTCCAAGGGCTTGGTGTGGATGCTGCTTCCAGGAAGCCCTCCAGAAACCCGGCAGCAGGGTGGCCGCAGCAGTCTCCAGCAGCCGTCCCTAAGTCGCGTGAGTGCGGGGGACGTGCCCCCGCTGTGCCGCGGGGGCCCAGCCTGGTGTCTTCCCTGAGGCCCTGCGGCTGCCGGCTGGGCTGCCGCTCCCCGCAAGGGGAGAGCCGCGGAGGTGGGGACCGCCTCCTGATGGGGACGTACACGCAGCTCTCCACGTCGGATTCCGGGGCTCTCTGTCCTGCCCGAAGGCCCAGCTGGCCTGCGGGTCCTTAGAGTGGCAAAAACCTCCGAAAACTGAGACTGAGGGTCCGGTGGGTGTCTGCACTTTTGTGCTGGGCACCCCAGGGAGGCCCGGGGGCTGGCTGGACAACGTGGTCTGCTGGGCGGGGGGGGGGTGTTGGAGGAGCAACTGATGCCCTTTGCACTTTGGGTAGCAAGAGTCTGAGGTGTCTCTGAGCCCTGTGCCCTGTGGGGGCGGGGCGGGGGGGAGGAGGAGGAGGAGGAGGAGGAGGTGGGAAGGGCGGGGCCTGCAGTCCTGTTCCCGGGGTGGCACGGCAAGTGGCTTCTTCCACAGGCTGCTTGGCCTGGGCTCCCTGCACCTGGGCCTTTGGAGGACCGGCCCTGTGCTTGCCAACACTTCCTGCAGGGACCCAGAGCTGGGAGGTGGCATCTCTCAGCCCTGGGTCGGGCAGAGCCCCAGCGGGCCATGCCCACAACCTCTCTCAGCACCGGTCCCCCAGAAGGCTCCTTTGGGACCAGGATTCTCTTGCGGTGACTCTTTAAGGTCTGGCCCCTGGATGGAGGGGCACCAGGAGTAGAGGAGCAGGAAGGGGAAGGGGGTGGCCATGCGAGGGGACACTTTGAGGCCAAGTCCCAGCTTCAGCCTGATCCTCCTGGGAACCCCGCTCTGAGACAAGGAGCCGGGCTTCGCATTCCCACAGCAGCCAGTCGTGGGCTGAGGACACCTGGGGCGTTGGGAACTCCCTGGCTTCTCCTGGGTTTAACGTCTAGAGCTGCTTGTGAATCGCGCCGCCACACACACCCGAGCGCAGGTGTCTTCCGCACAGACTGCGGGCCTCGCTCTTCTGAATGCCGCTAGCTCGCCACCCACCCACGGGTGAACCTGGTCAGGGTGCTTTCTCTCAGGGGCAGACTCTTTTCCGGGCGGGCTACCGGTGTCTCTGTTTGCTCGTTTCTTTCTTCCATTTCGGGAAAGTCTTCCTTGCTGGCTGTGGAAATCTCCTATGCCTTCCCTCGCCTATTCTGTCAGCTTTAAAATTCTCTTTCAGTTGCCACCCTCACAGATGGATTAGGAAACTCTTTCCGGTGCACTCATTAGTGAAATGACCTCCAGGAAGCTGGAATCCAATATCTAATGGCCGATTTTTAGCGAGTCCACACGCCAGGGTGGTCGGGGTCCAATGCAGCCCCGGCCAGGCCCAGGCCCCTTGGACTGGGCCACAGGAGGACACTGAGGAGGGTCCCGGCCCCCACGAAGCGGTGCCGGCAGTTCTCCACGGGCTTGGGCGTTTTCCAGAGGTAGGAGATGGAGGGGACTGATTTCTTCAGCGCCCCCCAAACCACGCCACCCCACCCCACCCATGGGACACATCCCCAGAGAGAGACGCCCCATACACTGGCTGTGCCCCAGCCCTGGCCCGGGGGAATAGGCGGCAGCCCACACACAGGGCGAGGGGGGGGGCGCAGCTGAAAGGGGTTGTGGGGGAGGGCGGCCCCTGGCTGGGGTCAAAGGGCGAGCGTCCCGCGCGTGCGCAGTCAGCGGCAGCGACGCGCTGGGGGTGGGCAGCGGGTAGGTGAAGGAGGCCGGGCGAGGAGACGAGGGGGGCTGGGAGGGCTCCACCTTGGCGAGTCCAGCCGTGGAGGCGCATCTTGTGTGAGTGTGAGTGTGAGTGTGTGTGTGTGTGTGTAGAGAGAGACAGCCCCCCACCCCGCCCCGCCCCGCCCCGCCCCGCCCATCACCCCGGACCCTGGGAGCCCGCGGGACCAGGCCGGCCCGGCCCGGCCCGGCGCGGGGCCTGGGGCGGGAGGCGGCGGCGGGGAAGCCCAGAGAGGCTCGGCTTCTCGAGCGGGGCAGGGGCGCCCTCCGCCGCCGTCTAGGGCCACACCACCCTGAACGCCCCCGATCTCGTCTGGTCTCGGAAGCTAAGCAGGGTCGGGCCTGGTTAGTACTTGGATGGGAGACCGCCTGGGAATACCGGGTGCCACAGGCTGCTGCTTTTTTTTTTTTTTTTTTTTTTTTTTGCCTCTTGTTCTGTCCCCTTTCTGGGAGCGCGGCGGCGGCCCGGGGTGGGGGTCACCCCCACCCTCAGCGCGCGCGCGGTGCCTGGCGCCCCAGCCCGCACCGTGGGGCCTCCTCTTGTCCCAAGCCGCGACACCGCCGCCACGCGGCAGCATGCGTGGCATCTGGACTGTCAGGTCTCAGACCAAAGGTCTGCTCTGTGGGAACCGACACGCTGGAGGAAACCTTGAGAGTCTGAGAGGGGAGGGAGTTCCAGAAGAAGGCCAGGATGTCATTTTGAGGGAGTATGTGACCAGAACTCGTCCCGTTGCTTTTGGGGTTCTATGGGCTACACGCAGGAATCTTTGGTGGTGGCACCTGATGTTGGGGGATCCGGAGTCACACCCAGACCTGCTCCACAGGCCTCCTTTTACTTTTCTCTTCGGATTCATTATTTTTAAAAAGTGTCTCTTACCTCTAGGATTGCATTTTCTTTTCTCTCTCTTTTCAAGCAGATGATGGGAGTACAAGTATTCAGGTGACATGTGTTGCCCGTGCCGCCCTCCCCCCTGTGTTCTTTTTTTTTTTTTTTTTTTTGAGACAGAGTCTCGTTTTGCTGCCCAGGCTAGAGTGAGTGCCATGGCGTCAGCCTAGCTCACAGCAACCTCAATCTCCGGGCTCAAGCAATCCTGCTGCCTCAGCCTCCCGAGTAGTTGGGACTACAGGCATGCACCACCACGCCCGGCTGTGTTTTTCTATATATATTAGTTGGCCAATTAATTTCTCTCTATTTTTAGTAGAGACGGGGTCTCGCTCTTGCTCAGGCTGGTTTCGAACTCCTGACCTGGAGCAATCCGCCCGCCTCGGCCTCCCAGAGAGCTAGGATTACAGGCGTGAGCCACCGCGCCCGGCCCCCCCTGTGTTCTTATTCATATACCTCTCATGTTGTTCCAGCGTATTGTGGGGGTACCAATGTTAAGGTCGGGTGCCTTGCCCTCTCCAAGCCTCCCCCCTCGGGTCAGAGCTTCAAGTGCGCCCATCCCCCAGTCGGTGCGCACCCACCCCATGCCTAATGGATGTGTATGCCCCTCCCCTCCCCCCACCCGCCCGACACCCACCCGATGAAGGTGATTCCTCTCTGTCCACTTAGGCGTCCATCCGTTCGTACCAATTTGCTGGTGAGCGCGCTCACGTGGTGCTCGTGTGTCCATTCTTGGGATACTTGGCCTACTGGAACGGGTTCCAGCTCTGGCCAGGAGAACACGAGAGGCGCCCTCTCACCGCTGCTCCTCACAGCCGAATGGCACTCCGTGGTGTCCACGTGCCACATTTTATTGATGCACTCCTGGATGGATGGGCACTCGGGTCGCTTCCACGTCTTTGGGATTGTGAATTGTGCCCTAACTGTAACCCTAACCCTTACCCAGCCCGTCTCCTCTGCCCCTGCCTGACGCACTCCTCCCCGGCCAGGCCCGTCACTGTCCTGGGCCCCCGCCTGACCGGCTCCTCCCCGCCCGGCCTGTCACCGTCCTCTGCCCCTGTCTGACACGCTCCTTCCCGCCCGGCCTCTCACCGTCCTCGGCCCCTGCCTGACCGGCTCCTCCGTCGCCTGGGCCTTCCAAGGGCTTGGTGTGGATGCTGCTTCCAGGAAGCCCTCCAGAAACCCGGCAGCAGGGTGGCCGCAGCAGTCTCCAGCAGCCGTCCCTAAGTCGCGTGAGTGCGGGGGACGTGCCCCCGCTGTGCCGCGGGGGCCCAGCCTGGTGTCTTCCCTGAGGCCCTGCGGCTGCCGGCTGGGCTGCCGCTCCCCGCAAGGGGAGAGCCGCGGAGGTGGGGACCGCCTCCTGATGGGGACGTACACGCAGCTCTCCACGTCGGATTCCGGGGCTCTCTGTCCTGCCCGAAGGCCCAGCTGGCCTGCGGGTCCTTAGAGTGGCAAAAACCTCCGAAAACTGAGACTGAGGGTCCGGTGGGTGTCTGCACTTTTGTGCTGGGCACCCCAGGGAGGCCCGGGGGCTGGCTGGACAACGTGGTCTGCTGGGCGGGGGGGGGGTGTTGGAGGAGCAACTGATGCCCTTTGCACTTTGGGTAGCAAGAGTCTGAGGTGTCTCTGAGCCCTGTGCCCTGTGGGGGCGGGGCGGGGGGGAGGAGGAGGAGGAGGAGGAGGAGGTGGGAAGGGCGGGGCCTGCAGTCCTGTTCCCGGGGTGGCACGGCAAGTGGCTTCTTCCACAGGCTGCTTGGCCTGGGCTCCCTGCACCTGGGCCTTTGGAGGACCGGCCCTGTGCTTGCCAACACTTCCTGCAGGGACCCAGAGCTGGGAGGTGGCATCTCTCAGCCCTGGGTCGGGCAGAGCCCCAGCGGGCCATGCCCACAACCTCTCTCAGCACCGGTCCCCCAGAAGGCTCCTTTGGGACCAGGATTCTCTTGCGGTGACTCTTTAAGGTCTGGCCCCTGGATGGAGGGGCACCAGGAGTAGAGGAGCAGGAAGGGGAAGGGGGTGGCCATGCGAGGGGACACTTTGAGGCCAAGTCCCAGCTTCAGCCTGATCCTCCTGGGAACCCCGCTCTGAGACAAGGAGCCGGGCTTCGCATTCCCACAGCAGCCAGTCGTGGGCTGAGGACACCTGGGGCGTTGGGAACTCCCTGGCTTCTCCTTGGTTTAACATCTAGAGCTGCTTGTGAATCGCGCCGCCACACACACCCGAGCGCAGGTGTCTTCCGCACAGACTGCGGGCCTCGCTCTTCTGAATGCCGCTAGCTCGCCACCCACCCACGGGTGAACCTGGTCAGGGTGCTTTCTCTCAGGGGCAGACTCTTTTCCGGGCGGGCTACCGGTGTCTCTGTTTGCTCGTTTCTTTCTTCCATTTCGGGAAAGTCTTCCTTGCTGGCTGTGGAAATCTCCTATGCCTTCCCTCGCCTATTCTGTCAGCTTTAAAATTCTCTTTCAGTTGCCACCCTCACAGATGGATTAGGAAACTCTTTCCGGTGCACTCATTAGTGAAATGACCTCCAGGAAGCTGGAATCCAATATCTAATGGCCGATTTTTAGCGAGTCCACACGCCAGGGTGGTCGGGGTCCAATGCAGCCCCGGCCAGGCCCAGGCCCCTTGGACTGGGCCACAGGAGGACACTGAGGAGGGTCCCGGCCCCCACGAAGCGGTGCCGGCAGTTCTCCACGGGCTTGGGCGTTTTCCAGAGGTAGGAGATGGAGGGGACTGATTTCTTCAGCGCCCCCCAAACCACGCCACCCCACCAAACCCATGGGACACATCCCCAGAGAGAGACGCCCCATACACTGGCTGTGCCCCAGCCCTGGCCCGGGGGAATAGGCGGCAGCCCACACACAGGGCGAGGGGGGGGGCGCAGCTGAAAGGGGTTGTGGGGGAGGGCGGCCCCTGGCTGGGGTCAAAGGGCGAGCGTCCCGCGCGTGCGCAGTCAGCGGCAGCGACGCGCTGGGGGTGGGCAGCGGGTAGGTGAAGGAGGCCGGGCGAGGAGACGAGGGGGGCTGGGAGGGCTCCACCTTGGCGAGTCCAGCCGTGGAGGCGCATCTTGTGTGAGTGTGAGTGAGTGTGAGTGTGTGTGTGTGTGTGTAGAGAGAGACAGCCCCCCACCCCGCCCCGCCCCGCCCCGCCCCGCCCATCACCCCGGACCCTGGGAGCCCGCGGGACCAGGCCGGCCCGGCCCGGCCCGGCGTGGGGCCTGGGGCGGGAGGCGGCGGCGGGGAAGCCCAGAGAGGCTCGGCTTCTCGAGCGGGGCAGGGGCGCCCTCCGCCGCCGTCTAGGGCCACACCACCCTGAACGCCCCCGATCTCGTCTGGTCTCGGAAGCTAAGCAGGGTCGGGCCTGGTTAGTACTTGGATGGGAGACCGCCTGGGAATACCGGGTGCCACAGGCTGCTGCTTTTTTTTTTTTTTTTTTTTTTTTTTTTGCCTCTTGTTCTGTCCCCTTTCTGGGAGCGCGGCGGCGGCCCGGGGTGGGGGTCACCCCCACCCTCAGCGCGCGCGCGGTGCCTGGCGCCCCAGCCCGCACCGTGGGGCCTCCTCTTGTCCCAAGCCGCGACACCGCCGCCACGCGGCAGCATGCGTGGCATCTGGACTGTCAGGTCTCAGACCAAAGGTCTGCTCTGTGGGAACCGACACGCTGGAGGAAACCTTGAGAGTCTGAGAGGGGAGGGAGTTCCAGAAGAAGGCCAGGATGTCATTTTGAGGGAGTATGTGACCAGAACTCGTCCCGTTGCTTTTGGGGTTCTATGGGCTACACGCAGGAATCTTTGGTGGTGGCACCTGATGTTGGGGGATCCGGAGTCACACCCAGACCTGCTCCACAGGCCTCCTTTTACTTTTCTCTTCGGATTCATTATTTTTAAAAAGTGTCTCTTACCTCTAGGATTGCATTTTCTTTTCTCTCTCTTTTCAAGCAGATGATGGGAGTACAAGTATTCAGGTGACATGTGTTGCCCGTGCCGCCCTCCCCCCTGTGTTCTTTTTTTTTTTTTTTTTTTTGAGACAGAGTCTCGTTTTGCTGCCAAGGCTAGAGTGAGTGCCATGGCGTCAGCCTAGCTCACAGCAACCTCAATCTCCGGGCTCAAGCAATCCTGCTGCCTCAGCCTCCCGAGTAGTTGGGACTACAGGCATGCACCACCACGCCCGGCTGTGTTTTTCTATATATATTAGTTGGCCAATTAATTTCTCTCTATTTTTAGTAGAGACGGGGTCTCGCTCTTGCTCAGGCTGGTTTCGAACTCCTGACCTGGAGCAATCCGCCCGCCTCGGCCTCCCAGAGAGCTAGGATTACAGGCGTGAGCCACCGCGCCCGGCCCCCCCTGTGTTCTTATTCATATACCTCTCATGTTGTTCCAGCGTATTGTGGGGGTACCAATGTTAAGGTCGGGTGCCTTGCCCTCTCCAAGCCTCCCCCCTCGGGTCAGAGCTTCAAGTGCGCCCATCCCCCAGTCGGTGCGCACCCACCCCATGCCTAATGGATGTGTATGCCCCTCCCCTCCCCCCACCCGCCCGACACCCACCCGATGAAGGTGATTCCTCTCTGTCCACTTAGGCGTCCATCCGTTCGTACCAATTTGCTGGTGAGCGCGCTCACGTGGTGCTCGTGTGTCCATTCTTGGGATACTTGGCCTACTGGAACGGGTTCCAGCTCTGGCCAGGAGAACACGAGAGGCGCCCTCTCACCGCTGCTCCTCACAGCCGAATGGCACTCCGTGGTGTCCACGTGCCACATTTTATTGATGCACTCCTGGATGGATGGGCACTCGGGTCGCTTCCACGTCTTTGGGATTGTGAATTGTGCCCTAACTGTAACCCTAACCCTTACCCAGCCCGTCTCCTCTGCCCCTGCCTGACGCACTCCTCCCCGGCCAGGCCCGTCACTGTCCTGGGCCCCCGCCTGACCGGCTCCTCCCCGCCCGGCCTGTCACCGTCCTCTGCCCCTGTCTGACACGCTCCTTCCCGCCCGGCCTCTCACCGTCCTCGGCCCCTGCCTGACCGGCTCCTCCGTCGCCTGGGCCTTCCAAGGGCTTGGTGTGGATGCTGCTTCCAGGAAGCCCTCCAGAAACCCGGCAGCAGGGTGGCCGCAGCAGTCTCCAGCAGCCGTCCCTAAGTCGCGTGAGTGCGGGGGACGTGCCCCCGCTGTGCCGCGGGGGCCCAGCCTGGTGTCTTCCCTGAGGCCCTGCGGCTGCCGGCTGGGCTGCCGCTCCCCGCAAGGGGAGAGCCGCGGAGGTGGGGACCGCCTCCTGATGGGGACGTACACGCAGCTCTCCACGTCGGATTCCGGGGCTCTCTGTCCTGCCCGAAGGCCCAGCTGGCCTGCGGGTCCTTAGAGTGGCAAAAACCTCCGAAAACTGAGACTGAGGGTCCGGTGGGTGTCTGCACTTTTGTGCTGGGCACCCCAGGGAGGCCCGGGGGCTGGCTGGACAACGTGGTCTGCTGGGCGGGGGGGGGGTGTTGGAGGAGCAACTGATGCCCTTTGCACTTTGGGTAGCAAGAGTCTGAGGTGTCTCTGAGCCCTGTGCCCTGTGGGGGCGGGGCGGGGGGGAGGAGGAGGAGGAGGAGGAGGAGGTGGGAAGGGCGGGGCCTGCAGTCCTGTTCCCGGGGTGGCACGGCAAGTGGCTTCTTCCACAGGCTGCTTGGCCTGGGCTCCCTGCACCTGGGCCTTTGGAGGACCGGCCCTGTGCTTGCCAACACTTCCTGCAGGGACCCAGAGCTGGGAGGTGGCATCTCTCAGCCCTGGGTCGGGCAGAGCCCCAGCGGGCCATGCCCACAACCTCTCTCAGCACCGGTCCCCCAGAAGGCTCCTTTGGGACCAGGATTCTCTTGCGGTGACTCTTTAAGGTCTGGCCCCTGGATGGAGGGGCACCAGGAGTAGAGGAGCAGGAAGGGGAAGGGGGTGGCCATGCGAGGGGACACTTTGAGGCCAAGTCCCAGCTTCAGCCTGATCCTCCTGGGAACCCCGCTCTGAGACAAGGAGCCGGGCTTCGCATTCCCACAGCAGCCAGTCGTGGGCTGAGGACACCTGGGGCGTTGGGAACTCCCTGGCTTCTCCTGGGTTTAACGTCTAGAGCTGCTTGTGAATCGCGCCGCCACACACACCCGAGCGCAGGTGTCTTCCGCACAGACTGCGGGCCTCGCTCTTCTGAATGCCGCTAGCTCGCCACCCACCCACGGGTGAACCTGGTCAGGGTGCTTTCTCTCAGGGGCAGACTCTTTTCCGGGCGGGCTACCGGTGTCTCTGTTTGCTCGTTTCTTTCTTCCATTTCGGGAAAGTCTTCCTTGCTGGCTGTGGAAATCTCCTATGCCTTCCCTCGCCTATTCTGTCAGCTTTAAAATTCTCTTTCAGTTGCCACCCTCACAGATGGATTAGGAAACTCTTTCCGGTGCACTCATTAGTGAAATGACCTCCAGGAAGCTGGAATCCAATATCTAATGGCCGATTTTTAGCGAGTCCACACGCCAGGGTGGTCGGGGTCCAATGCAGCCCCGGCCAGGCCCAGGCCCCTTGGACTGGGCCACAGGAGGACACTGAGGAGGGTCCCGGCCCCCACGAAGCGGTGCCGGCAGTTCTCCACGGGCTTGGGCGTTTTCCAGAGGTAGGAGATGGAGGGGACTGATTTCTTCAGCGCCCCCCAAACCACGCCACCCCACCCCACCCATGGGACACATCCCCAGAGAGAGACGCCCCATACACTGGCTGTGCCCCAGCCCTGGCCCGGGGGAATAGGCGGCAGCCCACACACAGGGCGAGGGGGGGGGCGCAGCTGAAAGGGGTTGTGGGGGAGGGCGGCCCCTGGCTGGGGTCAAAGGGCGAGCGTCCCGCGCGTGCGCAGTCAGCGGCAGCGACGCGCTGGGGGTGGGCAGCGGGTAGGTGAAGGAGGCCGGGCGAGGAGACGAGGGGGGCTGGGAGGGCTCCACCTTGGCGAGTCCAGCCGTGGAGGCGCATCTTGTGTGAGTGTGAGTGTGAGTGTGTGTGTGTGTGTGTAGAGAGAGACAGCCCCCCACCCCGCCCCGCCCCGCCCCGCCCCGCCCATCACCCCGGACCCTGGGAGCCCGCGGGACCAGGCCGGCCCGGCCCGGCCCGGCGCGGGGCCTGGGGCGGGAGGCGGCGGCGGGGAAGCCCAGAGAGGCTCGGCTTCTCGAGCGGGGCAGGGGCGCCCTCCGCCGCCGTCTAGGGCCACACCACCCTGAACGCCCCCGATCTCGTCTGGTCTCGGAAGCTAAGCAGGGTCGGGCCTGGTTAGTACTTGGATGGGAGACCGCCTGGGAATACCGGGTGCCACAGGCTGCTGCTTTTTTTTTTTTTTTTTTTTTTTTTTGCCTCTTGTTCTGTCCCCTTTCTGGGAGCGCGGCGGCGGCCCGGGGTGGGGGTCACCCCCACCCTCAGCGCGCGCGCGGTGCCTGGCGCCCCAGCCCGCACCGTGGGGCCTCCTCTTGTCCCAAGCCGCGACACCGCCGCCACGCGGCAGCATGCGTGGCATCTGGACTGTCAGGTCTCAGACCAAAGGTCTGCTCTGTGGGAACCGACACGCTGGAGGAAACCTTGAGAGTCTGAGAGGGGAGGGAGTTCCAGAAGAAGGCCAGGATGTCATTTTGAGGGAGTATGTGACCAGAACTCGTCCCGTTGCTTTTGGGGTTCTATGGGCTACACGCAGGAATCTTTGGTGGTGGCACCTGATGTTGGGGGATCCGGAGTCACACCCAGACCTGCTCCACAGGCCTCCTTTTACTTTTCTCTTCGGATTCATTATTTTTAAAAAGTGTCTCTTACCTCTAGGATTGCATTTTCTTTTCTCTCTCTTTTCAAGCAGATGATGGGAGTACAAGTATTCAGGTGACATGTGTTGCCCGTGCCGCCCTCCCCCCTGTGTTCTTTTTTTTTTTTTTTTTTTTGAGACAGAGTCTCGTTTTGCTGCCCAGGCTAGAGTGAGTGCCATGGCGTCAGCCTAGCTCACAGCAACCTCAATCTCCGGGCTCAAGCAATCCTGCTGCCTCAGCCTCCCGAGTAGTTGGGACTACAGGCATGCACCACCACGCCCGGCTGTGTTTTTCTATATATATTAGTTGGCCAATTAATTTCTCTCTATTTTTAGTAGAGACGGGGTCTCGCTCTTGCTCAGGCTGGTTTCGAACTCCTGACCTGGAGCAATCCGCCCGCCTCGGCCTCCCAGAGAGCTAGGATTACAGGCGTGAGCCACCGCGCCCGGCCCCCCCTGTGTTCTTATTCATATACCTCTCATGTTGTTCCAGCGTATTGTGGGGGTACCAATGTTAAGGTCGGGTGCCTTGCCCTCTCCAAGCCTCCCCCCTCGGGTCAGAGCTTCAAGTGCGCCCATCCCCCAGTCGGTGCGCACCCACCCCATGCCTAATGGATGTGTATGCCCCTCCCCTCCCCCCACCCGCCCGACACCCACCCGATGAAGGTGATTCCTCTCTGTCCACTTAGGCGTCCATCCGTTCGTACCAATTTGCTGGTGAGCGCGCTCACGTGGTGCTCGTGTGTCCATTCTTGGGATACTTGGCCTACTGGAACGGGTTCCAGCTCTGGCCAGGAGAACACGAGAGGCGCCCTCTCACCGCTGCTCCTCACAGCCGAATGGCACTCCGTGGTGTCCACGTGCCACATTTTATTGATGCACTCCTGGATGGATGGGCACTCGGGTCGCTTCCACGTCTTTGGGATTGTGAATTGTGCCCTAACTGTAACCCTAACCCTTACCCAGCCCGTCTCCTCTGCCCCTGCCTGACGCACTCCTCCCCGGCCAGGCCCGTCACTGTCCTGGGCCCCCGCCTGACCGGCTCCTCCCCGCCCGGCCTGTCACCGTCCTCTGCCCCTGTCTGACACGCTCCTTCCCGCCCGGCCTCTCACCGTCCTCGGCCCCTGCCTGACCGGCTCCTCCGTCACCTGGGCCTTCCAAGGGCTTGGTGTGGATGCTGCTTCCAGGAAGCCCTCCAGAAACCCGGCAGCAGGGTGGCCGCAGCAGTCTCCAGCAGCCGTCCCTAAGTCGCGTGAGTGCGGGGGACGTGCCCCCGCTGTGCCGCGGGGGCCCAGCCTGGTGTCTTCCCTGAGGCCCTGCGGCTGCCGGCTGGGCTGCCGCTCCCCGCAAGGGGAGAGCCGCGGAGGTGGGGACCGCCTCCTGATGGGGACGTACACGCAGCTCTCCACGTCGGATTCCGGGGCTCTCTGTCCTGCCCGAAGGCCCAGCTGGCCTGCGGGTCCTTAGAGTGGCAAAAACCTCCGAAAACTGAGACTGAGGGTCCGGTGGGTGTCTGCACTTTTGTGCTGGGCACCCCAGGGAGGCCCGGGGGCTGGCTGGACAACGTGGTCTGCTGGGCGGGGGGGGGGGGGTGTTGGAGGAGCAACTGATGCCCTTTGCACTTTGGGTAGCAAGAGTCTGAGGTGTCTCTGAGCCCTGTGCCCTGTGGGGGCGGGGCGGGGGGGAGGAGGAGGAGGAGGAGGAGGAGGTGGGAAGGGCGGGGCCTGCAGTCCTGTTCCCGGGGTGGCACGGCAAGTGGCTTCTTCCACAGGCTGCTTGGCCTGGGCTCCCTGCACCTGGGCCTTTGGAGGACCGGCCCTGTGCTTGCCAACACTTCCTGCAGGGACCCAGAGCTGGGAGGTGGCATCTCTCAGCCCTGGGTCGGGCAGAGCCCCAGCGGGCCATGCCCACAACCTCTCTCAGCACCGGTCCCCCAGAAGGCTCCTTTGGGACCAGGATTCTCTTGCGGTGACTCTTTAAGGTCTGGCCCCTGGATGGAGGGGCACCAGGAGTAGAGGAGCAGGAAGGGGAAGGGGGTGGCCATGCGAGGGGACACTTTGAGGCCAAGTCCCAGCTTCAGCCTGATCCTCCTGGGAACCCCGCTCTGAGACAAGGAGCCGGGCTTCGCATTCCCACAGCAGCCAGTCGTGGGCTGAGGACACCTGGGGCGTTGGGAACTCCCTGGCTTCTCCTTGGTTTAACATCTAGAGCTGCTTGTGAATCGCGCCGCCACACACACCCGAGCGCAGGTGTCTTCCGCACAGACTGCGGGCCTCGCTCTTCTGAATGCCGCTAGCTCGCCACCCACCCACGGGTGAACCTGGTCAGGGTGCTTTCTCTCAGGGGCAGACTCTTTTCCGGGCGGGCTACCGGTGTCTCTGTTTGCTCGTTTCTTTCTTCCATTTCGGGACAGTCTTCCTTGCTGGGTGTGGAAATCTCCTATGCCTTCCCTCGCCTATTCTGTCAGCTTTAAAATTCTCTTTCAGTTGCCACCCTCACAGATGGATTAGGAAACTCTTTCCGGTGCACTCATTAGTGAAATGACCTCCAGGAAGCTGGAATCCAATATCTAATGGCCGATTTTTAGCGAGTCCACACGCCAGGGTGGTCGGGGTCCAATGCAGCCCCGGCCAGGCCCAGGCCCCTTGGACTGGGCCACAGGAGGACACGGAGGAGGGTCCCGGCCCCCACGAAGCGGTGCCGGCAGTTCTCCACGGGCTTGGGCGTTTTCCAGAGGTAGGAGATGGAGGGGACTGATTTCTTCAGCGCCCCCCAAACCACGCCACCCCACCCCACCCATGGGACACATCCCCAGAGAGAGACGCCCCATACACTGGCTGTGCCCCAGCCCTGGCCCGGGGGAATAGGAGGCAGCCCACCCACAGGGCGAGGGGGGGGGCGCAGCTGAAAGGGGTTGTGGGGGAGGGCGGCCCCTGGCTGGGGTCAAAGGGCGAGCGTCCCGCGCGTGCGCAGTCAGCGGCAGCGACGCGCTGGGGGTGGGCAGCGGGTAGGTGAAGGAGGCCGGGCGAGGAGACGAGGGGGGCTGGGAGGGCTCCACCTTGGCGAGTCCAGCCGTGGAGGCGCATCTTGTGTGAGTGTGAGTGAGTGTGAGTGTGTGTGTGTGTGTATAGAGAGACAGCCCCCCCACCCCGCCCCGCCCCGCCCCGCCCCGCCCATCACCCCCGTCCCTGGGAGCCAGCGGGACCCGGCCGGCGAACTCAACCAGCCCGGCCCGGCCCGGCGCGGGGCCTGGGGCGGGAGGCGGCGGCGGGGAAGCCCAGAGAGGCTCGGCTTCTCGAGCGGGGCAGGGGCGCCCTCCGCCGCCGTCTAGGGCCACACCACCCTGAACGCCCCCGATCTCGTCTGGTCTCGGAAGCTAAGCAGGGTCGGGCCTGGTTAGTACTTGGATGGGAGACCGCCTGGGAATACCGGGTGCCACAGGCTGCTGCTTTTTTTTTTTTTTTTTTTTTTTTTTGCCTCTTGTTCTGTCCCCTTTCTGGGAGCGCGGCGGCGGCCCGGGGTGGGGGTCACCCCCACCCTCAGCGCGCGCGCGGTGCCTGGCGCCCCAGCCCGCACCGTGGGGCCTCCTCTTGTCCCAAGCCGCGACACCGCCGCCACGCGGCAGCATGCGTGGCATCTGGACTGTCAGGTCTCAGACCAAAGGTCTGCTCTGTGGGAACCGACACGCTGGAGGAAACCTTGAGAGTCTGAGAGGGGAGGGAGTTCCAGAAGAAGGCCAGGATGTCATTTTGAGGGAGTATGTGACCAGAACTCGTCCCGTTGCTTTTGGGGTTCTATGGGCTACACGCAGGAATCTTTGGTGGTGGCACCTGATGTTGGGGGATCCGGAGTCACACCCAGACCTGCTCCACAGGCCTCCTTTTACTTTTCTCTTCGGATTCATTATTTTTAAAAAGTGTCTCTTACCTCTAGGATTGCATTTTCTTTTCTCTCTCTTTTCAAGCAGATGATGGGAGTACAAGTATTCAGGTGACATGTGTTGCCCGTGCCGCCCTCCCCCCTGTGTTCTTTTTTTTTTTTTTTTTTTTGAGACAGAGTCTCGTTTTGCTGCCCAGGCTAGAGTGAGTGCCATGGCGTCAGCCTAGCTCACAGCAACCTCAATCTCCGGGCTCAAGCAATCCTGCTGCCTCAGCCTCCCGAGTAGTTGGGACTACAGGCATGCACCACCACGCCCGGCTGTGTTTTTCTATATATATTAGTTGGCCAATTAATTTCTCTCTATTTTTAGTAGAGACGGGGTCTCGCTCTTGCTCAGGCTGGTTTCGAACTCCTGACCTGGAGCAATCCGCCCGCCTCGGCCTCCCAGAGAGCTAGGATTACAGGCGTGAGCCACCGCGCCCGGCCCCCCCTGTGTTCTTATTCATATACCTCTCATGTTGTTCCAGCGTATTGTGGGGGTACCAATGTTAAGGTCGGGTGCCTTGCCCTCTCCAAGCCTCCCCCCTCGGGTCAGAGCTTCAAGTGCGCCCATCCCCCAGTCGGTGCGCACCCACCCCATGCCTAATGGATGTGTATGCCCCTCCCCTCCCCCCACCCGCCCGACACCCACCCGATGAAGGTGATTCCTCTCTGTCCACTTAGGCGTCCATCCGTTCGTACCAATTTGCTGGTGAGCGCGCTCACGTGGTGCTCGTGTGTCCATTCTTGGGATACTTGGCCTACTGGAACGGGTTCCAGCTCTGGCCAGGAGAACACGAGAGGCGCCCTCTCACCGCTGCTCCTCACAGCCGAATGGCACTCCGTGGTGTCCACGTGCCACATTTTATTGATGCACTCCTGGATGGATGGGCACTCGGGTCGCTTCCACGTCTTTGGGATTGTGAATTGTGCCCTAACTGTAACCCTAACCCTTACCCAGCCCGTCTCCTCTGCCCCTGCCTGACGCACTCCTCCCCGGCCAGGCCCGTCACTGTCCTGGGCCCCCGCCTGACCGGCTCCTCCCCGCCCGGCCTGTCACCGTCCTCTGCCCCTGTCTGACACGCTCCTTCCCGCCCGGCCTCTCACCGTCCTCGGCCCCTGCCTGACCGGCTCCTCCGTCGCCTGGGCCTTCCAAGGGCTTGGTGTGGATGCTGCTTCCAGGAAGCCCTCCAGAAACCCGGCAGCAGGGTGGCCGCAGCAGTCTCCAGCAGCCGTCCCTAAGTCGCGTGAGTGCGGGGGACGTGCCCCCGCTGTGCCGCGGGGGCCCAGCCTGGTGTCTTCCCTGAGGCCCTGCGGCTGCCGGCTGGGCTGCCGCTCCCCGCAAGGGGAGAGCCGCGGAGGTGGGGACCGCCTCCTGATGGGGACGTACACGCAGCTCTCCACGTCGGATTCCGGGGCTCTCTGTCCTGCCCGAAGGCCCAGCTGGCCTGCGGGTCCTTAGAGTGGCAAAAACCTCCGAAAACTGAGACTGAGGGTCCGGTGGGTGTCTGCACTTTTGTGCTGGGCACCCCAGGGAGGCCCGGGGGCTGGCTGGACAACGTGGTCTGCTGGGCGGGGGGGGGGGTGTTGGAGGAGCAACTGATGCCCTTTGCACTTTGGGTAGCAAGAGTCTGAGGTGTCTCTGAGCCCTGTGCCCTGTGGGGGCGGGGCGGGGGGGAGGAGGAGGAGGAGGAGGAGGAGGTGGGAAGGGCGGGGCCTGCAGTCCTGTTCCCGGGGTGGCACGGCAAGTGGCTTCTTCCACAGGCTGCTTGGCCTGGGCTCCCTGCACCTGGGCCTTTGGAGGACCGGCCCTGTGCTTGCCAACACTTCCTGCAGGGACCCAGAGCTGGGAGGTGGCATCTCTCAGCCCTGGGTCGGGCAGAGCCCCAGCGGGCCATGCCCACAACCTCTCTCAGCACCGGTCCCCCAGAAGGCTCCTTTGGGACCAGGATTCTCTTGCGGTGACTCTTTAAGGTCTGGCCCCTGGATGGAGGGGCACCAGGAGTAGAGGAGCAGGAAGGGGAAGGGGGTGGCCATGCGAGGGGACACTTTGAGGCCAAGTCCCAGCTTCAGCCTGATCCTCCTGGGAACCCCGCTCTGAGACAAGGAGCCGGGCTTCGCATTCCCACAGCAGCCAGTCGTGGGCTGAGGACACCTGGGGCGTTGGGAACTCCCTGGCTTCTCCTTGGTTTAACATCTAGAGCTGCTTGTGAATCGCGCCGCCACACACACCCGAGCGCAGGTGTCTTCCGCACAGACTGCGGGCCTCGCTCTTCTGAATGCCGCTAGCTCGCCACCCACCCACGGGTGAACCTGGTCAGGGTGCTTTCTCTCAGGGGCAGACTCTTTTCCGGGCGGGCTACCGGTGTCTCTGTTTGCTCGTTTCTTTCTTCCATTTCGGGAAAGTCTTCCTTGCTGGCTGTGGAAATCTCCTATGCCTTCCCTCGCCTATTCTGTCAGCTTTAAAATTCTCTTTCAGTTGCCACCCTCACAGATGGATTAGGAAACTCTTTCCGGTGCACTCATTAGTGAAATGACCTCCAGGAAGCTGGAATCCAATATCTAATGGCCGATTTTTAGCGAGTCCACACGCCAGGGTGGTCGGGGTCCAATGCAGCCCCGGCCAGGCCCAGGCCCCTTGGACTGGGCCACAGGAGGACACGGAGGAGGGTCCCGGCCCCCACGAAGCGGTGCCGGCAGTTCTCCACGGGCTTGGGCGTTTTCCAGAGGTAGGAGATGGAGGGGACTGATTTCTTCAGCGCCCCCCAAACCACGCCACCCCACCCCACCCATGGGACACATCCCCAGAGAGAGACGCCCCATACACTGGCTGTGCCCCAGCCCTGGCCCGGGGGAATAGGCGGCAGCCCACACACAGGGCGAGGGGGGGGGCGCAGCTGAAAGGGGTTGTGGGGGAGGGCGGCCCCTGGCTGGGGTCAAAGGGCGAGCGTCCCGCGCCTGCGCAGTCAGCGGCAGCGACGCGCTGGGGGTGGGCAGCGGGTAGGTGAAGGAGGCCGGGCGAGGAGACGAGGGGGGCTGGGAGGGCTCCACCTTGGCGAGTCCAGCCGTGGAGGCGCATCTTGTGTGAGTGTGAGTGAGTGTGAGTGTGTGTGTGTGTGTATAGAGAGACAGCCCCCCCACCCCGCCCCGCCCCGCCCCGCCCCGCCCATCACCCCCGTCCCTGGGAGCCAGCGGGACCCGGCCGGCGAACTCAACCAGCCCGGCCCGGCCCGGCGCGGGGCCTGGGGCGGGAGGCGGCGGCGGGGAAGCCCAGAGAGGCTCGGCTTCTCGAGCGGGGCAGGGGCACCCTCCGCCGCCGTCTAGGGCCACACCACCCTGAACGCCCCCGATCTCGTCTGGTCTCGGAAGCTAAGCAGGGTCGGGCCTGGTTAGTACTTGGATGGGAGACCGCCTGGGAATACCGGGTGCCACAGGCTGCTGCTTTTTTTTTTTTTTTTGCCTCTTGTTCTGTCCCCTTTCTGGGAGCGCGGCGGCGGCCCGGGGTGGGGGTCACCCCCACCCTCAGCGCGCGCGCGGTGCCTGGCGCCCCAGCCCGCACCGTGGGGCCTCCTCTTGTCCCAAGCCGCGACACCGCCGCCACGCGGCAGCATGCGTGGCATCTGGACTGTCAGGTCTCAGACCAAAGGTCTGCTCTGTGGGAACCGACACGCTGGAGGAAACCTTGAGAGTCTGAGAGGGGAGGGAGTTCCAGAAGAAGGCCAGGATGTCATTTTGAGGGAGTATGTGACCAGAACTCGTCCCGTTGCTTTTGGGGTTCTATGGGCTACACGCAGGAATCTTTGGTGGTGGCACCTGATGTTGGGGGATCCGGAGTCACACCCAGACCTGCTCCACAGGCCTCCTTTTACTTTTCTCTTCGGATTCATTATTTTTAAAAAGTGTCTCTTACCTCTAGGATTGCATTTTCTTTTCTCTCTCTTTTCAAGCAGATGATGGGAGTACAAGTATTCAGGTGACATGTGTTGCCCGTGCCGCCCTCCCCCCTGTGTTCTTTTTTTTTTTTTTTTTTTTTGAGACAGAGTCTCGTTTTGCTGCCCAGGCTAGAGTGAGTGCCATGGCGTCAGCCTAGCTCACAGCAACCTCAATCTCCGGGCTCAAGCAATCCTGCTGCCTCAGCCTCCCGAGTAGTTGGGACTACAGGCATGCACCACCACGCCCGGCTGTGTTTTTCTATATATATTAGTTGGCCAATTAATTTCTCTCTATTTTTAGTAGAGACGGGGTCTCGCTCTTGCTCAGGCTGGTTTCGAACTCCTGACCTGGAGCAATCCGCCCGCCTCGGCCTCCCAGAGAGCTAGGATTACAGGCGTGAGCCACCGCGCCCGGCCCCCCCTGTGTTCTTATTCATATACCTCTCATGTTGTTCCAGCGTATTGTGGGGGTACCAATGTTAAGGTCGGGTGCCTTGCCCTCTCCAAGCCTCCCCCCTCGGGTCAGAGCTTCAAGTGCGCCCATCCCCCAGTCGGTGCGCACCCACCCCATGCCTAATGGATGTGTATGCCCCTCCCCTCCCCCCACCCGCCCGACACCCACCCGATGAAGGTGATTCCTCTCTGTCCACTTAGGCGTCCATCCGTTCGTACCAATTTGCTGGTGAGCGCGCTCACGTGGTGCTCGTGTGTCCATTCTTGGGATACTTGGCCTACTGGAACGGGTTCCAGCTCTGGCCAGGAGAACACGAGAGGCGCCCTCTCACCGCTGCTCCTCACAGCCGAATGGCACTCCGTGGTGTCCACGTGCCACATTTTATTGATGCACTCCTGGATGGATGGGCACTCGGGTCGCTTCCACGTCTTTGGGATTGTGAATTGTGCCCTAACTGTAACCCTAACCCTTACCCAGCCCGTCTCCTCTGCCCCTGCCTGACGCACTCCTCCCCGGCCAGGCCCGTCACTGTCCTGGGCCCCCGCCTGACCGGCTCCTCCCCGCCCGGCCTGTCACCGTCCTCTGCCCCTGTCTGACACGCTCCTTCCCGCCCGGCCTCTCACCGTCCTCGGCCCCTGCCTGACCGGCTCCTCCGTCGCCTGGGCCTTCCAAGGGCTTGGTGTGGATGCTGCTTCCAGGAAGCCCTCCAGAAACCCGGCAGCAGGGTGGCCGCAGCAGTCTCCAGCAGCCGTCCCTAAGTCGCGTGAGTGCGGGGGACGTGCCCCCGCTGTGCCGCGGGGGCCCAGCCTGGTGTCTTCCCTGAGGCCCTGCGGCTGCCGGCTGGGCTGCCGCTCCCCGCAAGGGGAGAGCCGCGGAGGTGGGGACCGCCTCCTGATGGGGACGTACACGCAGCTCTCCACGTCGGATTCCGGGGCTCTCTGTCCTGCCCGAAGGCCCAGCTGGCCTGCGGGTCCTTAGAGTGGCAAAAACCTCCGAAAACTGAGACTGAGGGTCCGGTGGGTGTCTGCACTTTTGTGCTGGGCACCCCAGGGAGGCCCGGGGGCTGGCTGGACAACGTGGTCTGCTGGGCGGGGGGGGGGGTGTTGGAGGAGCAACTGATGCCCTTTGCACTTTGGGTAGCAAGAGTCTGAGGTGTCTCTGAGCCCTGTGCCCTGTGGGGGCGGGGCGGGGGGGAGGAGGAGGAGGAGGAGGAGGAGGTGGGAAGGGCGGGGCCTGCAGTCCTGTTCCCGGGGTGGCACGGCAAGTGGCTTCTTCCACAGGCTGCTTGGCCTGGGCTCCCTGCACCTGGGCCTTTGGAGGACCGGCCCTGTGCTTGCCAACACTTCCTGCAGGGACCCAGAGCTGGGAGGTGGCATCTCTCAGCCCTGGGTCGGGCAGAGCCCCAGCGGGCCATGCCCACAACCTCTCTCAGCACCGGTCCCCCAGAAGGCTCCTTTGGGACCAGGATTCTCTTGCGGTGACTCTTTAAGGTCTGGCCCCTGGATGGAGGGGCACCAGGAGTAGAGGAGCAGGAAGGGGAAGGGGGTGGCCATGCGAGGGGACACTTTGAGGCCAAGTCCCAGCTTCAGCCTGATCCTCCTGGGAACCCCGCTCTGAGACAAGGAGCCGGGCTTCGCATTCCCACAGCAGCCAGTCGTGGGCTGAGGACACCTGGGGCGTTGGGAACTCCCTGGCTTCTCCTTGGTTTAACATCTAGAGCTGCTTGTGAATCGCGCCGCCACACACACCCGAGCGCAGGTGTCTTCCGCACAGACTGCGGGCCTCGCTCTTCTGAATGCCGCTAGCTCGCCACCCACCCACGGGTGAACCTGGTCAGGGTGCTTTCTCTCAGGGGCAGACTCTTTTCCGGGCGGGCTACCGGTGTCTCTGTTTGCTCGTTTCTTTCTTCCATTTCGGGAAAGTCTTCCTTGCTGGCTGTGGAAATCTCCTATGCCTTCCCTCGCCTATTCTGTCAGCTTTAAAATTCTCTTTCAGTTGCCACCCTCACAGATGGATTAGGAAACTCTTTCCGGTGCACTCATTAGTGAAATGACCTCCAGGAAGCTGGAATCCAATATCTAATGGCCGATTTTTAGCGAGTCCACACGCCAGGGTGGTCGGGGTCCAATGCAGCCCCGGCCAGGCCCAGGCCCCTTGGACTGGGCCACAGGAGGACACTGAGGAGGGTCCCGGCCCCCACGAAGCGGTGCCGGCAGTTCTCCACGGGCTTGGGCGTTTTCCAGAGGTAGGAGATGGAGGGGACTGATTTCTTCAGCGCCCCCCAAACCACGCCACCCCACCAAACCCATGGGACACATCCCCAGAGAGAGACGCCCCATACACTGGCTGTGCCCCAGCCCTGGCCCGGGGGAATAGGCGCCAGCCCACACACAGGGCGAGGGGGGGGGCGCAGCTGAAAGGGGTTGTGGGGGAGGGCGGCCCCTGGCTGGGGTCAAAGGGCGAGCGTCCCGCGCGTGCGCAGTCAGCGGCAGCGACGCGCTGGGGGTGGGCAGCGGGTAGGTGAAGGAGGCCGGGCGAGGAGACGAGGGGGGCTGGGAGGGCTCCACCTTGGCGAGTCCAGCCGTGGAGGCGCATCTTGTGTGAGTGTGAGTGAGTGTGAGTGTGTGTGTGTGTGTGTAGAGAGAGACAGCCCCCCACCCCGCCCCGCCCCGCCCCGCCCCGCCCATCACCCCGGACCCTGGGAGCCCGCGGGACCAGGCCGGCCCGGCCCGGCCCGGCGTGGGGCCTGGGGCGGGAGGCGGCGGCGGGGAAGCCCAGAGAGGCTCGGCTTCTCGAGCGGGGCAGGGGCGCCCTCCGCCGCCGTCTAGGGCCACACCACCCTGAACGCCCCCGATCTCGTCTGGTCTCGGAAGCTAAGCAGGGTCGGGCCTGGTTAGTACTTGGATGGGAGACCGCCTGGGAATACCGGGTGCCACAGGCTGCTGCTTTTTTTTTTTTTTTTTTTTTTTTTTGCCTCTTGTTCTGTCCCCTTTCTGGGAGCGCGGCGGCGGCCCGGGGTGGGGGTCACCCCCACCCTCAGCGCGCGCGCGGTGCCTGGCGCCCCAGCCCGCACCGTGGGGCCTCCTCTTGTCCCAAGCCGCGACACCGCCGCCACGCGGCAGCATGCGTGGCATCTGGACTGTCAGGTCTCAGACCAAAGGTCTGCTCTGTGGGAACCGACACGCTGGAGGAAACCTTGAGAGTCTGAGAGGGGAGGGAGTTCCAGAAGAAGGCCAGGATGTCATTTTGAGGGAGTATGTGACCAGAACTCGTCCCGTTGCTTTTGGGGTTCTATGGGCTACACGCAGGAATCTTTGGTGGTGGCACCTGATGTTGGGGGATCCGGAGTCACACCCAGACCTGCTCCACAGGCCTCCTTTTACTTTTCTCTTCGGATTCATTATTTTTAAAAAGTGTCTCTTACCTCTAGGATTGCATTTTCTTTTCTCTCTCTTTTCAAGCAGATGATGGGAGTACAAGTATTCAGGTGACATGTGTTGCCCGTGCCGCCCTCCCCCCTGTGTTCTTTTTTTTTTTTTTTTTTTTTGAGACAGAGTCTCGTTTTGCTGCCCAGGCTAGAGTGAGTGCCATGGCGTCAGCCTAGCTCACAGCAACCTCAATCTCCGGGCTCAAGCAATCCTGCTGCCTCAGCCTCCCGAGTAGTTGGGACTACAGGCATGCACCACCACGCCCGGCTGTGTTTTTCTATATATATTAGTTGGCCAATTAATTTCTCTCTATTTTTAGTAGAGACGGGGTCTCGCTCTTGCTCAGGCTGGTTTCGAACTCCTGACCTGGAGCAATCCGCCCGCCTCGGCCTCCCAGAGAGCTAGGATTACAGGCGTGAGCCACCGCGCCCGGCCCCCCCTGTGTTCTTATTCATATACCTCTCATGTTGTTCCAGCGTATTGTGGGGGTACCAATGTTAAGGTCGGGTGCCTTGCCCTCTCCAAGCCTCCCCCCTCGGGTCAGAGCTTCAAGTGCGCCCATCCCCCAGTCGGTGCGCACCCACCCCATGCCTAATGGATGTGTATGCCCCTCCCCTCCCCCCACCCGCCCGCCCGACACCCACCCGATGAAGGTGATTCCTCTCTGTCCACTTAGGCGTCCATCCGTTCGTACCAGTTTGCTGGTGAGCGCGCTCACGTGGTGCCCGTGTGTCCATTCTTGGGATACTTGGCTTACTGGAACGGGTTCCAGCTCTGGCCAGGAGAACACGAGAGGCGCCCTCTCACCGCTGCTCCTCACAGCCGAATGGCACTCCGTGGTGTCCACGCGCCACATTTTATTGATGCACTCCTGGATGGATGGGCACTCGGGTCGCTTCCACGTCTTTGGGATTGTGAATTGTGCCCTAACTGTAACCCTAACCCTTACCCAGCCCGTCTCCTCTGCCCCTGCCTGACGCACTCCTCCCCGGCCAGGCCCGTCACTGTCCTGGGCCCCCGCCTGACCGGCTCCTCCCCGCCCGGCCGGTCACCGTCCTCTGCCCCTGCCTGACATGCTCCTTCCCGCCCGGCCTCTCACCGTCCTCGGCCCCTGCCTGACCGGCTCCTCCGTCGCCTGGGCCTTCCAAGGGCTTGGTGTGGATGCTGCTTCCAGGAAGCCCTCCAGAAACCCGGCAGCAGGGTGGCCGCAGCAGTCTCCAGCAGCCGTCCCTAAGTCGCGTGAGTGCGGGGGACGTGCCCCCGCTGTGCCGCGGGGGCCCAGCCTGGTGTCTTCCCTGAGGCCCTGCGGCTGCCGGCTGGGCTGCCGCTCCCCGCAAGGGGAGAGCCGCGGAGGTGGGGACCGCCTCCTGATGGGGACGTACACGCAGCTCTCCACGTCGGATTCCGGGGCTCTCTGTCCTGCCCGAAGGCCCAGCTGGCCTTCGGGTCCTTAGAGTGGCAAAAACCTCCGAAAACTGAGACTGAGGGTCCGGTGGGTGTCTGCACTTTTGTGCTGGGCACCCCAGGGAGGCCCGGGGGCTGGCTGGACAACGTGGTCTGCTGGGCGGGGGGGGGGGGGTTGGAGGAGCAACTGATGCCCTTTGCACTTTGGGTAGCAAGAGTCTGAGGTGTCTCTGAGCCCTGTGCCCTGTGGGGGCGGGGCGGGGGGGAGGAGGAGGAGGAGGAGGAGGAGGTGGGAAGGGCCGGGGCCTGCAGTCCTGTTCCCGGGGTGGCACGGCAAGTGGCTTCTTCCACAGGCTGCTTGGCCTGGGCTCCCTGCACCTGGGCCTTTGGAGGACCGGCCCTGTGCTTGCCAACACTTCCTGCAGGGACCCAGAGCTGGGAGGTGGCATCTCTCAGCCCTGGGTCGGGCAGAGCCCCAGCGGGCCATGCCCACAACCTCTCTCAGCACCGGTCCCCCAGAAGGCTCCTTTGGGACCAGGATTCTCTTGCGGTGACTCTTTAAGGTCTGGCCCCTGGATGGAGGGGCACCAGGAGTAGAGGAGCAGGAAGGGGAAGGGGGTGGCCATGCGAGGGGACACTTTGAGGCCAAGTCCCAGCTTCAGCCTGATCCTCCTGGGAACCCCGCTCTGAGACAAGGAGCCGGGCTTCGCATTCCCACAGCAGCCAGTCGTGGGCTGAGGACACCTGGGGCGTTGGGAACTCCCTGGCTTCTCCTGGGTTTAACGTCTAGAGCTGCTTGGGAATCGCGCCGCCACACACACCCGAGCGCAGGTGTCTTCCGCACAGACTGCGGGCCTCGCTCTTCTGAATGCCGCTGGCTCGCCACCCACCCACGGGTGAACCTGGTCAGGGTGCTTTCTCTCAGGGGCAGACTCTTTTCCGGGCGGGCTACCGGTGTCTCTGTTTGCTCGTTTCTTTCTTCCATTTCGGGAAAGTCTTCCTTGCTGGGTGTGGAAATCTCCTATGCCTTCCCTCGCCTATTCTGTCAGCTTTAAAATTCTCTTTCAGTTGCCACCCTCACAGATGGATTAGGAAACTCTTTCCGGTGCACTCATTAGTGAAATGACCTCCAGGAAGCTGGAATCCAATATCTAATGGCCGATTTTTAGCGAGTCCACACGCCAGGGTGGTCGGGGTCCAATGCAGCCCCGGCCAGGCCCAGGCCCCTTGGACTGGGCCACAGGAGGACACGGAGGAGGGTCCCGGCCCCCACGAAGCGGTGCCGGCAGTTCTCCACGGGCTTGGGCGTTTTCCAGAGGTAGGAGATGGAGGGGACTGATTTCTTCAGCACCCCCCAAACCACGCCACCCCACCCCACCCATGGGACGCATCCCCAGAGAGAGACGCCCCATACACTGGCTGTGCCCCAGCCCTGGCCCGGGGGAATAGGCGGCAGCCCACCCACAGGGCGAGGGGGGGGGCGCAGCTGAAAGGGGTTGTGGGGGAGGGCGGCCCCTGGCTGGGGTCAAAGGGCGAGCGTCCCGCGCGTGCGCAGTCAGCGGCAGCGACGCGCTGGGGGTGGGCAGCGGGTAGGTGAAGGAGGCCGGGCGAGGAGACGAGGGGGGCTGGGAGGGCTCCACCTTGGCGAGTCCAGCCGTGGAGGCGCATCTTGTGTGAGTGTGAGTGAGTGTGAGTGTGTGTGTGTGTGTGTGTATAGAGAGACAGCCCCCCACCCCGCCCCGCCCCGCCCATCACCCCCGTCCCTGGGAGCCCGCGGGACCCGGCCGGCGAACTCAACCGGCCCGGCCCGGCCCGGCCCGGCGCGCGGGGCCTGGGGCGGGAGGCGGCGGCGGGGAAGCCCAGAGAGGCTTGGCTTCTCGAGCGGGGCAGGGGCGCCCTCCGCCGCCGTCTAGGGCCACACCACCCTGAACGCCCCCGATCTCGTCTGGTCTCGGAAGCTAAGCAGGGTCGGGCCTGGTTAGTACTTGGATGGGAGACCGCCTGGGAATACCGGGTGCCACAGGCTGCTGCTTTTTTTTTTTTTTTTTTGCCTCTTGTTCTGTCCCCTTTCTGGGAGCGCGGCGGCGGCCCGGGGTGGGGGTCACCCCCACCCTCAGCGCGCGCGCGGTGCCTGGCGCCCCAGCCCGCACCGTGGGGCCTCCTCTTGTCCCAAGCCGCGACACCGCCGCCACGCGGCAGCATGCGTGGCATCTGGACTGTCAGGTCTCAGACCAAAGGTCTGCTCTGTGGGAACCGACACGCTGGAGGAAACCTTGAGAGTCTGAGAGGGGAGGGAGTTCCAGAAGAAGGCCAGGATGTCATTTTGAGGGAGTATGTGACCAGAACTCGTCCCGTTGCTTTTGGGGTTCTATGGGCTACACGCAGGAATCTTTGGTGGTGGCACCTGATGTTGGGGGATCCGGAGTCACACCCAGACCTGCTCCACAGGCCTCCTTTTACTTTTCTCTTCGGATTCATTATTTTTAAAAAGTGTCTCTTACCTCTAGGATTGCATTTTCTTTTCTCTCTCTTTTCAAGCAGATGATGGGAGTACAAGTATTCTGGTGACATGTGTTGCCCGTGCCGCCCTCCCCCCTGTGTTCTTTTTTTTTTTTTTTTGAGACAGAGTCTCGTTTTGCTGCCCAGGCTAGAGTGAGTGCCATGGCGTCAGCCTAGCTCACAGCAACCTCAATCTCCGGGCTCAAGCAATCCTGCTGCCTCAGCCTCCCGAGTAGTTGGGACTACAGGCATGCACCACCACGCCCGGCTGTGTTTTTCTATATATATTAGTTGGCCAATTAATTTCTTTCTATTTTTAGTAGAGACGGGGTCTCGCTCTTGCTCAGGCTGGTTTCGAACTCCTGACCTGGAGCAATCCGCCCGCCTCGGCCTCCCAGAGAGCTAGGATTACAGGCGTGAGCCACCGCGCCCGGCCCCCCCTGTGTTCTTATTCATATACCTCTCATGTTGTTCCAGCGTATTGTGGGGGTACCAATGTTAAGGTCGGGTGCCTTGCCCTCTCCAAGCCTCCCCCCTCGGGTCAGAGCTTCAAGTGCGCCCATCCCCCAGTCGGTGCGCACCCACCCCATGCCTAATGGATGTGTATGCCCCTCCCCTCCCCCCACCCGCCCGCCCGACACCCACCCGATGAAGGTGATTCCTCTCTGTCCACTTAGGCGTCCATCCGTTCGTACCAGTTTGCTGGTGAGCGCGCTCACGTGGTGCCCGTGTGTCCATTCTTGGGATACTTGGCTTACTGGAACGGGTTCCAGCTCTGGCCAGGAGAACACGAGAGGCGCCCTCTCACCGCTGCTCCTCACAGCCGAATGGCACTCCGTGGTGTCCACGCGCCACATTTTATTGATGCACTCCTGGATGGATGGGCACTCGGGTCGCTTCCACGTCTTTGGGATTGTGAATTGTGCCCTAACTGTAACCCTAACCCTTACCCAGCCCGTCTCCTCTGCCCCTGCCTGACGCACTCCTCCCCGGCCAGGCCCGTCACTGTCCTGGGCCCCCGCCTGACCGGCTCCTCCCCGCCCGGCCGGTCACCGTCCTCTGCCCCTGCCTGACACGCTCCTTCCCGCCCGGCCTCTCACCGTCCTCGGCCCCTGCCTGACCGGCTCCTCCGTCGCCTGGGCCTTCCAAGGGCTTGGTGTGGATGCTGCTTCCAGGAAGCCCTCCAGAAACCCGGCAGCAGGGTGGCCGCAGCAGTCTCCAGCAGCCGTCCCTAAGTCGCGTGAGTGCGGGGGACGTGCCCCCGCTGTGCCGCGGGGGCCCAGCCTGGTGTCTTCCCTGAGGCCCTGCGGCTGCCGGCTGGGCTGCCGCTCCCCGCAAGGGGAGAGCCGCGGAGGTGGGGACCGCCTCCTGATGGGGACGTACACGCAGCTCTCCACGTCGGATTCCGGGGCTCTCTGTCCTGCCCGAAGGCCCAGCTGGCCTGCGGGTCCTTAGAGTGGCAAAAACCTCCGAAAACTGAGACTGAGGGTCCGGTGGGTGTCTGCACTTTTGTGCTGGGCACCCCAGGGAGGCCCGGGGGCTGGCTGGACAACGTGGTCTGCTGGGCGGGGGGGGGGGGGTTGGAGGAGCAACTGATGCCCTTTGCACTTTGGGTAGCAAGAGTCTGAGGTGTCTCTGAGCCCTGTGCCCTGTGGGGGCGGGGCGGGGGGGAGGAGGAGGAGGAGGAGGTGGGAAGGGCCGGGGCCTGCAGTCCTGTTCCCGGGGTGGCACGGCAAGTGGCTTCTTCCACAGGCTGCTTGGCCTGGGCTCCCTGCACCTGGGCCTTTGGAGGACCGGCCCTGTGCTTGCCAACACTTCCTGCAGGGACCCAGAGCTGGGAGGTGGCATCTCTCAGCCCTGGGTCGGGCAGAGCCCCAGCGGGCCATGCCCACAACCTCTCTCAGCACCGGTCCCCCAGAAGGCTCCTTTGGGACCAGGATTCTCTTGCGGTGACTCTTTAAGGTCTGGCCCCTGGATGGAGGGGCACCAGGAGTAGAGGAGCAGGAAGGGGAAGGGGGTGGCCATGCGAGGGGACACTTTGAGGCCAAGTCCCAGCTTCAGCCTGATCCTCCTGGGAACCCCGCTCTGAGACAAGGAGCCGGGCTTCGCATTCCCACAGCAGCCAGTCGTGGGCTGAGGACACCTGGGGCGTTGGGAACTCCCTGGCTTCTCCTGGGTTTAACGTCTAGAGCTGCTTGGGAATCGCGCCGCCACACACACCCGAGCGCAGGTGTCTTCCGCACAGACTGCGGGCCTCGCTCTTCTGAATGCCGCTAGCTCGCCACCCACCCACGGGTGAACCTGGTCAGGGTGCTTTCTCTCAGGGGCAGACTCTTTTCCGGGCGGGCTACCGGTGTCTCTGTTTGCTCGTTTCTTTCTTCCATTTCGGGAAAGTCTTCCTTGCTGGCTGTGGAAATCTCCTATGCCTTCCCTCGCCTATTCTGTCAGCTTTAAAATTCTCTTTCAGTTGCCACCCTCACAGATGGATTAGGAAACTCTTTCCGGTGCACTCATTAGTGAAATGACCTCCAGGAAGCTGGAATCCAATATCTAATGGCCGATTTTTAGCGAGTCCACACGCCAGGGTGGTCGGGGTCCAATGCAGCCCCGGCCAGGCCCAGGCCCCTTGGACTGGGCCACAGGAGGACACGGAGGAGGGTCCCGGCCCCCACGAAGCGGTGCCGGCAGTTCTCCACGGGCTTGGGCGTTTTCCAGAGGTAGGAGATGGAGGGGACTGATTTCTTCAGCACCCCCCAAACCACGCCACCCCACCCCACCTATGGGACGCATCCCCAGAGAGAGACGCCCCATACACTGGCTGTGCCCCAGCCCTGGCCCGGGGGAATAGGCGGCAGCCCACCCACAGGGCGAGGGGGGGGGCGCAGCTGAAAGGGGTTGTGGGGGAGGGCGGCCCCTGGCTGGGGTCAAAGGGCGAGCGTCCCGCGCGTGCGCAGTCAGCGGCAGCGACGCGCTGGGGGTGGGCAGCGGGTAGGTGAAGGAGGCCGGGCGAGGAGACGAGGGGGGCTGGGAGGGCTCCACCTTGGCGAGTCCAGCCGTGGAGGCGCATCTTGTGTGAGTGTGAGTGAGTGTGAGTGTGTGTGTGTGTGTGTGTATAGAGAGACAGCCCCCCACCCCGCCCCGCCCCGCCCATCACCCCCGTCCCTGGGAGCCCGCGGGACCCGGCCGGCGAACTCAACCGGCCCGGCCCGGCCCGGCCCGGCCCGGCGCGCGGGGCCTGGGGCGGGAGGCGGCGGCGGGGAAGCCCAGAGAGGCTTGGCTTCTCGAGCGGGGCAGGGGCGCCCTCCGCCGCCGTCTAGGGCCACACCACCCTGAACGCCCCCGATCTCGTCTGGTCTCGGAAGCTAAGCAGGGTCGGGCCTGGTTAGTACTTGGATGGGAGACCGCCTGGGAATACCGGGTGCCACAGGCTGCTGCTTTTTTTTTTTTTTTTTGCCTCTTGTTCTGTCCCCTTTCTGGGAGCGCGGCGGCGGCCCGGGGTGGGGGTCACCCCCACCCTCAGCGCCCGCGCGGTGCCTGGCGCCCCAGCCCGCACCGTGGGGCCTCCTCTTGTCCCAAGCCGCGACACCGCCGCCACGCGGCAGCATGCGTGGCATCTGGACTGTCAGGTCTCAGACCAAAGGTCTGCTCTGTGGGAACCGACACGCTGGAGGAAACCTTGAGAGTCTGAGAGGGGAGGGAGTTCCAGAAGAAGGCCAGGATGTCATTTTGAGGGAGTATGTGACCAGAACTCGTCCCGTTGCTTTTGGGGTTCTATGGGCTACACGCAGGAATCTTTGGTGGTGGCACCTGATGTTGGGGGATCCGGAGTCACACCCAGACCTGCTCCACAGGCCTCCTTTTACTTTTCTCTTCGGATTCATTATTTTTAAAAAGTGTCTCTTACCTCTAGGATTGCATTTTCTTTTCTCTCTCTTTTCAAGCAGATGATGGGAGTACAAGTATTCTGGTGACATGTGTTGCCCGTGCCGCCCTCCCCCCTGTGTTCTTTTTTTTTTTTTTTTGAGACAGAGTCTCGTTTTGCTGCCCAGGCTAGAGTGAGTGCCATGGCGTCAGCCTAGCTCACAGCAACCTCAATCTCCGGGCTCAAGCAATCCTGCTGCCTCAGCCTCCCGAGTAGTTGGGACTACAGGCATGCACCACCACGCCCGGCTGTGTTTTTCTATATATATTAGTTGGCCAATTAATTTCTTTCTATTTTTAGTAGAGACGGGGTCTCGCTCTTGCTCAGGCTGGTTTCGAACTCCTGACCTGGAGCAATCCGCCCGCCTCGGCCTCCCAGAGAGCTAGGATTACAGGCGTGAGCCACCGCGCCCGGCCCCCCCTGTGTTCTTATTCATATACCTCTCATGTTGTTCCAGCGTATTGTGGGGGTACCAATGTTAAGGTCGGGTGCCTTGCCCTCTCCAAGCCTCCCCCCTCGGGTCAGAGCTTCAAGTGCGCCCATCCCCCAGTCGGTGCGCACCCACCCCATGCCTAATGGATGTGTATGCCCCTCCCCTCCCCCCACCCGCCCGCCCGACACCCACCCGATGAAGGTGATTCCTCTCTGTCCACTTAGGCGTCCATCCGTTCGTACCAGTTTGCTGGTGAGCGCGCTCACGTGGTGCCCGTGTGTCCATTCTTGGGATACTTGGCTTACTGGAACGGGTTCCAGCTCTGGCCAGGAGAACACGAGAGGCGCCCTCTCACCGCTGCTCCTCACAGCCGAATGGCACTCCGTGGTGTCCACGCGCCACATTTTATTGATGCACTCCTGGATGGATGGGCACTCGGGTCGCTTCCACGTCTTTGGGATTGTGAATTGTGCCCTAACTGTAACCCTAACCCTTACCCAGCCCGTCTCCTCTGCCCCTGCCTGACGCACTCCTCCCCGGCCAGGCCCGTCACTGTCCTGGGCCCCCGCCTGACCGGCTCCTCCCCGCCCGGCCGGTCACCGTCCTCTGCCCCTGCCTGACACGCTCCTTCACGCCCGGCCTCTCACCGTCCTCGGCCCCTGCCTGACCGGCTCCTCCGTCGCCTGGGCCTTCCAAGGGCTTGGTGTGGATGCTGCTTCCAGGAAGCCCTCCAGAAACCCGGCAGCAGGGTGGCCGCAGCAGTCTCCAGCAGCCGTCCCTAAGTCGCGTGAGTGCGGGGGACGTGCCCCCGCTGTGCCGCGGGGGCCCAGCCTGGTGTCTTCCCTGAGGCCCTGCGGCTGCCGGCTGGGCTGCCGCTCCCCGCAAGGGGAGAGCCGCGGAGGTGGGGACCGCCTCCTGATGGGGACGTACACGCAGCTCTCCACGTCGGATTCCGGGGCTCTCTGTCCTGCCCGAAGGCCCAGCTGGCCTGCGGGTCCTTAGAGTGGCAAAAACCTCCGAAAACTGAGACTGAGGGTCCGGTGGGTGTCTGCACTTTTGTGCTGGGCACCCCAGGGAGGCCCGGGGGCTGGCTGGACAACGTGGTCTGCTGGGCGGGGGGGGGGGGGGGTTGGAGGAGCAACTGATGCCCTTTGCACTTTGGGTAGCAAGAGTCTGAGGTGTCTCTGAGCCCTGTGCCCTGTGGGGGCGGGGCGGGGGGGAGGAGGAGGAGGAGGAGGAGGAGGTGGGAAGGGCCGGGGCCTGCAGTCCTGTTCCCGGGGTGGCACGGCAAGTGGCTTCTTCCACAGGCTGCTTGGCCTGGGCTCCCTGCACCTGGGCCTTTGGAGGACCGGCCCTGTGCTTGCCAACACTTCCTGCAGGGACCCAGAGCTGGGAGGTGGCATCTCTCAGCCCTGGGTCGGGCAGAGCCCCAGCGGGCCATGCCCACAACCTCTCTCAGCACCGGTCCCCCAGAAGGCTCCTTTGGGACCAGGATTCTCTTGCGGTGACTCTTTAAGGTCTGGCCCCTGGATGGAGGGGCACCAGGAGTAGAGGAGCAGGAAGGGGAAGGGGGTGGCCATGCGAGGGGACACTTTGAGGCCAAGTCCCAGCTTCAGCCTGATCCTCCTGGGAACCCCGCTCTGAGACAAGGAGCCGGGCTTCGCATTCCCACAGCAGCCAGTCGTGGGCTGAGGACACCTGGGGCGTTGGGAACTCCCTGGCTTCTCCTGGGTTTAACGTCTAGAGCTGCTTGGGAATCGCGCCGCCACACACACCCGAGCGCAGGTGTCTTCCGCACAGACTGCGGGCCTCGCTCTTCTGAATGCCGCTGGCTCGCCACCCACCCACGGGTGAACCTGGTCAGGGTGCTTTCTCTCAGGGGCAGACTCTTTTCCGGGCGGGCTACCGGTGTCTCTGTTTGCTCGTTTCTTTCTTCCATTTCGGGAAAGTCTTCCTTGCTGGCTGTGGAAATCTCCTATGCCTTCCCTCGCCTATTCTGTCAGCTTTAAAATTCTCTTTCAGTTGCCACCCTCACAGATGGATTAGGAAACTCTTTCCGGTGCACTCATTAGTGAAATGACCTCCAGGAAGCTGGAATCCAATATCTAATGGCCGATTTTTAGCGAGTCCACACGCCAGGGTGGTCGGGGTCCAATGCAGCCCCGGCCAGGCCCAGGCCCCTTGGACTGGGCCACAGGAGGACACGGAGGAGGGTCCCGGCCCCCACGAAGCGGTGCCGGCAGTTCTCCACGGGCTTGGGCGTTTTCCAGAGGTAGGAGATGGAGGGGACTGATTTCTTCAGCACCCCCCAAACCACGCCACCCCACCCCACCTATGGGACACATCCCCAGAGAGAGACGCCCCATACACTGGCTGTGCCCCAGCCCTGGCCCGGGGGAATAGGCGGCAGCCCACCCACAGGGCGAGGGGGGGGGCGCAGCTGAAAGGGGTTGTGGGGGAGGGCGGCCCCTGGCTGGGGTCAAAGGGCGAGCGTCCCGCGCGTGCGCAGTCAGCGGCAGCGACGCGCTGGGGGTGGGCAGCGGGTAGGTGAAGGAGGCCGGGCGAGGAGACGAGGGGGGCTGGGAGGGCTCCACCTTGGCGAGTCCAGCCGTGGAGGCGCATCTTGTGTGAGTGTGAGTGAGTGTGAGTGTGTGTGTGTGTGTGTGTATAGAGAGACAGCCCCCCACCCCGCCCCGCCCCGCCCATCACCCCCGTCCCTGGGAGCCCGCGGGACCCGGCCGGCGAACTCAACCGGCCCGGCCCGGCCCGGCCCGGCGCGCGGGGCCTGGGGCGGGAGGCGGCGGCGGGGAAGCCCAGAGAGGCTCGGCTTCTCGAGCGGGGCAGGGGCGCCCTCCGCCGCCGTCTAGGGCCACACCACCCTGAACGCCCCCGATCTCGTCTGGTCTCGGAAGCTAAGCAGGGTCGGGCCTGGTTAGTACTTGGATGGGAGACCGCCTGGGAATACCGGGTGCCACAGGCTGCTGCTTTTTTTTTTTTTTTTTTGCCTCTTGTTCTGTCCCCTTTCTGGGAGCGCGGCGGCGGCCCGGGGTGGGGGTCACCCCCACCCTCAGCGCCCGCGCGGTGCCTGGCGCCCCAGCCCGCACCGTGGGGCCTCCTCTTGTCCCAAGCCGCGACACCGCCGCCACGCGGCAGCATGCGTGGCATCTGGACTGTCAGGTCTCAGACCAAAGGTCTGCTCTGTGGGAACCGACACGCTGGAGGAAACCTTGAGAGTCTGAGAGGGGAGGGAGTTCCAGAAGAAGGCCAGGATGTCATTTTGAGGGAGTATGTGACCAGAACTCGTCCCGTTGCTTTTGGGGTTCTATGGGCTACACGCAGGAATCTTTGGTGGTGGCACCTGATGTTGGGGGATCCGGAGTCACACCCAGACCTGCTCCACAGGCCTCCTTTTACTTTTCTCTTCGGATTCATTATTTTTAAAAAGTGTCTCTTACCTCTAGGATTGCATTTTCTTTTCTCTCTCTTTTCAAGCAGATGATGGGAGTACAAGTATTCTGGTGACATGTGTTGCCCGTGCCGCCCTCCCCCCTGTGTTCTTTTTTTTTTTTTTTTTTGAGACAGAGTCTCGTTTTGCTGCCCAGGCTAGAGTGAGTGCCATGGCGTCAGCCTAGCTCACAGCAACCTCAATCTCCGGGCTCAAGCAATCCTGCTGCCTCAGCCTCCCGAGTAGTTGGGACTACAGGCATGCACCACCACGCCCGGCTGTGTTTTTCTATATATATTAGTTGGCCAATTAATTTCTTTCTATTTTTAGTAGAGACGGGGTCTCGCTCTTGCTCAGGCTGGTTTCGAACTCCTGACCTGGAGCAATCCGCCCGCCTCGGCCTCCCAGAGAGCTAGGATTACAGGCGTGAGCCACCGCGCCCGGCCCCCCCTGTGTTCTTATTCATATACCTCTCATGTTGTTCCAGCGTATTGTGGGGGTACCAATGTTAAGGTCGGGTGCCTTGCCCTCTCCAAGCCTCCCCCCTCGGGTCAGAGCTTCAAGTGCGCCCATCCCCCAGTCGGTGCGCACCCACCCCATGCCTAATGGATGTGTATGCCCCTCCCCTCCCCCCACCCGCCCGCCCGACACCCACCCGATGAAGGTGATTCCTCTCTGTCCACTTAGGCGTCCATCCGTTCGTACCAGTTTGCTGGTGAGCGCGCTCACGTGGTGCCCGTGTGTCCATTCTTGGGATACTTGGCTTACTGGAACGGGTTCCAGCTCTGGCCAGGAGAACACGAGAGGCGCCCTCTCACCGCTGCTCCTCACAGCCGAATGGCACTCCGTGGTGTCCACGCGCCACATTTTATTGATGCACTCCTGGATGGATGGGCACTCGGGTCGCTTCCACGTCTTTGGGATTGTGAATTGTGCCCTAACTGTAACCCTAACCCTTACCCAGCCCGTCTCCTCTGCCCCTGCCTGACGCACTCCTCCCCGGCCAGGCCCGTCACTGTCCTGGGCCCCCGCCTGACCGGCTCCTCCCCGCCCGGCCGGTCACCGTCCTCTGCCCCTGCCTGACACGCTCCTTCCCGCCCGGCCTCTCACCGTCCTCGGCCCCTGCCTGACCGGCTCCTCCGTCGCCTGGGCCTTCCAAGGGCTTGGTGTGGATGCTGCTTCCAGGAAGCCCTCCAGAAACCCGGCAGCAGGGTGGCCGCAGCAGTCTCCAGCAGCCGTCCCTAAGTCGCGTGAGTGCGGGGGACGTGCCCCCGCTGTGCCGCGGGGGCCCAGCCTGGTGTCTTCCCTGAGGCCCTGCGGCTGCCGGCTGGGCTGCCGCTCCCCGCAAGGGGAGAGCCGCGGAGGTGGGGACCGCCTCCTGATGGGGACGTACACGCAGCTCTCCACGTCGGATTCCGGGGCTCTCTGTCCTGCCCGAAGGCCCAGCTGGCCTGCGGGTCCTTAGAGTGGCAAAAACCTCCGAAAACTGAGACTGAGGGTCCGGTGGGTGTCTGCACTTTTGTGCTGGGCACCCCAGGGAGGCCCGGGGGCTGGCTGGACAACGTGGTCTGCTGGGCGGGGGGGGGGGTTGGAGGAGCAACTGATGCCCTTTGCACTTTGGGTAGCAAGAGTCTGAGGTGTCTCTGAGCCCTGTGCCCTGTGGGGGCGGGGCGGGGGGGAGGAGGAGGAGGAGGAGGAGGAGGTGGGAAGGGCCGGGGCCTGCAGTCCTGTTCCCGGGGTGGCACGGCAAGTGGCTTCTTCCACAGGCTGCTTGGCCTGGGCTCCCTGCACCTGGGCCTTTGGAGGACCGGCCCTGTGCTTGCCAACACTTCCTGCAGGGACCCAGAGCTGGGAGGTGGCATCTCTCAGCCCTGGGTCGGGCAGAGCCCCAGCGGGCCATGCCCACAACCTCTCTCAGCACCGGTCCCCCAGAAGGCTCCTTTGGGACCAGGATTCTCTTGCGGTGACTCTTTAAGGTCTGGCCCCTGGATGGAGGGGCACCAGGAGTAGAGGAGCAGGAAGGGGAAGGGGGTGGCCATGCGAGGGGACACTTTGAGGCCAAGTCCCAGCTTCAGCCTGATCCTCCTGGGAACCCCGCTCTGAGACAAGGAGCCGGGCTTCGCATTCCCACAGCAGCCAGTCGTGGGCTGAGGACACCTGGGGCGTTGGGAACTCCCTGGCTTCTCCTGGGTTTAACGTCTAGAGCTGCTTGGGAATCGCGCCGCCACACACACCCGAGCGCAGGTGTCTTCCGCACAGACTGCGGGCCTCGCTCTTCTGAATGCCGCTAGCTCGCCACCCACCCACGGGTGAACCTGGTCAGGGTGCTTTCTCTCAGGGGCAGACTCTTTTCCGGGCGGGCTACCGGTGTCTCTGTTTGCTCGTTTCTTTCTTCCATTCCGGGAAAGTCTTCCTTGCTGGGTGTGGAAATCTCCTATGCCTTCCCTCGCCTATTCTGTCAGCTTTAAAATTCTCTTTCAGTTGCCACCCTCACAGATGGATTAGGAAACTCTTTCCGGTGCACTCATTAGTGAAATGACCTCAAGGAAGCTGGAATCCAATATCTAATGGCCGATTTTTTGTGAGTCCACACGCCAGGGTGGTCGGGGTCCAATGCAGCCCCGGCCAGGCCCAGGCCCCTTGGACTGGGCCACAGGAGGACACGGAGGAGGGTCCCGGCCCCCACGAAGCGGTGCCGGCAGTTCTCCACGGGCTTGGGCGTTTTCCAGAGGTAGGAGATGGAGGGGACTGATTTCTTCAGCGCCCCCTAAACCACGCCACCCCATCCCACCCATGGGACACATCCCGAGAGAGAGAGAGAGAGAGAGAGAGAGAGAGACGCCCCATACACTCGCTCCCCTCCCCCATGTGCTGTGCCCCAGCCCTGGCCCAGGGGAATAGGCGGCAGCCCACCCACAGGGTGGGGGGCCCAGCTGAAAGGGGTTGTGGGGGAGGGCGGCCCCTGCCTGGGGTCAAAGGCCAGGCGACCCGCGCGTGCGCAATGGGCGGTGGCGGCGCCGGCGGCCGTGGTGGTGGCGGTTGCGATCAAGACCTAGGGGTGGGGGGCGGGGAGGTGAAGGAGGCCAGGTGAGGAGAGGAAGGGGGCTGGAAGGTCTCCACCTTGGTGAGTCCAGCCGTGGAGGCGCATCTTGTGTGAGTGTGAGTGAGTGAGTGTGAGTGTGTGTGTGTGTGTGTGTATAGAGAGACAGCCCCCCACCCCGGCCCGCCGCTCCCTGCCCGCCCCGCCCCGCCTGTCACCCCTGTCCCTCGGAGCCCTGCGGACCGGGCTGTCAAACTCAACAGGCCTGGCCCGGCGCGGAGCCTGGGGCGGGAGGCGGCGGCGGGGAAGCGCAGAGAGGCTCGGCTTCTTGAGCAGGGCAGGGGCGCCCTCCGCTGTCCACGGCCACACCACCCTGAACGCGCCCGATCCCGTCTGATCTCGGAAGCTAAGCAGGGTTGGGCCTGGTTAGTACTTGGATAGGAGACCGCCTGGGAATACCGGGTGCCGTAGGCTTCTTCTTTTTTCTTTTTTTGTTTTGCCTCTTGTTCTGTCCCCTTTCTGGGAGCGGGGCGGCGGCCCGGGGTGGGGGTCACCCACACCCTCAGCGCCCGCCGCGGTGCCTGGAGCCCCAGCCCGCACCGTGGGCTTGTCCCAAGCCGCGATACCGCCGTCACGCGGCAGCATGCGTGGCTTCTGGATTGTGAGGTCTCAGACCAAAGTTCTGGCACCCTGTCTTACCGTCCCCCATGGGTGTGTGGACACACCCAGATCGACACAGCGCACGGCCTGCCCATCTCCCATGGGTGAGTGGACACAGCCTGATCCACACTGCGCCCTGCCTGCCTGTGTCCCTTTGGTGTGTGGACACAACCAGTTACACACTGCGCCCTGACTGCCCGTCTCCCGTGGGTGAGTTTACACAGTCACATCCACACTGCGCCCTGTCCGCCTGTCTCTGCTGGGTGTGTGGACACAACAAGTTCCACACAGCGCCCTGCCACCCGTCTCCCGTGGGTGAGGGGACACAATAAATCCACACGGCGCCCAGCCTACATGTCTCCCGTGGGTGAGTAGACACAGCCACGTCCACGCAGCGTCCTGCCTACCTGTCTGTTTGATGTGTGGACACAGCAAGTTCCACACTGCTCCCTGTCTGCCCGTGTCCCGTGGGTGTGTGGACAATGACAGTTCCACACATAGCCCAGCCTGCATGTCACCCATGGGTGAGTGGATACAGCAAGTTCCACACTGCGCCCTGTCTGCCCGTTTTCCATATGTCTGTGGACACAGAAAGTTCCACACACAGCCCTGCCTGCCCGCCTCCCATTGGTTTGTGGACACAGCTAGTTCCACACTGCGCCCTGACTGCCTGTCTCTGGTGGGTGAGTGGACACAGCCACATCCACACAGCACCCTGCCTGCCCGTCACCCGTGGGTGAGTGGACACAGCCACATCCACACAGCGCCCTTCCTGCCCGTCTCCCGTGGGTGAGTGGACACAGCCACATGCACACTGTGACCTGCCAGCCCGTCTCCCGTGGGAGAGTGCACATTGCAAGTTCCACAATGCGCCCTACCTGACCGTCTCCCATGGGTGTGTGGACACAGCCACATCCACACAGCACCCTGGCTGACCGCCTCCCATGGGTGTGTGGACACAGCCAGTTCCACACTGCGCCCTGCCTGCCCATCTCCCGTGGGTGAGTGGACACAGACAGATCCCCATATCGCCCAGCCTGCCCGTCTCCCATCGGTGAGTGGACACAGCCAAATCATCACGGTGCCCAGCCTGCCCAACTCCGGTGGGTGAGTAGACACAGCCACATCCACACAGCACCCTGCCTGACAGTCTTCCATGGGTGTGTGGACACAGCCAGTTCCACACTATGCCCAGCCTGCCCGTCTCGGGTGGGTGTGTGGACACAGCAAGTTCCACACAGCGCCCTTCCTGTCCATCTCCCATGGGTGTGTGGACACAGCCAGATCCACACAGTGCCCTGCCTGAAAGTATCCCATGGGTGTGTGGAAACAGGCAGATCCACACAGCGCCCTGCCTGCCCGTCACCCGTGGGTGAGTAGACAAAGCTAGTTCCACACTGTGCCCTGCCTGCCCACCTTCCGTGGGTGAGTGGAGACAGGCACATCCACACAGCGCCCTGCCTGTCCGTCTCCGGTAGGGGTGTGGACACAGCCAGTTCCACACTGGGCCCTGCCTGCCCGTCTCCCATGGGAGTGTGGACAGGGCAGATCCACACGGCTCCCAGATGCCCGTCTCCCGTGGGTGTGTTGACACAGCCACATCCACACAGCACCCTGCCTGACCGTCTCCCGTGGGTGAGTAGACACAGCCAGTTCCACACTGTGCCCTGCCTGCCCGTATCCCGTGGGTGAGTGGAGACAGCCACATCCACACATGCCCTGCCTGCCCGTCTCTGGTGGGTGTGTGGACACAGCCATTTCCACACTGCGTCCTGCTTGCCCGTCACCCATGGGTGAGTGATCACAGCCAGATCCACACTGCACCCTGCTTGCCTGTCTCCCGTGGGTGAGTGGACACAGCCAGATCGTCACGGTGCCCAGCCTGCCCATCTCGTGTGGGTGAGTGGACACAGCCACATCCACACAGCACCCTTCCTGCCAGTCTCACGTGGGTGAGTGGACACAGCCAGATCCACACAGCGCCCTGCCTGAACGTATCCCATGGGTGTGTGGAAACAGCCAGATCCACACAGCGCCCTGACTGCCCGTCTCCCGTGGGTAAGTAGACACAGCTAGTTCCACACTGCGCCCTGCCTGCCCATCTTCCGTGGGTGAGTGGGGACATCCACATCCACACAGCGCCCTGCCTGCCCGTCTCCGGTGGGGGTGTGTACACAGCCAGTTCCACACTGGGCCCTGCCTGCCCGTCACGCATGGGTGAGTGGACACAGCCAGATGTACACTGCGCCCTGCCTGCAAGTCTCCCGTGTGTGTGAGGACACAGCCAGATCCACACGGCGCCCAGCCTGCCCTTCTCCCGTTGGTGTGTGGACACGGCAAGATCCACACTGCGCCCTGCCTGCCCATCTCCCATGGGTGATTGGACACAGCCACATCCACACTACGCCCTGCCTGCCCGTCTCCCATGGGTGAGTGGACACAGCCAGATCCACACTGCGACCTGCCTGCCCATCTCCCATGGGTGAGTGGACACAGCCAGATCCACACTGCGCCCTGCCTGCCCGTCTCCCATGGGTGAGTGGACACAGCCACATCCACACTGCGCCCTGCCTGCCCGTCTCCCGTGGGTGTGTGGACACGGAAAGATCCAAACTGCGCCCTGCCTAACCGTCTCCCATGGGTGCGTGGACACAGCCAGTTCCACACAGAGTCCTACCTGCACGTCTCCGGTGCGTGTGTTGACACAACCAGTTCCACACTGTGCCCTGCCTGTTCATCACCCATGGGTGAGTGGACTCAGCCAGATCCACACTGTGCCCTGCCTGCCCATCTCCCGTGGGTGAGTGGACACAGCCAGATCCACACGGCGAACAGCCTGCCCGTCTCCCATGGTTGAGTGGACACAGCCACATCCACACTGTGCCCTGCCTGACCGTCTCCCTTGGGTTTTTGGACACAGCCACATCCACACGACGCCCTGCCTGCCCGTCTCCCGTGAGTAAGTGGACACAGCCAGTTCCACACAGAGCCCTGCCTGCCCATCTCCTTTTGGTGAGTGGACACCTCCACATCCGTACTGCGCCCTGCATGCCCGTCTCCCATGGGTGAGTGGACACAGCCAGTTCCACACTGCGCCTAGCCTGCCCGTCACCCATGGGTGAGTGGACACAGCTAGATCCACACTGCGCCCGGCCTGCTCGTCTCCCGTGCTTGTGTGGACACAGTCAGTTCCACACTGCGCCCGGCCTGCTCGTCTCCCGTGCTTGTGTGGACACAGTCAATTCCACACAGAGCACTGCCTGACCGTCTCCCGTAGGTGTGTGGACATAGCCAGTTCCACACTGCGCTCTGCTTTCTCGTCACCCATGCGTGAGTGGACACAGCCAGATGTACACTGCGCCCTGCATGCCCGTCTCCCGTTTGTGTGTGGACACAGCCAGATCCACACGGCTCCCAGCCTGCCCGTCTCCCGTGGGTGTGTTGACACAGCCACATCCACACAGCACCCTGCCTGACCATCTCCCGTGGGTGAGTAGACACAGCCAGTTCCACACTGCGCCCTGCCTGCCCATCTCCCATGGGTGAGTGGACACAGCCAGTTCCACACTGCGCCCTGCCTGCCAGTCTCCTGTGGGTGAGTGGAGATAGCCACATCCACACAGCACCCTGCCTGCCCGTCTCTTGTGGGTGTGTGTACACAGCCATTTCCACACTGCGCCCTGCTTGCCCGTCAACCATGTGTGAGTGGACACAGCCAGATCCACACAGCACCCTGCCTGCCCGTCTCCGGTGGGTGTGTGGACACAGCCATATCCACACAGCGACCTGCCTGCCCATCTCCCATGGGTGAGTGGACACAGACAGATCTACACAGTGCCCTGCATGCCCGTCTCCGGTGGGTGTGTGGACACAGCCAGATCCACACAGCGCCCTGCCTGCCCGTCTCCCATGGGTGAGTGGACACAGCCAGATCCACACAGCGCCCTGCCTGCCCGTCTCTGGTGGGTGTGTGGACACAGCCAGATCCACACAGCGCCCTGCCTGCCCATCTCCCATGACTGTGTCGACACAACCAGATCCACACGGCGCCCAGCCTGCCCGAATCCCGTGGGTGAGTGGACACAGCCACATCCGCACAGCACCCTGGCTGACCGTCTCACATGGGTGTGTGGACACAGCCAGTTCCACACAGCGCCCTGCCTGCCCGGCTCCCGTGGGTGAGTGGACATAGCCACATCCACACAGCACCCTTTCTGACCATCTCCCATGGATGTGTGGACACAGCATGTTCCACACAGCGCCCTGCCTGCCCGTCTGCCGTGGGTGAGTGGACAGAGCCAGATCCACATAGCGCCCTCCCTGCCCGTCTCCCGTGAGTGTGTGTACACGGCAACTTCCACATGGCGCCCAGCCTGCCCGTCTCCCATGCGTGAGTGGACACAGCCACATCCACACAGCGCCCTGCCTGCCCGTCTACTGTGGGTCAGTGGAAACAGCCAGATCTACACTGCGCCCTGCCTTCCCGTCTCCCGTGGGTGAGTGGACACAGCCACATCCACACTGCGCCCTGCCTCCCCGTCTCCCGTGGGTGTGTGGACACGGCAAGATCGACACTGCGCCCTGCCTCCCTGTCTCCTGTGGGTGAGTGGACACAGCCAGTTCCACACAGAGCCCTGCCTGACCGTATCCCATGGGTAAGTGGACACACCCAGATCCAAACAGCGCCCTGCCTTCCCGTCTCCGGTGGGTGTGTGGACAAAGCCAGATCCACACAGAGCTCTGCCTGCCCATCACCCATGTGTGAGTGGACACAGTCAGATCGACACTGCGCCCTGCCTGTCTCCCATGGGTGAGTGGAAACAGCAGGATCCACACTGCGTGCTGCCTGCTCATCTCCCGTGGGTGAGTGGACAGAGCCAGATACACACGGCACCCAGCCTGCCCATCTCCCATTGTTGAGTGGACACAGCCACATCCACAAAGCACCTTGCCTGACCATCTCCAATGGGTGTGTGGACACAGCCAGTTCCACACAGCGCCCTACCTGCCCATCTCCGGTGGGTGTGTGGACACAGCAAGTTCCACACTGCGCTCTGCCTGCCCGTCTCCCGTGGGTGAGTGGACACAGCCACATCCACACTGCGCCCTGCCTCCCGTTTACCGTGGGTGTGTGGACACACCAGTTCCACACTGCGCCCTGTCTGCCCGACAACCCTGGGTGAGTGGAACCAGCCAGTTCAACACTGGGCCCTGCCTGCCCATCTCCCATGAGTGTGTGGACACGGCAAGATCCACACTGTGCCCTACCTGCCCGTCTCCTGTGGTTGAGTGGACACAGCCAGATCCGCACTGCGCCCTGCCTGCCCGTCCCCCGTGGGTGAGTAGACACAAGCAGATCCATACAGCGCCCTGCCTGCCCGTCTCCCGTGGGTGAGTAGACACAGCCAGATCCACACAGTGCTGCGACCTGCCTGCCCCTCTCCCGTGGGGTAGTGGACATAGCCAGATCCTCACAGTGCCCTGCCTGCCCGTCTCTCATGAGTGTGTCGACACAACCAGATCCACACGGCACCCAGCCTGCACGTCTCCCATGGGTGTGTGGACACAGCCAGATACACGCAGCGCCCTGCCTGCCCGTCTCCCGTGGGTGAGTGGACACAGCAAGATCCACACTGCACCCTGCCTGCCCGTCTCCCATGGGTGAGTGGACACAGCCAGATACACACAGCACCCTGCCTGCCCGTCTCCCATGGGTATGTGGACACGGCCAGAACCACACTGCACTCTGCATGACCGTCTCCCGTGGGTGTGTGGACACAGCGAGTCCCACACAGAACCCTGCCTGGCAATCTCACATGGGTCTGTGCACACAGCCGGATCCACACGACGCCCAGCCTGCCCGTCTCCCATGGGTGTGTGGACACAGTCAGATGCACATGGCACCCAGCCTGCCCGTCTCCAGTGAGTGAGTGGACACAGCCAGATCTACACTGCGCCCTGCCTGCCCATCTACTGTGGGTGTGTGGTCACAGCCAGTTGCACACAGTGCCCTGCCTGCCCGTCTCCAGTGCGTGTGTGGACACAGCTAGTTCCACACTGCGCCCTGCCTGACCGTATCCCATGGGTGTGTGGAAACAGCCAGATCCACTCAGCGCCCTGCCTGCCCATCTCCCGTGGGTGAGTAGACACTGCCATTTCCACACTGCGCCCTGCCTGCCCATCTTCCGTGGCTGAGTGAAGACAGGCACATCCACACAGAGTCCTGCCTGCCCGTCTCTGGTGGTGGTTGTGGACACTGCCAGTTCCAAACTGAGCCCTGCCTGCCCGTCACAGATGTGTGAATGGACACAGCCACATCCACACTACGCCCTTCCTGCCCGTCTCCCGTGTGTGAGTGGGCACAGCCACATCTATACTGCGCCTTGCCTGCCCATCTCCCGTGGGTGAGTGGTCACAGCCAGATCCGCACTGCGCCCTGACTGACCGTCTGCTGTGGGTGAGTGGACACAGCCAGATCCGCACTGCGCCCTGCCTGCCCGTTTGCCGTGGGTCAGTGGACATAGCCAGATCCACACAGCATTCTCTGTATCCGTCTCCTTTGGGTGAGTGGACACAGCCAGATCCACACTGTGCCTTGCCTGGACATCTCCCGTGGGTGAGTGGACATAGCCAGATCCACACTGCGAACTCACTGCCGGTCTCCCGTGGGAATGTGGACACAGCCAAATCCAAACTGTTCCCTGCCTGCCCCTCACCCGTGGATGAGTGGACACAGCCAGATCCACACTGTGCACTCACTGCCCGTCTCCCGTGAGTGAGTGGACACAGCCAGATCCACACTGAGCCCTCACTGCCCGTCTCCCGTGAGTGAGTGGACACAGCCAGATCCACACTGAGCTCTCACTGCTCGTCTCCCGTGAGTGAGTGGACACAGCCAGATCCAACTGAGCCCTCACTGCCCGTCCCCGGTGGGTGAGTGGACACAGACAGATCCACACTGCACCCTCACTGCCCGTCTACCCCGGGTGTGTGGACACAGCCAGATCCACACTGCGCCCTGACTGTCCGTCTGCCGTGGGTGAGTGGACACAGCCAGATCCGCACTGCGCACTGCCTGCCCGTTTGCCGTGGGTCAGTGGACATAGCCAGATCCACACAGCACCCTCTCTGCCCGTATCCCATGGGTGAGTGGACACAGCTAGATCCACACTGTGCCTTGCCTGCCGGTCTCCCGTGGGTGAGTGGACACAGCCAGATCTGCACTGCGCCCTGCCTGCCCGTCTGCCGTGGGTGAGTGGACACAGCCAGATCCGCACTGCGCCCTGCCTTCCCGTCTGCCGTGGATCAGTGGACAAAGCCAGATCCACACAGCACCCTCTCTGCCGTCTCCCGTGGGTGAGTGGACACAGCCAGATCCGCACTGCACCCTGCCTGCCCGTCTGCCGTGGGTGAATGGACACTGCCAGATTCACACTGCGCCTTGCCTGCCCGTCTCCCGTGGGTGAGTGGACACATCCAGATCCGCACTGCGCCCTGCCTGACCGTCTGCCGTGGGTGAGTGGACACAGCCAGATCCGCACTGCGCCCTGCCTGCCCGTCTCCCGTGGGTGAGTGGACACAGCCAGATCCACACTGCGCCTTGCCTGGCCGTCTGCCGTGGGTGAGTGGACACAGCCAGATCCGCACTGCGCCCTGCCAGCCCGTCTCCCGTGGGTCAGTGGACATAGCCAGATCCACACAGCACCCTCTCTGCCCGTCTCCCGTGGGTGAGTGGACACAGCCAGATCCACACTGCGCCTTGCCTACCCGTCTGCCGTGGGTGAGTGGACACCGCCAGATCCACACTGCGCCCTGCCTGACGGTCTGCCGTGGGTGAGTGGACACAGCCAGATCCGTACTGCGCCCTGCCTGCCCGTCTGCCATGGGTCAGTGGACATAGCCAGATCCACACAGCACCCTCTCTGCCCGTCTCCCGTTAGTGAGTGGACACAGCTAGATCCACACTGCGCCTTGCCTGCCCGTCTCCCGTGGGTGAGTGGACACAGCCAGATCCGCACTGCGCCTTGCCTGCCCGTCTCCCGTGGATGAGTGGACACAGTCAGATCCGCACTGCGCCCTGCCTGCCTGTCTGCCGTGAGTGATTGGACACAGCCAGATCCGCACTGCGCCCTGCATGCCCGTCTGCCGTGGGTCAGTGGACATAGCCAGATCCACACAGGACCCTCTCTGCCCGTCTCCCGTGGGTGAGTGGACACAGCCAGATCCACACTGCGCCTTGCCTGCCCTTCTCCCGTGGGTGAGTGGACACAGCCAGATCCAAACTGCACCCTGCCTGCCTGTCTCCCGTGGGTGAGTGGACACAGCCAGATCTGCACTGTGCCCTGCCTGCCAGTCTGCCGTGGGTGAGTGGACACAGCCAGATCTGCACTGCGCCTTGCCTGCCCGTCTCCCGTGGGTGAGTGGACACATCCAGATCCGCACTGCGCCCTGCCTGACCGTCTGCCGTGGGTGAGTGGACACAGCCAGATCCGCACTGCGCCCTGCCTGCCCGTTTGCCGTGGGTCAGTGGACATAGCCAGATCCACACAGCATTCTCTATATCCGTCTCCTTTGGGTGAGTGGACACAGCCAGATCCACACTGTGCCTTGCCTGGCCATCTCCCGTGGGTGAGTGGACATAGCCAGATCCACACTGCGCACTCACTGCCGGTCTCCCGTGGGAATGTGGACACAACCAAATCCAAACTGTTCCCTGCCTGCCCCTCACCCGTGAATGAGTGGACACAGCCAGATCCACACTGTGCACTCACTGCCCGTCTCCCGTGAGTGAGTGGACACAGCCAGATCCACACTGAGTCCTCACTGCCCGTCTCCCGTGAGTGAGTGGACACAGCAAGATCCACACTGAGCCCTCACTGCCCGTCCCCGGTGGGTGAGTGGACACAGACAGATCCACACTGCACCCTCACTGCCCGTCTACCCCGGGTGTGTGGACACAGCCAGACCCACAAGCGCCCTGACCTTCCGTGTGCAGTGGGTGAGTGGACACATCCAGATCCGCACTGCGCCCTGCCTGACCGTCTGCGGTGTGTGAGTGGACACAGCCAGATCCGCACTGCGCCCTGCCTGCCCGTCTGCCGTGGGTCAGTGGACATAGCCAGATCCACACAGCACCGTCTCTGCCCGTCTCCCATGGGTGAGTGGACACAGCCAGATCCGCACTGCGCCCTGCCTGCCCGTCTCCCTTGGGTGAGTGGACACAGTCAGATCCGCACTGCGCCCTGCCTGCCCGTCTCCCGTGGGTGAGTGGACACAGCCAGATCCACACTGCGCCTTGCCTACCCGTCTGCCGTGGGTGAGTGGACACCGCCAGATCCACACTGCGCCCTGCCTGACGGTCTGCCGTGGGTGAGTGGACACAGCCAGATCCGTACTGCGCCCTGCCTGCCCGTCTGCCATGGGTCAGTGGACATAGCCAGATCCACACAGCACCCTCTCTGCCCGTCTCCCGTTAGTGAGTGGACACAGCTAGATCCACACTGCGCCTTGCCTGCCCGTCTCCCGTGGGTGAGTGGACACAGCCAGATCCGCACTGCGCCTTGCCTGCCCGTCTCCCGTGGATGAGTGGACACAGTCAGATCCGCACTGCGCCCTGCCTGCCTGTCTGCCGTGAGTGATTGGACACAGCCAGATCCGCACTGCGCCCTGCATGCCCGTCTGCCGTGGGTCAGTGGACATAGCCAGATCCACACAGGACCCTCTCTGCCCGTCTCCCGTGGGTGAGTGGACACAGCCAGATCCACACTGCGCCTTGCCTGCCCTTCTCCCGTGGGTGAGTGGACACAGCCAGATCCAAACTGCACCCTGCCTGCCTGTCTCCCGTGGGTGAGTGGACACAGCCAGATCTGCACTGTGCCCTGCCTGCCAGTCTGCCGTGGGTGAGTGGACACAGCCAGATCTGCACTGCGCCTTGCCTGCCCGTCTCCCGTGGGTGAGTGGACACATCCAGATCCGCACTGCGCCCTGCCTGACCGTCTGCCGTGGGTGAGTGGACACAGCCAGATCCGCACTGCGCCCTGCCTGCCCGTTTGCCGTGGGTCAGTGGACATAGCCAGATCCACACAGCATTCTCTATATCCGTCTCCTTTGGGTGAGTGGACACAGCCAGATCCACACTGTGCCTTGCCTGGCCATCTCCCGTGGGTGAGTGGACATAGCCAGATCCACACTGCGCACTCACTGCCGGTCTCCCGTGGGAATGTGGACACAACCAAATCCAAACTGTTCCCTGCCTGCCCCTCACCCGTGAATGAGTGGACACAGCCAGATCCACACTGTGCACTCACTGCCCGTCTCCCGTGAGTGAGTGGACACAGCCAGATCCACACTGAGTCCTCACTGCCCGTCTCCCGTGAGTGAGTGGACACAGCAAGATCCACACTGAGCCCTCACTGCCCGTCCCCGGTGGGTGAGTGGACACAGACAGATCCACACTGCACCCTCACTGCCCGTCTACCCCGGGTGTGTGGACACAGCCAGACCCACAAGCGCCCTGACCTTCCGTGTGCAGTGGGTGAGTGGACACATCCAGATCCGCACTGCGCCCTGCCTGACCGTCTGCGGTGTGTGAGTGGACACAGCCAGATCCGCACTGCGCCCTGCCTGCCCGTCTGCCGTGGGTCAGTGGACATAGCCAGATCCACACAGCACCGTCTCTGCCCGTCTCCCATGGGTGAGTGGACACAGCCAGATCCGCACTGCGCCCTGCCTGCCCGTCTCCCTTGGGTGAGTGGACACAGCCAGATCCGCACTGCGCCTTGCCTGCCAGTCTCCCGTGGGTGAGTGGACACAGTCAGATCCGCACTGCGCCCTGCCTGCCCGTCTCCCGTGGGTGATTGGACACAGCCAGATCCGCACTGCGCCCTGTCTGCCCGTCTCCCGTGGGTGAGTGGACACAGCCAGATCCGCACTGCGCCTTGCCTGCCCGTCTCCCGTGGGTGAGTGGACACAGCCAGATCCGCACTGCGCCGTGCCTGCCCGTCTCCCGTGGGTGAGTGGACACAGCCAGATCCGCACTGCGCCGTGCCTGACCGTCTGCCGTGGGTGAGTGGACACAGCCAGATCCGCACAGCGCCCTGCCTGCCCGTCTGCCGTGGGTCAGTGGACATAGCCAGATGCACACAGAACACTCTCTGCCCGTATGCCGTGGGTGAGTGTACACAGCCAGATTCACACTGCGCCCTGCCTGCCCATCTGCCGTGGGTGAGTGGACACAGCCAGATCCGAACTGCGCCCTGCCTGCCCGTCTACCATGGGTGATTGGACACAGCAGATCCGCACTGCGCCCTGCCTGCCCGTCTGCCGTGAGTCAGTGGACATAGAAAGATCCAAACAGCACCCTCTCTGCCCGTCTCCCGTGGGTGAGTGGACACAGCCAGATCCACACTGCGCCTTGCCTGACCGCCTCCCGTGGGTGAGTGGACACAGCCAGATCCGCACTGCGCCCTGCCTGCCCGTCTGCCGTGGGTGAGTGGACACTGCCAGATCCGCACTGCGCCCTGCCTGCCCGTCTGCCGTCGGTGAGTGGACACAGCCAGATCCGCACTGCGCCCTGCCTGCCGGTCTCCCGTGGGTGAGTGGACACAGGCAGATCCACACTGCGCCCTGCCTGCCCGTCTCCCGTGGGTGAGTGGACACAGCCAGATCCACACTGCGCCCTGCCTGCCCTTCTCCCGTGGGTGAGTGGACACAGCCAGATCCGCACTGTGCCCAGTCTGCCCGTCTCCCGTGGGTGAGTGGACACAGCCAGATCCGCACTGCGCCCTGCCTGCCCGTCTCCCGTGGGTGAGTGGACACAGTCAGATCCGCACGGCGCCCTGCCTGACCGTCTGTCATGTGTCAGTGGACATAGCCAGATCCACATAGCACCCTCTCTGAACGTCTCCCATGGCTGAGTGGACACAGCCATATCCACACTGCGCCTTGCCTGTCCGTCTCCCGTGGGTGTAAGGACACAGCCAGATCTGCACAGCGCCCTGCCTGACCATCTGCCGTGGGTAAGTAGACATGGCCAGATCCGCACTGCGCCCTGCCTGCCCGTAAGCCGTGTGTCAGTGGACATAGCCAGATCCACACAGCACCCTCTCTGCCCGTCTCCCGTGGGTGAGTGGACACAGCCAGATCCACACTCCGCCTTGCCTGCCCGTCTCCCGTGGATGAGTAGACACAGCTAGATCCGCACTGCGCCTTGCCTGCCCGTCTCCCGTGGGTGAGTGGACACTGCCAGATCCGCACTGCGCCCTGCCTTCCCGTCTGCCGTGGGTGAGTGTACACAGCCAGATTCACACTGCGCCCTGCCTGCCCGTCTGCCGTGGGTGTGTGGACACAGCCAGATCCGAAATGCGCCCTGCCTGCCCGTGTGCTATGGGTGATGGGACACAGCAGATCCGCACTGTGCCCTGCCTGCCCGTCTGCCGTGAGTCAGTGGACATAGAAAGATCCAAACAGCACCCTCTCTGCCCGTCTCCCGTGGGTGAGTGGACACAGCCAGATCCACACTGCGCCTTGCCTGACCGCCTCCCGTGGGTGAGTGGACAAAGCCAGATCCGCACTGCGCCCTGCCTGCCCGTCTGCTGTCGGTGAGAGGACACAGCCAGATCCGCACTGCGCCCTGCCTGCCGGTCTCCCGTGGGTGAGTGGACACAGGCAGATCGACACTGCGCCCTGCCTGCCCGTCTCCCGTGGGTGAGTGGACACAGCGAGATCCACACTGCGCCCTGCCTGCCCTTCTCCCGTGGGTGAGTGGACACAGCCAGATCCGCACTGCGCCCTGCCTGCCCGTCTCCCGTGGGTGATTGGACACAGCCAGATCCGCACTGTGCGCTGCCTGACCCCCTGCCGTGGGTGAGTGGACACAGCCAGATCCGTACTGCGCCCTGCCTGCCCGTCTGCCGTGGGTCAGTGGACATAGCCAGATCCACACAGCAACGTCTCTTCCCGTCTCCCGTGGGTGAGTGGACACAGCCAGATCCACACTGCAACTTGCCTGCAAGTCTCCCGTGGGTGAGTGGACACAGCCAGATCCGCACTGCGCCCTGCCTGCCCATCTGCCGTGGGTCAGTGGACATAGCCAGATCCACACAGCACCCTCTCTGCCCTTCTCCCATGGGTGAGTGGACACAGCCAGATCCACACTGCGTCTTGCCTGCCCGTCTCCCCTGGGAGAGTGGACACAGCCAGATCCGCACTGCATCCTGCCTGCCCATCTCCCATGGGTGAGTGGACACAGCCAGATCCGCACTGCGCCCTGCCTGCCCGTCCCCCGTGGGTGAGTGGACACAGCCAGATCCGCACTGCGCCTGCCTGCCTGTCTTCCGTGTGTGAGTGGACACAGCCAGATCCGCACTGCGCCCTGCCTGCCCGTCTGCCTTGGGTGAGTGGACACAGCCAGATCCGCACTGCGCCCTGCCTGCCCGTCTCTCGTGGGTGAGTGGACACAGCCAGATCCACACTGCGCCCTGCCTGCCTGTCTGCCGTGGGTCAGTGGACATAGCCAGATCCACACAGCACCCTCTCTGCCCGTCTCCCGTGGGTGAGTGGACACAGCCAGATCCGCACTGCGCCCTGCCTGCCCGTCTCCCCTAGGTGAGTGGACACAGCCAGATCCGCACTCCGCCCTGCCTGACCGTCTGCCGTGGGTGAGTGGACACAGCGAGATCCGCACTGCGTCCTGCCTGCCCGTCTCCCGTGGGTGAGTGTACACAGCCAGATCCGCACTGCGCCTTGCCTGCCCGCCTCCCGTGGGTCAGTGGACACAGACAGATCCGCACTGCGCCCTGCCTGCACTTCTCCCGTGTGTGAGAGGTCACAGCCAGATCCGCATTGCGCCCTGCCTGCCCGTCTCCCGTGGGTGTGTGGACACAGCCAGATCCGCAGTGCACCCTGCCTGCCCGTCTCCCGTGGGTGAGTGGACACAGCCAGATCCGCACTGCGCCTTGCCTGCCGGTCTCCCGTGGGTGAGTGGACACAGCCAGATCCGCACTGCGCCCTGCCTGCCCGTCTGCCGTGGGTGAGTGGACACAGTCAGATCCGCACTGCGCCCAGCCTGCCCGTCTGCCGTGGGTCAGTGGACATAGCCAGATCCACACAGCACCCTCTCTGCCCGTCTCCCGTGGGTGAGTGGACACAGCCAGATCCGCACTGCGCCTTGCCTGCCCTTCTCCCGTGGGTGAGTGGACACAGCCAGATCCAAACTGCACCCTGAATGCCTGTCTCCCGTGGGTGAGTGGACACAGCCAGATCCGCACTGCGCCTTGCCTGCCGGTCTCCCGTGGGTGAGTGGACACAGCCAGATCCGCACTGCGCCCTGCCTGCCCGTCTGCCGTGGGTGAGTGGACACAGTCAGATCCGCACTGCGCCCTGCCTGCCCGTCTGCCGTGGGTCAGTGGACATAGCCAGATCCACACAGCACCCTCTCTGCCCGTCTCCCGTGGGTGAGTGGACACAGCCAGATCCACACTGCGCCTTGCCTGCCCTTCTCCCGTGGGTGAGTGGACACAGCCAGATCCAAACTGCACCCTGCCTGCTTGTCTCCCGTGGGTGAGTGGACACAGCCAGATCTGCACTGTGCCCTGCCTGCCAGTCTGCCGTGGGTGAGTGGACACAGCCAGATCTGCACTGCGCCTTGCCTGCCCGTCTCCCGTGGGTGAGTGGACACATCCAGATCCGCACTGCGCCCTGCCTGACCGTCTGCCGTGGGTGAGTGGACACAGCCAGATCCGCACTGCGCCCTGCCTGCCCGTTTGCCGTGGGTCAGTGGACATAGCCAGATCCACACAGCATTCTCTATATCCGTCTCCTTTGGGTGAGTGGACACAGCCAGATCCACACTGTGCCTTGCCTGGCCATCTCCCGTGGGTGAGTGGACATAGCCAGATCCACACTGCGCACTCACTGCCGGTCTCCCGTGGGAATGTGGACACAACCAAATCCAAACTGTTCCCTGCCTGCCCCTCACCCGTGAATGAGTGGACACAGCCAGATCCACACTGTGCACTCACTGCCCGTCTCCCGTGAGTGAGTGGACACAGCCAGATCCACACTGAGTCCTCACTGCCCGTCTCCCGTGAGTGAGTGGACACAGCAAGATCCACACTGAGCCCTCACTGCCCGTCCCCGGTGGGTGAGTGGACACAGACAGATCCACACTGCACCCTCACTGCCCGTCTACCCCGGGTGTGTGGACACAGCCAGACCCACAAGCGCCCTGACCTTCCGTGTGCAGTGGGTGAGTGGACACATCCAGATCCGCACTGCGCCCTGCCTGACCGTCTGCGGTGTGTGAGTGGACACAGCCAGATCCGCACTGCGCCCTGCCTGCCAGTCTGCCGTGGGTCAGTGGACATAGCCAGATCCACACAGCACCGTCTCTGCCCGTCTCCCATGGGTGAGTGGACACAGCCAGATCCGCACTGCGCCCTGCCTGCCCGTCTCCCTTGGGTGAGTGGACACAGCCAGATCCGCACTGTGCCTTGCCTGCCAGTCTCCCGTGGGTGAGTGGACACAGTCAGATCCGCACTGCGCCCTGCCTGCCCGTCTCCCGTGGGTGATTGGACACAGCCAGATCCGCACTGCGCCCTGTCTGCCCGTCTCCCGTGGGTGAGTGGACACAGCCAGATCCGCACTGCGCCTTGCCTGCCCGTCTCCCGTGGGTGAGTGGACACAGCCAGATCCGCACTGCGCCGTGCCTGCCCGTCTCCCGTGGGTGAGTGGACACAGCCAGATCCGCACTGCGCCGTGCCTGACCGTCTGCCGTGGGTGAGTGGACACAGCCAGATCCGCACAGCGCCCTGCCTGCCCGTCTGCCGTGGGTCAGTGGACATAGCCAGATGCACACAGAACACTCTCTGCCCGTATGCCGTGGGTGAGTGTACACAGCCAGATTCACACTGCGCCCTGCCTGCCCATCTGCCGTGGGTGAGTGGACACAGCCAGATCCGAACTGCGCCCTGCCTGCCCGTCTGCCATGGGTGATTGGACACAGCAGATCCGCACTGCGCCCTGCCTGCCCGTCTGCCGTGAGTCAGTGGACATAGAAAGATCCAAACAGCACCCTCTCTGCCCGTCTCCCGTGGGTGAGTGGACACAGCCAGATCCACACTGCGCCTTGCCTGACCGCCTCCCGTGGGTGAGTGGACACAGCCAGATCCGCACTGCGCCCTGCCTGCCCGTCTGCCGTGGGTGAGTGGACACTACCAGATCCGCACTGCGCCCTGCCTGCCCGTCTGCCGTCGGTGAGTGGACACAGCCAGATCCGCACTGCGCCCTGCCTGCCGGTCTCCCGTGGGTGAGTGGACACAGGCAGATCCACACTGCGCCCTGCCTGCCCGTCTCCCGTGGGTTAGTGGACACAGCGAGATCCGCACTGCGTCCTGCCTGCCCGTCTCCCGTGGGTGAGTGGACACAGCCAGATCCGCACTGCGCCCTGCCTGCCCGTCTCCCGTGGGTGAGTGGACACAGCCAGATCCGCACTGCGCCTTGCCTGCCCGTCTCCCGTGGGTGAGTGGACATAGCCAGATCCGCACTGCGCCCTGCCTGCCCGTCTGCCGTGGGTGAGTGGACACAGCCAGATCCGCACTGCGCCCTGCCTGCCCGTCTGCCGTGGGTGAGTGGACACAGCCAGATCCTCACTGCGCCCTGCCTGCACGTCTCCCGTGGGTGAGTGGACACAGCCAGATCCACACTGCGCCCTGCCTGCCCGTCTCCCGTGGGTTAGTGGACACAGCGAGATCCGTACTGCGTCCTGCCTGCCCGTCTCCCGTGGGTGAGTGGACACAGCCAGATCCGCACTGCGCCCTGCCTGCCCGTCTCTCGTGGGTGAGTGGACACAGCGAGATCCGCACTGCGCCTTGCCTGCCCGTCTCCCGTGGGTTAGTGGACACAGCCAGATCCGCACTGCGCCCTGCCTGACCGTCTGCCGTGGGTGAGTGGACACAGCCAGATCCGCACTGCGCCCTGCCTGCCCGTCTGCCGTGGGTGATTGGACACAGCCAGATCCGCACTGCGCCCAGCCTGCCCGTCTGCCGTGAGTCAGTGGACATAGCCAGATACATACAGCGCCCTCTCTGCCCGTCTCCCGTGGGTGAGTGGACACAGCCAGATCCACACTGCGCCTTGCCTGCCCGTCTCCCGTGGGTGAGTGGACACAGCCAGATCCGCACTGCGCCCTGCCTGCCCGTCTCCCGTGGGTGAGTGGACACAGCCAGATCCGCACTGCGCCCTGCCTACCCGTCCCCCGTGGGTGAGTGGACACAGCCAGATCCGCACTGCACCCTGCCTTACCGTCTGCCGTGGGTGAGTGGACACAGCCAGATCCGCACTGGGCCCTGCCTGCCAGTCTGCCGTGGGTCAGTGGACATAGCCAGATCCACACAGCACCCTCTCTGCCCGTCTCCCGTGGGTGAATGGACACAGCCAGATCCACACTGCGCCTTGGCTGCTCGCCTCCCGTGGGTGAGTGGACACAGCCAGATCCACACTGCGCCTTGCCTGACCACCTCCCGTGGGTGAGTTGACACAGCCACATCCGCACTGAGCCCTGGCTGCCCATCCCCCGTGGGTGAGTTGACACAGCCAGATCCGCACTGCGCCCTGCCTGCCCGTCTCCCGTGGGTGAGTAGACACAGGAAGATCCGCACTGCGCATTGCCTGCCCGTCTTCCGTGGGTGAGTGGACCCAGCCAGATCCCCACTGCGCCCTGCCTGACCATCTGCCGTGGGTGAGTGGACACAGCCAGATCCGTACTGCGCCTTGCCTGCCCGTCTGCCGTGGGTCAAAGGACACAGCCAGATCCACACAGCACCCTCTCTGCCCGTCTCCCGTGGGTGAGTGGACACAGCCAGATCCGCACTGCGCCCTGCCTGCCCGTCTGCCGTGGGTGAGTGGACACAGCCAGATCCGCACTGCACCCTGCCTGCCCATCCCCCGTGGGTGAGTGGACTCAGCCAGATCCACACTGCGCCCTGCCTGCCCGTCTCCCGTGGGTGAGTGGACACAGCCATATCTGCACTGCGCCCTGCCTGCCCGTCTCCTGTGGGTGAGTGGACACAGCTAGATCCACACTGTGCCCTGCCTGACCCCTTGCCGTGGGTGAGTGGACACAGCCAGATCCGTACTGCGCCCTGCCTGCCCGTCTCCCGTGGGTGAGTAGACACAGGAAGATCCGCACTGCGCCTTGCCTGCCCGTCTTCCGTGGGTGAGTGGACACAGCCAGATCCCCACTGCGCCCTGCCTGACCGTCTGCCGTGGGTGAGTGGACACAGCCAGATCCGTACTGCGCCTTGCCTGCCCGTATGCCGTGGGTCAAAGGACACAGCCAGATCCACACAGCACCCTCTCTGCCCGTCTCCCGTGGGTGAGTGGACACAGCCAGATCCACACTGTGCCTTGCCTTCCCGTCTCCTATGGGTGAGTGGACACAGCCAGATCCGCACTGCGCCCTGCCGGCCCGTCTGCCGTGGGTGATTGGACACAGCCAGATCTGCACTGCGCCCTGCCTGCCCATCTGCCATGGGTCAGTGGACATAGCCAGATCCACACAGCATCCTCTCTGCCCGTCTCCCGTGGGTGAGTGGACACAGCCAGATATGCATTGCACCTTGCCTGCCCGTCTCCCCTGGGTTATTGGACACAGCCAGATCCACACTGCGCCCTGCCTGCCCGTCTCCCATGGGTGAGTGGACACAGCCAGATCCACACTGCGCACTGCCTGCCCGTCTGCCGTGGGTGAGTGGACACAGCCAGATCCGCACTGCACCCTGCCTGCCCTTCCCCCGTGGGTGAGTGTACTCAGCCAGATCCACACTGCTCCCTGCCTGCCCGTCTCCCGTGGGTGAGTGGACACAGCCAGATCTGCACTGCGCCCTGCCTGCCCGTCTCCTGTGGGTGAGTGGACACAGCTAGATCCACACTGCGCCTTGCCTGACCGCCTCCCGTGGGTGAGTGGACACAGCCAGATCCGCACTGCGCCCTGCCTGCCCGTCTGCCGTGGGTGAGTGGACACAGCCAGATCCGCACTGCGCCCTGCCTGCCCGTCTGCCGTGGGTGAGTGGACACAGCCAGATCCGCACTGCGCCCTGCCTGCCCGTCTCCCGTGGGTGAGTGGACACAGCCAGATCCACACTGCGCCCTGCCTGCCCATCCCCCGTGTGTGAGTGGACACAGCCAGATCCACATTGCGCCCTGCCTGCCCGTCTCCCGTGGGTGAGTGGACACAGCCAGATCCGCACTGCGCCCTTCCTGCCCATCCCCCGTGCCTGATTTGACACAGCCAGATCCGCACTGAGCCCTGGCTGCCCATCCCCCGTGGGTGAGTTGACACAGCCAGATCCGCACTGTGCCCTGCCTGCCCGTCTCCCGTGGGTGAGTAGACACAGGAAGATCCGCACTGCGCCTTGCCTGCCCGTCTTCCGTGGGTGAGTGGACCCAGCCAGATCGCCACTGCGCCCTGCCTGACCGTCTGCCGTGGGTGAGTGGACACAGCCAGATCCGTACTGCGCCTTGCCTGCCCGTCTGCCGTGGGTCAAAGGACACAGCCAGATCCACACAGCACCCTCTCTGCCCGTCTCCCGTGGGTGAGTGGACACAGCCAGATCCACACTGTGCCTTGCCTGCCCGTCTCCCATGGGTGAGTGGTCACAGCCAGATCCGCACTGCGCCCTGCCGGCCCGTCTGCCGTGGGTGATTGGACACAGCCAGATCCACACTGCGCCTTGCCTGCTCGCCTCCCGTGGGTGAGTGGACACAGCCAGATTCGCACTGCACCCTGCATGTCAGTCTGCCGTGGGTGAGTGGACACAGCCAGATCCGCACTGCGCCCTGCCTGCCTGTCTCCCGTGGGACAGTGGACATAGCCAGATCCAACAGCACACTCTCTGCCCGTCTCCCGTGGGTGAGTGGACACAGCCAGATCCACACTGCGCCTTGCCTGACCACCTCCCGTGGGTGAGTTGACACAGCCAGATCCGCACTGAGGCCTGGCTGCCCATCCCCCGTGGGTGAGTTGACACAGCCAGATCCGCACTGCGCCCTGCCTGCCCGTCTCCCGTGGGTGAGTAGACACAGGAAGATCCGCACTGCGCATTGCCTGCCCGTCTTCCGTGGGTGAGTGGACCCAGCCAGATCCCCACTGCGCCCTGCCTGACCGTCTGCCGTGGGTGAGTGGACACAGCCAGATCCGTACTGCGCCTTGCCGGCCCGTCTGCCGTGGGTCAAAGGACACAGCCAGATCCACACAGCACCCTCTCTGCCCGTCTCCCGTGGGTGAGTGGACACAGCCAGATCCGCACTGCGCCCTGCCTGCCCGTCTGCCGAGGGTGAGTGGACACAGCCAGATCCGCACTGCGCCCTGCCTGCCCGTCTGCCATGGGTCAGTGGACATAGCCAGATCCACACAGCATCCTCTCTGCCCGTCTCCCGTGGGTGAGTGGACACAGCCAGATCTGCATTGCACCTTGCCTGCCCGTCTCCCCTGGGTTAGTGGACACAGCCAGATCCGCACTGCGCCCTGCCTGCCCGTCTCCCATGGGTGAGTGGACACAGCCAGATCCGCACTGCGCCCTGCCTGCCCGTCTGCCGTGGGTGAGTGGACACAGCCAGATCCGCACTGCACCCTGCCTGCCCATCCCCCGTGGGTGAGTGGACTCAGCCAGATCCACACTGCGCCCTGCCTGCCCGTCTCCCGTGGGTGAGTGGACACAGCCAGATCCGCACTGCGCCCTGCCTGACCGTCTCCCGTGGGTGAGTGGACACAGCCAGATCCTCACTGCGCCCTGCCTGCCCGTCTCCCGTGGGTTAGTGGACACAGCGAGATCCGCACTGCGTCCTGCAGCCCGTCTCCCGTGGGTGAGTGTACACAGCCAGATCCGCACTGCGCCCTGCCTGCCCGTCTCCCGTGGGTGAGTGGACACAGCCAGGTCCGCACTGCGCCTTGCCTGCCCGTCTCCCGTGGGTGAGTGGACACAGCCAGATCCGCACTGCGCCCTGCCTGCCCGTCTGCCGTGGGTGAGTGGACACAGCCAGATCCGCACTGCGCCCTGCCTGCCCGTCTGCCGTGGGTGAGTGGACACAGCCAGATCCGCACTGCGCCCTGCCTGCACGTCTCCCGTGGGTGAGTGGACACAGCCAGATCCACACTGCGCCCTGCCTGCCCGTCTCCCGTGGGTTAGTGGACACAGCGAGATCCGTACTGCGTCCTGCCTGCCCGTCTCCCGTGGGTGAGTGGACACAGCCAGATCCGCACTGCGCCCTGCCTGCCCGTCTGCCGTGGGTGATTGGACACAGCCAGATCCGCACTGCGCCCAGCCTGCCCGTCTGCCGTGAGTCAGTGGACATAGCCAGATACATACAGCGCCCTCTCTGCCCGTCTCCCGTGGGTGAGTGGACACAGCCAGATCCACACTGCGCCTTGCCTGCCCGTCTCCCGTGGGTGAGTGGACACAGCCAGATCCGCACTGCGCCCTGCCTGCCCGTCTCCCGTGGGTGAGTGGACACAGCCAGATCCGCACTGCGCCCTGCCTACCCGTCCCCCGTGGGTGAGTGGACACAGCCAGATCCGCACTGCACCCTGCCTTACCGTCTGCCGTGGGTGAGTGGACACAGCCAGATCCGCACTGGGCCCTGCCTGCCAGTCTGCCGTGGGTCAGTGGACATAGCCAGATCCACACAGCACCCTCTCTGCCCGTCTCCCGTGGGTGAATGGACACAGCCAGATCCACACTGCGCCTTGGCTGCTCGCCTCCCGTGGGTGAGTGGACACAGCCAGATTCGCACTGCACCCTGCATGTCAGTCTGCCGTGGGTGAGTGGACACAGCCAGATCCGCACTGCGCCCTGCCTGCCTGTCTCCCGTGGGACAGTGGACATAGCCAGATCCAACAGCACACTCTCTGCCCGTCTCCCGTGGGTGAGTGGACACAGCCAGATCCACACTGCGCCTTGCCTGACCACCTCCCGTGGGTGAGTTGACACAGCCACATCCGCACTGAGCCCTGGCTGCCCATCCCCCGTGGGTGAGTTGACACAGCCAGATCCGCACTGCGCCCTGCCTGCCCGTCTCCCATGGGTGAGTAGACACAGGAAGATCCGCACTGCGCATTGCCTGCCCGTCTTCCGTGGGTGAGTGGACCCAGCCAGATCCCCACTGCGCCCTGCCTGACCATCTGCCGTGGGTGAGTGGACACAGCCAGATCCGTACTGCGCCTTGCCTGCCCGTCTGCCGTGGGTCAAAGGACACAGCCAGATCCACACAGCACCCTCTCTGCCCGTCTCCCGTGGGTGAGTGGACACAGCCAGATCCGCACTGCGCCCTGCCTGCCCGTCTGCCGTGGGTGAGTGGACACAGCCAGATCCGCACTGCACCTGCCTGCCCATCCCCCGTGGGTGAGTGGACTCAGCCAGATCCACACTGCGCCCTGCCTGCCCGTCTCCCGTGGGTGAGTGGACACAGCCATATCTGCACTGCGCCCTGCCTGCCCGTCTCCTGTGGGTGAGTGGACACAGCTAGATCCACACTGTGCCCTGCCTGACCCCTTGCCGTGGGTGAGTGGACACAGCCAGATCCGTACTGCGCCCTGCCTGCCCGTCTCCCGTGGGTGAGTAGACACAGGAAGATCCGCACTGCGCCTTGCCTGCCCGTCTTCCGTGGGTGAGTGGACACAGCCAGATCCCCACTGCGCCCTGCCTGACCGTCTGCCGTGGGTGAGTGGACACAGCCAGATCCGTACTGCGCCTTGCCGGCCCGTATGCCGTGGGTCAAAGGACACAGCCAGATCCACACAGCACCCTCTCTGCCCGTCTCCCGTGGGTGAGTGGACACAGCCAGATCCACACTGTGCCTTGCCTTCCCGTCTCCTATGGGTGAGTGGACACAGCCAGATCCGCACTGCGCCCTGCCGGCCCGTCTGCCGTGGGTGATTGGACACAGCCAGATCTGCACTGCGCCCTGCCTGCCCATCTGCCATGGGTCAGTGGACATAGCCAGATCCACACAGCATCCTCTCTGCCCGTCTCCCGTGGGTGAGTGGACACAGCCAGATCTGCATTGCACCTTGCCTGCCCGTCTCCCCTGGGTTATTGGACACAGCCAGATCCACACTGCGCCCTGCCTGCCCGTCTCCCATGGGTGAGTGGACACAGCCAGATCCACACTGCGCCCTGCCTGCCCGTCTGCCGTGGGTGAGTGGACACAGCCAGATCCGCACTGCACCCTGCCTGCCCTTCCCCCGTGGGTGAGTGTACTCAGCCAGATCCACACTGCTCCCTGCCTGCCCGTCTCCCGTGGGTGAGTGGACACAGCCAGATCTGCACTGCGCCCTGCCTGCCCGTCTCCTGTGGGTGAGTGGACACAGCTAGATCCACACTGCGCCTTGCCTGACCGCCTCCCGTGGGTGAGTGGACACAGCCAGATCCGCACTGCGCCCTGCCTGCCCGTCTGCCGTGGGTGAGTGGACACAGCCAGATCCGCACTGCGCCCTGCCTGCCCGTCTGCCGTGGGTGAGTGGACACAGCCAGATCCGCACTGCGCCCTGCCTGCCCGTCTCCCGTGGGTGAGTGGACACAGCCAGATCCACACTGCGCCCTGCCTGCCCATCCCCCGTGTGTGAGTGGACACAGCCAGATCCACATTGCGCCCTGCCTGCCCGTCTCCCGTGGGTGAGTGGACACAGCCAGATCCGCACTGCGCCCTTCCTGCCCATCCCCCGTGCGTGATTTGACACAGCCAGATCCGCACTGAGCCCTGGCTGCCCATCCCCCGTGGGTGAGTTGACACAGCCAGATCCGCACTGTGCCCTGCCTGCCCGTCTCCCGTGGGTGAGTAGACACAGGAAGATCCGCACTGCGCCTTGCCTGCCCGTCTTCCGTGGGTGAGTGGACCCAGCCAGATCGCCACTGCGCCCTGCCTGACCGTCTGCCGTGGGTGAGTGGACACAGCCAGATCCGTACTGCGCCTTGCCTGCCCGTCTGCCGTGGGTCAAAGGACACAGCCAGATCCACACAGCACCCTCTCTGCCCGTCTCCCGTGGGTGAGTGGACACAGCCAGATCCACACTGTGCCTTGCCTGCCCGTCTCCCATGGGTGAGTGGTCACAGCCAGATCCGCACTGCGCCCTGCCGGCCCGTCTGCCGTGGGTGATTGGACACAGCCAGATCCACACTGCGCCTTGCCTGCTCGCCTCCCGTGGGTGAGTGGACACAGCCAGATTCGCACTGCACCCTGCATGTCAGTCTGCCGTGGGTGAGTGGACACAGCCAGATCCGCACTGCGCCCTGCCTGCCTGTCTCCCGTGGGACAGTGGACATAGCCAGATCCAACAGCACACTCTCTGCCCGTCTCCCGTGGGTGAGTGGACACAGCCAGATCCACACTGCGCCTTGCCTGACCACCTCCCGTGGGTGAGTTGACACAGCCAGATCCGCACTGAGGCCTGGCTGCCCATCCCCCGTGGGTGAGTTGACACAGCCAGATCCGCACTGCGCCCTGCCTGCCCGTCTCCCGTGGGTGAGTAGACACAGGAAGATCCGCACTGCGCCTTGCCTGCCCGTCTTCCGTGGGTGAGTGGACACAGCCAGATCCCCACTGCGCCCTGCCTGACCGTCTGCCGTGGGTGAGTGGACACAGCCAGATCCGTACTGCGCCTTGCCGGCCCGTCTGCCGTGGGTCAAAGGACACAGCCAGATCCACACAGCACCCTCTCTGCCCGTCTCCCGTGGGTGAGTGGACACAGCCAGATCCGCACTGCGCCCTGCCTGCCCGTCTGCCGAGGGTGAGTGGACACAGCCAGATCCGCACTGCGCCCTGCCTGCCCGTCTGCCATGGGTCAGTGGACATAGCCAGATCCACACAGCATCCTCTCTGCCCGTCTCCCGTGGGTGAGTGGACACAGCCAGATCTGCATTGCACCTTGCCTGCCCGTCTCCCCTGGGTTAGTGGACACAGCCAGATCCGCACTGCGCCCTGCCTGCCCGTCTCCCATGGGTGAGTGGACACAGCCAGATCCGCACTGCGCCCTGCCTGCCCGTCTGCCGTGGGTGAGTGGACACAGCCAGATCCGCACTGCACCCTGCCTGCCCATCCCCCGTGGGTGAGTGGACTCAGCCAGATCCACACTGCGCCCTGCCTGCCCGTCTCCCGTGGGTGAGTGGACACAGCCAGATCCGCACTGCGCCCTGCCTGACCGTCTCCCGTGGGTGAGTGGACACAGCCAGATCCTCACTGCGCCCTGCCTGCCCGTCTCCCGTGGGTTAGTGGACACAGCGAGATCCGCACTGCGTCCTGCAGCCCGTCTCCCGTGGGTGAGTGTACACAGCCAGATCCGCACTGCGCCCTGCCTGCCCGTCTCCCGTGGGTGAGTGGACACAGCCAGATCCGCACTGCGCCTTGCCTGCCCGTCTCCCGTGGGTGAGTGGACACAGCCAGATCCGCACTGCGCCCTGCCTGCCCGTCTGCCGTGGGTGAGTGGACACAGCCAGATCCGCACTGCGCCCTGCCTGCCCGTCTGCCGTGGGTGAGTGGACACAGCCAGATCCGCACTGCGCCCTGCCTGCACGTCTCCCGTGGGTGAGTGGACACAGCCAGATCCACACTGCGCCCTGCCTGCCCGTCTCCCGTGGGTTAGTGGACACAGCGAGATCCGTACTGCGTCCTGCCTGCCCGTCTCCCGTGGGTGAGTGGACACATCCAGATCCGCACTGCGCCCTGCCTGCCCGTCTGCCGTGGGTGATTGGACACAGCCAGATCCGCACTGCGCCCAGCCTGCCCGTCTGCCGTGAGTCAGTGGACATAGCCAGATACATACAGCGCCCTCTCTGCCCGTCTCCCGTGGGTGAGTGGACACAGCCAGATCCACACTGCGCCTTGCCTGCCCGTCTCCCGTGGGTGAGTGAACACAGCCAGATCCGCACTGCGCCCTGCCTGCCCGTCTCCCGTGGGTGAGTGGACACAGCCAGATCCGCACTGCGCCCTGCCTACCCGTCCCCCGTGGGTGAGTGGACACAGCCAGATCCGCACTGCACCCTGCCTTACCGTCTGCCGTGGGTGAGTGGACACAGCCAGATCCGCACTGGGCCCTGCCTGCCAGTCTGCCGTGGGTCAGTGGACATAGCCAGATCCACACAGCACCCTCTCTGCCCGTCTCCCGTGGGTGAATGCACACAGCCAGATCCACACTGCGCCTTGCCTGCTCGCCTCCCGTGGGTGAGTGGACACAGCCAGATTCGCACTGCACCCTGCATGTCAGTCTGCCGTGGGTGAGTGGACACAGCCAGATCCGCACTGCGCCCTGCCTGCCTGTCTCCCGTGGGACAGTGGACATAGCCAGATCCAACAGCACACTCTCTGCCCGTCTCCCGTGGGTGAGTGGACACAGCCAGATCCACACTGCGCCTTGCCTGACCACCTCCCGTGGGTGAGTTGACACAGCCACATCCGCACTGAGCCCTGGCTGCCCATCCCCCGTGGGTGAGTTGACACAGCCAGATCCGCACTGCGCCCTGCCTGCCCGTCTCCCGTGGGTGAGTAGACACAGGAAGATCCGCACTGCGCATTGCCTGCCCGTCTTCCGTGGGTGAGTGGACCCAGCCAGATCCCCACTGCGCCATGCCTGACCGTCTGCCGTGGGTGAGTGGACACAGCCAGATCCGTACTGCGCCTTGCATGCCCGTCTGCCGTGGGTCAAAGGACACAGCCAGATCCACACAGCACCCTCTCTGCCCGTCTCCCGTGGGTGAGTGGACACAGCCAGATCCGCACTGCGCCCTGCCTGCCCGTCTGCCGTGGGTGAGTGGACACAGCCAGATCCGCACTGCACCCTGCCTGCCCATCCCCCGTGGGTGAGTGGACTCAGCCAGATCCACACTGCGCCCTGCCTGCCCGTCTCCCGTGGGTGAGTGGACACAGCCATATCTGCACTGCGCCCTGCCTGCCCGTCTCCTGTGGGTGAGTGGACACAGCTAGATCCACACTGTGCCCTGCCTGACCCCTTGCCGTGGGTGAGTGGACACAGCCAGATCCGTACTGCGCCCTGCCTGCCCGTCTCCCGTGGGTGAGTAGACACAGGAAGATCCGCACTGCGCCTTGCCTGCCCGTCTTCCGTGGGTGAGTGGACACAGCCAGATCCCCACTGCGCCCTGCCTGACCGTCTGCCGTGGGTGAGTGGACACAGCCAGATCCGTACTGCGCCTTGCCTGCCCGTATGCCGTGGGTCAAAGGACACAGCCAGATCCACACAGCACCCTCTCTGCCCGTCTCCCGTGGGTGAGTGGACACAGCCAGATCCACACTGTGCCTTGCCTTCCCGTCTCCTATGGGTGAGTGGACACAGCCAGATCCGCACTGCGCCCTGCCGGCCCGTCTGCCGTGGGTGATTGGACACTGCCAGATCTGCACTGCGCCCTGCCTGCCCGTCTGCCATGGGTCAGTGGACATAGCCAGATCCACACAGCATCCTCTCTGCCCGTCTCCCGTGGGTGAGTGGACACAGCCAGATCTGCATTGCACCTTGCCTGCCCGTCTCCCCTGGGTTATTGGACACAGCCAGATCCACACTGCGCCCTGCCTGCCCGTCTCCCATGGGTGAGTGGACACAGCCAGATCCACACTGCGCCCTGCCTGCCCGTCTGCCGTGGGTGAGTGGACACAGCCAGATTCGCACTGCACCCTGCCTGCCCTTCCCCCGTGGGTGAGTGGACTCAGCCAGATCCACACTTCTCCCTGCCTGCCCATCTCCCGTGGGTGAGTGGACACAGCCAGATCTGCACTGCGCCCTGCCTGCCCGTCTCCTGTGGGTGAGTGGACACAGCTAGATCCACACTGCGCCTTGCCTGACCGCCTCCCGTGGGTGAGTGGACACAGCCAGATCCGCACTGCGCCCTGCCTGCCCGTCTGCCGTGGGTGAGTGGACACAGCCAGATCCGCACTGCGCCCTGCCTGCCCGTCTGCCGTGGGTGAGTTGACACAGCCAGATCCGCACTGCGCCCTGCCTGCCCGTCTCCCGTGGGTGAGTGGACACAGCCAGATCCACACTGCGCCCTGCCTGCCCATCCCCCGTGTGTGAGTGGACACAGCCAGATCCACATTGCGCCCTGCCTGCCCGTCTCCCGTGGGTGAGTGGACACAGCCAGATCCGCACTGCGCCCTTCCTGCCCATCCCCCGTGCGTGAGTTGACACAGCCAGATCCGCACTGAGCCCTGGCTGCCCATCCCCCGTGGGTGAGTTGACACAGCCAGATCCGCACTGTGCCCTGCCTGCCCGTCTCCCGTGGGTGAGTAGACACAGGAAGATCCGCACTGCGCCTTGCCTGCCCGTCTTCCGTGGGTGAGTGGACCCAGCCAGATCCCCACTGCGCCCTGCCTGACCGTCTGCCGTGCGTGAGTGGACACAGCCAGATCCGTACTGCGCCTTGCCTGCCCGTCTGCCGTGGGTCAAAGGACACAGCCAGATCCACACAGCACCCTCTCTGCCCGTCTCCCGTGGGTGAGTGGACACAGCCAGATCCACACTGTGCCTTGCCTGCCCGTCTCCCATGGGTGAGTGGTCACAGCCAGATCCGCACTGCGCCCTGCCGGCCCGTCTGCCGTGGGTGATTGGACACAGCCAGATCCACACTGCGCCTTGCCTGCTCGCCTCCCGTGGTTGAGTGGACACAGCCAGATTCGCACTGCACCCTGCATGTCAGTCTGCCGTGGGTGAGTGGACACAGCCAGATCCGCACTGCGCCCTGCCTGCCTGTCTCCCGTGGGACAGTGGACATAGCCAGATCCAACAGCACACTCTCTGCCCGTCTCCCGTGGGTGAGTGGACAAAGCCAGATCCACACTGCGCCTTGCCTGACCACCTCCCATGGGTGAGTTGACACAGCCAGATCCGCACTGAGGCCTGGCTGCCCATCCCCCGTGGGTGAGTTGACACAGCCAGATCCACACTGCGCCCTGCCTGCCCGTCTCCCGTGGGTGAGTAGACACAGGAAGATCCGCACTGCGCATTGCCTGCCCGTCTTCCGTGGGTGAGTGGACCCAGCCAGATCCCCACTGCGCCCTGCCTGACCGTCTGCCGTGGGTGAGTGGACACAGCCAGATCCGTACTGCGCCTTGCCGGCCCGTCTGCCGTGGGTCAAAGGACACAGCCAGATCCACACAGCACCCTCTGTGCCCGTCTCCCGTGGGTGAGTGGACACAGCCAGATCCGCACTGCGCCCTGCCTGCCCGTCTGCCGTGGGTGAGTGGACACAGCCAGATCCGCACTGCACCCTGCCTGCCCATCCCCCGTGGGTGAGTGGACACAGCCATATCTGCACTGCGCCCTGCCTGCCCGTCTCCTGTGAGTGAGTGGACACAGCCAGATCCGCACTGCGCCCTGCCTGACCGTCTGCCGTGGGTGAGTGGACACAGCCAGATCCGCACTGCGCCCTGCCTGCCCGTCTGCCGTGGGTGATTGGACACAGCCAGATCCGCACTGCGCCCAGCCTGCCCGTCTGCCGTGAGTCAGTGGACATAGCCAGATACATACAGCGCCCTCTCTGCCCGTCTCCCGTGGGTGAGTGGACACAGCCAGATCCACACTGCGCCTTGCCTGCCCGTTTCCCGTGGGTGAGTGGACACAGCCAGATCCGCACTGCGCCCTGCCTGCCCGTCTGCCGTGGGTGAGTGGACACAGCCAGATCCGCACTGCGCCCTGCCTGCCCGTCTGCCGTCGGTCCGTGGACACAGCCAGATCCACACAGCACCCTCTTTGCCCGTCTCCCGTGGGTGAGTGGACACAGCCAGATCCACACTGCGCCTTGCCTGCCCGTCTGCCGTGGGTGAGTGGACATAGCCAGATCCACACAGCACCCTCTCTGCCCGTCTGCCGTGGGTGAGTGGACACAGCCAGATCCGCACTGCGCCTTGCCTGCCCGTCTTTCGTGGGTGAGTGGACACAGCCAGATCCGCACTGCGCCCTGCCTGCCCGTCTGACTTGGGTGAGTGGACACAGCCAGATCCGCACTGCGCCCTGCCTGCCGATCTCCCGTGGGTGAGTGGACACAGCCAGATCCGCCCTGCGCCCTGCCTGACCGCCTGCCGTAGGTGAGTGGAAACAGCCAGATCCGTACAGCGCCCTGCCTGCCCGTGTGCCGTGGGTCAGTGGACATAGCCAGATCCACACAGCACCGTCTCTGCCCGTCGCCCGTGGGTGAGTGGACTCAGCCAGATCCGCACTGCGCCTTGCCTGCCCGTCTCCCGTGGGTGAGTGGACACAGCCAGATCCGCACTGCGCCATGCCTGCCCGTCTGCCTTGGGTGAGTGGACACAGCCAGATCCGCACGGTGCCCTGCCTACCCGTCTGCCGTGGGTGAGTGGACACAACCAGATCCGCACTGTGCCCTGCCTGCCCATCTCCCGTGGGTGAGTGGACACAGCCAGATCCACCCTGCGCCCTGCCTGACCGCCTGCCGTAGGTGAGTGGTAACAGCCAGATCCGTACAGCGCTCTGCCTGCCCGTGTTCCGTGGGACAGTTGACATAGCCAGATCCACACAGCACCGTCTCTGCCCGTCGCCCGTGGGTGAGTGGACACAGCCAGATCCGCACTGCGCCCTGCCTGCAAGTCTGCCGTGGGTCAGTGGACATAGCCAGATCCACACAGCACACTCTCTGCCAGTCTCCCGTGGGTGAGTGGACACAGCCAGATCCTCACTGCGCCTTGCCTGCTCGCCTCCCGTGGGTGAGTGGACACAGCCATATCCGCATTGCGCCCGGCCCGCCCGTCTGCCGTGGGTGAGTGGACACAGCCAGATTCGCACTGCGCCCTGCATGCCCGTCTGCCGTGGGTGAGTGGACACAGCCAGATCCGCACTGCGCCCTGCCTGCCCGTCTCCCGTGGGTGAGTGGACACAGCCAGATCCACACTGCGCCCTGCCTGCCCATCCCCCGTGTGTGACTGGACACAGCCAGATCCACATTGCGCCCTGCCTGCCCGTCTCCCATGGGTGAGTGGACACAGCCAGATCCGCACTGCGCCCTGCCTGCCCATCCCCCGTGTGTGAGTTGACACAGCCAGATCCGCACTGCGCCCTGCCTGACAGTCTGCCGTGGGTGAGTGGACACAGCCAGATCCGCACTGCGCCCTGCCTGCCCGTCTGCCGTGGGTCAGTGGACATAGCCATATCCACACAGCACCATCTCTGCCCGTCTCCCGTGGGTGAGTGGACACAGCCAGATCCACACTGCGCCTTGCCTACCCGTCTCCCCTGGGTGAGTGGACATAGCCAGATCCGCACTGCGCCCTGCCTGCCCGTCTCCCGTGGGTGAGTGGACACAGCCAGATCCGCACTGCGCCCTGCATGCCCCTCTCCCGTGGAAGAGTGGACACAGCCAGATCCGCACTGCGCCCTGAGTGCCCGTCTGCCGTGGGTCAGTGGACATGGCCAGATCCACACATCACCCTCTCTACCCGTCTCCCCTGGGTAGTGGACACAGCCAGATCCACACTGCGCATTGCCTACCCGTCTCCCGTGGGAGAGTGGACACAGCCAGATACGCACTGCGCCCTGCCTGACCATCTGCCGTGGGTGTGTGGACACAGCCAGATCCGCACTACACCCTGCCTGCCCATCTCCCGTGGGTGAGTAGACACAGCCAGATACGCACTGCGCCCTGCATGCCCGTCTCCCGTGGGTGAGTGGACACAGTCAGATCTGCACTGCGCAATGCCTGATCGTCTGCCGTGGGTGAGTGGACACAGCCAGATGCGCACTGCGCCCTGCCTGCCCGTCTGCCGTGGGTGAGTGGACACAGCCAGATCCGCACTGCGCCCTGCCTGCCCGTCTGCCGTCAGTCCGTGGACATAGCCAGATCCACACAGCACCCTCTTTGCCCGTCTCCCGTGGGTGAGTGGACACAGCCAGATCCACACTGTGCCTTGCCTGCCCATCAGCCGTGGGTGAGTGGACATAGCCAGATCCACACAGCACCCTCTCTGCCCGTCTGCCGTGGGTGAGTGGACACAGCCAGATCCGCACTGCGCCTTGCCTGCCCGTCTTTCGTGGGTGAGTGGACACAGCCAGATCCGCACTGCGCCCTGCCTGCCTGTCTGACTTGGGTGAGTGGACACAGCCAGATCCGCACTGCGCCCTGCCTGCCCATCTCCCGTGGGTGAGTGGACACAGCCAGATCCGCCCTGCGTCCTGCCTGACCGCCTGCCGTAGGTGAGTGGAAACAGCCAAATCCGCACAGCGCCCTGCCTGCCCGTGTGCCGTGGGTCAGTGGACATAGCCAGATCCACACAGCACCGTCTCTGCCCGTCGCCCGTGGGTGAGTGGACACAGCCAGATCCGCATTGCGCCCGGCCTGCCCGTCTGCCGTGGGTGAGTGGACACAGCCAGATTCGCACTGCGCCCTGCATGCCCGTCTGCCGTGGGTGAGTGGACACAGCCAGATCCGCACTGCGCCCTGCCTGCCCGTCTCCCGTGGGTGAGTGGACACAGCCAGATCCACACTGCGCCCTGCCTGCCCATCCCCCGTGTGTGAGTAGACACAGCCAGATCCACATTGCGCCCTGCCTGCCCGTCTCCCGTGGGTGAGTGGACACAGCCAGATCCGCACTGCGCCCTGCCTGCCCATCCCCCGTGTGTGAGTTGACACAGCCAGATCCGCACTGCGCCCTGCCTGACAGTCTGCCGTGGGTGAGTGGACACAGCCAGATCTGCACTGCGCCCTGCCTGCCCGTCTGCCGTGGGTCAGTGGACATAGCCATATCCACACAGCACCATCTCTGCAGGTCTCCCGTGGGTGAGTGGACACAGCCAGATCCACACTGCGCCTTGCCTGCCCTTCTCCCGTGGGTGAGTGGACACAGCCAGATCCGCACTGCGCCCTGCCTGACCATCTCCCGTGGGTGAGTGGACACAGCCAGATCCGCACTGTGCGCTGCCTGACCCCCTGCCGTGGGTGAGTGGACACAGCCAGATCCGTACTGCGCCCTGCCTGCCCGTCTGCCGTGGGTCAGTGGACATAGCCAGATCCACACAGCACCGTCTTTTCCCGTCTCCCGTGGGTGAGTGGACACAGCCAGATCCACACTGCAACTTGCCTGCAAGTCTCCCGTGGGTGAGTGGACACAGCCAGATCCGCACTGCGCCCTGCCTGCCCGTCTGCCGTGGGTCAGTGGACATAGCCAGATGCACACAGAATACTCTCTGCCCGTATGCCGTGGGTGAGTGTACACAGCCAGATTCACACTGCGCCCTGCCTGCCCGTCTGCCGTGGGTGAGTGGACACAGCCAGATCCGAACTGCGCCCTGCCTGCCCGTCTGCCATTGGTGATTGGACACAGCAGATCCGCACTGCGCCCTGCCTGCCCGTCTGCCGTGAGTCAGTGGACATAGAAAGATCCAAACAGTACCCTCTCTGCCCGTCTCCCGTGGGTGAGTGGACACAGCCAGATCCGCACTGCGCCCTGCCTGCCTGTCTCCCGTGGGACAGTGGACATAGCCAGATCCAACAGCACACTCTCTGCCCGTCTCCCGTGGGTGAGTGGACACAGCCAGATCCACACTGCGCCTTGCCTGACCACCTCCCGTGGGTGAGTTGACACAGCCAGATCCGCACTGAGGCCTGGCTGCCCATCCCCCGTGGGTGAGTTGACACAGCCAGATCCGCACTGCGCCCTGCCTGCCCGTCTCCCGTGGGTGAGTAGACACAGGAAGATCCGCACTGCGCATTGCCTGCCCGTCTTCCGTGGGTGAGTGGACCCAGCCAGATCCCCACTGCGCCCTGCCTGACCGTCTGCCGTGGGTGAGTGGACACAGCTAGATCCGTACTGCGCCTTGCCGGCCCGTCTGCCGTGGGTCAAAGGACACAGCCAGATCCACACAGCACCCTCTCTGCCCGTCTCCCGTGGGTGAGTGGACACAGCCAGATCCGCACTGCGCCCTGCCTGCCCGTCTGCCGAGGGTGAGTGGACACAGCCAGATCCGCACTGCGCCCTGCCTGCCCGTCTGCCATGGGTCAGTGGACATAGCCAGATCCACACAGCATCCTCTCTGCCCGTCTCCCGTGGGTGAGTGGACACAGCCAGATCTGCATTGCACCTTGCCTGCCCGTCTCCCCTGGGTTAGTGGACACAGCCAGATCCGCACTGCGCCCTGCCTGCCCGTCTCCCATGGGTGAGTGGACACAGCCAGATCCGCACTGCGCCCTGCCTGCCCGTCTGCCGTGGGTGAGTGGAAACAGCCAGATCCGCACTGCACCCTGCCTGCCCATCCCCCGTGGGTGAGTGGACTCAGCCAGATCCACACTGCGCCCTGCCTGCCCGTCTCCCGTGGGTGAGTGGACACAGCCAGATCCGCACTGCGCCCTGCCTGACCGTCTCCCGTGGGTGAGTGGACACAGCCAGATCCTCACTGCGCCCTGCCTGCCCGTCTCCCGTGGGTTAGTGGACACAGCGAGATCCGCACTGCGTCCTGCCTGCCCGTCTCCCGTGGGTGAGTGTACACAGCCAGATCCGCACTGCGCCCTGCCAGCCCGTCTCCCGTGGGTGAGTGGACACAGCCAGATCCGCACTGCGCCTTGCCTGCCCGTCTCCCGTGGGTGAGTGGACACAGCCAGATCCGCACTGCGCCCTGCCTGCCCGTCTGCCGTGGGTGAGTGGACACAGCCAGATCCGCACTGCTCCCTGCCTGCCCGTCTGCCGTGGGTGAGTGGACACAGCCAGATCCGCACTGCGCCCTGCCTGCACGTCTCCCGTGGGTGAGTGGACACAGCCAGATCCACACTGCGCCCTGCCTGCCCGTCTCCCGTGGGTTAGTGGACACAGCGAGATCCGTACTGCGTCCTGCCTGCCCGTCTCCCGTGGGTGAGTGGACACAGCCAGATCCGCACTGCGCCCTGCCTGCCCGTCTGCCGTGGGTGATTGGACACAGCCAGATCCGCACTGCGCCCAGCCTGCCCGTCTGCCGTGAGTCAGTGGACATAGCCAGATACATACAGCGCCCTCTCTGCCCGTCTCCCGTGGGTGAGTGGACACAGCCAGATCCACACTGCGCCTTGCATGCCCGTCTCCCGTGGGTGAGTGGACACAGCCAGATCCGCACTGCGCCCTGCCTGCCCGTCTCCCGTGGGTGAGTGGACACAGCCAGATCCGCACTGCGCCCTGCCTACCCGTCCCCCGTGGGTGAGTGGACACAGCCAGATCCGCACTGCACCCTGCCTTACCGTCTGCCGTGGGTGAGTGGACACAGCCAGATCCGCACTGGGCCCTGCCTGCCAGTCTGCCGTGGGTCAGTGGACATAGCCAGATGCACACAGCACCCTCTCTGCCCGTCTCCCGTGGGTGAATGGACACAGCCAGATCCACACTGCGCCTTGCCTGCTCGCCTCCCGTGGGTGAGTGGACACAGCCAGATTCGCACTGCACCCTGCATGTCAGTCTGCCGTGGGTAAGTGGACACAGCCAGATCCGCACTGCGCCCTGCCTGCCTGTCTCCCGTGGGACAGTGGACATAGCCAGATCCAACAGCACACTCTCTGCCCGTCTCCCGTGGGTGAGTGGACACAGCCAGATCCACACTGCGCCTTGCCTGACCACCTCCCGTGGGTGAGTTGACACAGCCACATCCGCACTGAGCCCTGGCTGCCCATCCCCCGTGGGTGAGTTGACACAGCCAGATCCGCACTGCGCCCTGCCTGCCCGTCTCCCGTGGGTGAGTAGACACAGGAAGATCCGCACTGCGCATTGCCTGCCCGTCTTCCGTGGGTGAGTGGACCCAGCCAGATCCCCACTGCGCCATGCCTGACCGTCTGCCGTGGGTGAGTGGACACAGCCAGATCCGTACTGCGCCTTGCCTGCCCGTCTGCCGTGGGTCAAAGACACAGCCAGATCCACACAGCACCCTCTCTGCCCGTCTCCCGTGGGTGAGTGGACACAGCCAGATCCGCACTGCGCCCTGCCTGCCCGTCTGCCGTGGGTGAGTGGACACAGCCAGATCCGCACTGCACCCTGCCTGCCCATCCCCCGTGGGTGAGTGGACTCAGCCAGATCCACACTGCGCCCTGCCTGCCCGTCTCCCGTGGTTGAGTGGACACAGCCATATCTGCACTGCGCCCTGCCTGCCCGTCTCCTGTGGGTGAGTGGACACAGCTAGGACCACACTGTGCCCTGCCTGACCCCTTGCCGTGGGTGAGTGGACACAGCCAGATCCGTACTGCGCCCTGCCTGCCCGTCTCCCGTGGGTGAGTAGACACAGGAAGATCCGCACTGCGCCTTGCCTGCCCGTCTTCCGTGGGTGAGTGGACACAGCCAGATCCCCACTGCGCCCTGCCTGACCGTCTGCCGTGGGTGAGTGGACACAGCCAGATCCGTACTGCGCCTTGCCTGCCCGTATGCCGTGGGTCAAAGGACACAGCCAGATCCACACAGCACCCTCTCTGCCCGTCTCCCGTGGGTGAGTGGACACAGCCAGATCCACACGGCGCCCTGCCTGCCCATCCCCCGTGTGTGAGTGGACACAGCCAGATCCACATTGCGCCCTGCCTGCCCGTCTCCCGTGGGTGAGTGGACACAGCCAGATCCGCACTGCGCCCTTCCTGCCCATCCCCCGTGCGTGAGTTGACACAGCCAGATCCGCACTGAGCCCTGGCTGCCCATCCCCCGTGGGTGAGTTGACACAGCCAGATCCGCACTGTGCCCTGCCTGCCCGTCTCCCGTGGGTGAGTGGACACAGCCAGATCCACACTGTGCCTTGCCTGCCCGTCTCCCATGGGTGAGTGGTCACAGCCAGATCCGCACTGCGCCCTGCCGGCCCGTCTGCCGTGGGTGATTGGACACAGCCAGATCCACACTGCGCCTTGCCTGCTCGCCTCCCGTGGGTGAGTGGACACAGCCAGATTCGCACTGCACCCTGCATGTCAGTCTGCCGTGGGTGAGTGGACACAGCCAGATCCGCACTGCGCCCTGCCTGCCTGTCTCCCGTGGGACAGTGGACATAGCCAGATCCAACAGCACACTCTCTGCCCGTCTCCCGTGGGTGAGTGGACACAGCCAGATCCACACTGCGCCTTGCCTGACCGCCTCCCGTGGGTGAGTTGACACAGCCAGATCCGCACTGAGGCCTGGCTGCCCATCCCCCGTGGGTGAGTTGACACAGCCAGATCCGCACTGCGCCCTGCCTGCCCGTCTCCCGTGGGTGAGTAGACACAGGAAGATCCGCACTGCGCCTTGCCTGCCCGTCTTCCGTGGGTGAGTGGACCCAGCCAGATCCCCACTGCGCCCTGCCTGACCGTCTGCCGTGGGTGAGTGGACACAGCCAGATCCGTACTGCGCCTTGCCGGCCCGTCTGCCGTGGGTCAAAGGACACAGCCAGATCCACACAGCACCCTCTGTGCCCGTCTCCCGTGGGTGAGTGGACACAGCCAGATCCGCACTGCGCCCTGCCTGCCCGTCTGCCGTGGGTGAGTGGACACAGCCAGATCCGCACTGCACCCTGCCTGCCCATCCCCCGTGGGTGAGTGGACACAGCCATATCTGCACTGCGCCCTGCCTGCCCGTCTCCTGTGGGTGAGTGGACACAGCCAGATCCGCACTGCGCCCTGCCTGACCGTCTGCCGTGGGTGAGTGGACACAGCCAGATCCGCACTGCGCCCTGCCTGCCCGTCTGCCGTGGGTGATTGGACACAGCCAGATCCGCACTGCGCCCAGCCTGCCCGTCTGCCGTGAGTCAGTGGACATAGCCAGATACATACAGCGCCCTCTCTGCCCGTCTCCCGTGGGTGAGTGGACACAGCCATATCCACACTGCGCCTTGCCTGCCCGTTTCCCGTGGGTGAGTGGACACAGCCAGATCCGCACTGCGCCCTGCCTGCCCGCCTGCCGTGGGTGAGTGGACACAGCCAGATCCGCACTGCGCCCTGCCTGCCCGTCTGCCGTCGGTCCGTGGACACAGCCAGATCCACACAGCACCCTCTTTGCCCGTCTCCCGTGGGTGAGTGGACACAGCCAGATCCACACTGCGACTTGCCTGCCCGTCTGCCGTGGGTGAGTGGACATAGCCAGATCCACACAGCACCCTCTCTGCCCGTCTGCCGTGGGTGAGTGGACACAGCCAGATCCGCACTGCGCCTTGCCTGCCCGTCTTTCGTGGGTGAGTGGACACAGCCAGATCCGCACTGCGCCCTGCCTGCCCGTCTGACTTGGGTGAGTGGACACAGCCAGATCCGCACTGCGCCCTGCCTGCCCATCTCCCGTGGGTGAGTGGACACAGCCAGATCCGCCCTGCGCCCTGCCTGACCGCCTGCCGTAGGTGAGTGGAAACAGCCAGATCCGTACAGCGCCCTGCCTGCCCGTGTGCCGTGGGTCAGTGGACATAGCCAGATCCACACAGCACCGTCTCTGCCCTTCGCCCGTGGGTGAGTGGACTCAGCCAGATCCGCACTGCGCCTTACCTGCCCGTCTCCCGTGGGTGAGTGGACACAGCCAGATCCGCACTGCGCCATGCCTGCCCGTCTGCCTTGGGTGAGTGGACACAGCCAGATCCGCACGGTGCCCTGCCTACCCGTCTGCCGTGGGTGAGTGGACACAACCAGATCCGCACTGTGCCCTGCCTGCCCATCTCCCGTGGGTGAGTGGACACAGCCAGATCCACCCTGCGCCCTGCCTGACCGCCTGCCGTAGGTGAGTGGTAACAGCCAGATCCGTACAGCGCCCTGCCTGCCCGTGTTCCGTGGGACAGTTGACATAGCCAGATCCACACAGCACCGTCTCTGCCCGTCGCCCGTGGGTGAGTGGACACAGCCAGATCCGCACTGCGCCCTGCCTGCAAGTCTGCCGTGGGTCAGTGGACATAGCCAGATCCACACAGCACACTCTCTGCCAGTCTCCCGTGGGTGAGTGGACACAGCCAGATCCTCACTGCGCCTTGCCTGCTCGCCTCCCGTGGGTGAGTGGACACAGCCAGATCCGCATTGCGCCCGGCCTGCCCGTCTGCCGTGGGTGAGTGGACACAGCCAGATTCGCACTGCGCCCTGCATGCCCGTCTGCCGTGGGTGAGTGGACACAGCCAGATCCGCACTGCGCCCTGCCTGCCCGTCTCCCGTGGGTGAGTGGACACAGCCAGATCCACACTGCGCCCTGCCTGCCCATCCCCCGTGTGTGAGTGGACACAGCCAGATCCACATTGCGCCCTGCCTGCCCGTCTCCCATGGGTGAGTGGACACAGCCAGATCCGCACTGCGCCCTGCCTGCCCATCCCCCGTGTGTGAGTTGACACAGCCAGATCCGCACTGCGCCCTGCCTGACAGTCTGCCGTGGGTGAGTGGACACAGCCAGATCCGCACTGCGCCCTGCCTGCCCGTCTGCCGTGGGTCAGTGGACATAGCCATATCCACACAGCACCATCTCTGCCCGTCTCCCGTGGGTGAGTGGACACAGCCAGATCCACACTGCGCCTTGCCTACCCGTCTCCCCTGGGTGAGTGGACATAGCCAGATCCGCACTGCGCCCTGCCTGCCCGTCTCCCGTGGGTGAGTGGACACAGCCAGATCCGCACTGCGCCCTGCATGCCCCTCTCCCGTGGAAGAGTGGACACAGCCAGATCCGCACTGCGCCCTGAGTGCCCGTCTGCCGTGGGTCAGTGGACATGGCCAGATCCACACATCACCCTCTCTACCCGTCTCCCCTGGGTAGTGGACACAGCCAGATCCACACTGCGCATTGCCTACCCGTCTCCCGTGGGAGAGTGGACACAGCCAGATACGCACTGCGCCCTGCCTGACCATCTGCCGTGGGTGTGTGGACACAGCCAGATCCGCACTACACCCTGCCTGCCCATCTCCCGTGGGTGAGTAGACACAGCCAGATACGCACTGCGCCCTGCATGCCCGTCTCCCGTGGGTGAGTGGACACAGTCAGATCTGCACTGCGCAATGCCTGATCGTCTGCCGTGGGTGAGTGGACACAGCCAGATGCGCACTGCGCCCTGCCTGCCCGTCTGCCGTGGGTGAGTGGACACAGCCAGATCCGCACTGCGCCCTGCCTGCCCGTCTGCCGTCAGTCCGTGGACATAGCCAGATCCACACAGCACCCTCTTTGCCCGTCTCCCGTGGGTGAGTGGACACAGCCAGATCCACACTGTGCCTTGCCTGCCCATCAGCCGTGGGTGAGTGGACATAGCCAGATCCACACAGCACCCTCTCTGCCCGTCTGCCGTGGGTGAGTGGACACAGCCAGATCCGCACTGCGCCTTGCCTGCCCGTCTTTCGTGGGTGAGTGGACACAGCCAGATCCGCACTGCGCCCTGCCTGCCTGTCTGACTTGGGTGAGTGGACACAGCTAGATCCGCACTGCGCCCTGCCTGCCCATCTCCCGTGGGTGAGTGGACACAGCCAGATCCGCCCTGCGCCCTGCCTGACCGCCTGCCGTAGGTGAGTGGAAACAGCCAAATCCGCACAGCGCCCTGCCTGCCCGTGTGCCGTGGGTCAGTGGACATAGCCAGATCCACACAGCACCGTCTCTGCCCGTCGCCCGTGGGTGAGTGGACACAGCCAGATCCGCATTGCGCCCGGCCTGCCCGTCTGCCGTGGGTGAGTGGACACAGCCAGATTCGCACTGCGCCCTGCATGCCCGTCTGCCGTGGGTGAGTGGACACAGCCAGATCCGCACTGCGCCCTGCCTGCCCGTCTCCCGTGGGTGAGTGGACACAGCCAGATCCACACTGCGCCCTGCCTGCCCATCCCCCGTGTGTGAGTAGACACTGCCAGATCCACATTGCGCCCTGCCTGCCCGTCTCCCGTGGGTGAGTGGACACAGCCAGATCCGCACTGCGCCCTGCCTGCCCATCCCCCGTGTGTGAGTTGACACAGCCAGGTCCGCACTGCGCCCTGCCTGACAGTCTGCCGTGGGTGAGTGGACACAGCCAGATCTGCACTGCGCCCTGCCTGCCCGTCTGCCGTGGGTCAGTGGACATAGCCATATCCACACAGCACCATCTCTGCCCGTCTCCCGTGGGTGAGTGGACACAGCCAGATCCACACTGCGCCCTGCCTGCCCTTCTCCCGTGGGTGAGTGGACACAGCCAGATCCGCTCTGCGCCCTGCCTGACCGTCTCCCGTGGGTGAGTGGACACAGCCAGATCCGCACTGTGCGCTGCCTGACCCCCTGCCGTGGGTGAGTGGACACAGCCAGATCCGTACTGCGCCCTGCCTGCCCGTCTGCCGTGGGTCAGTGGACATAGCCAGATCCACACAGCACCGTCTTTTCCCGTCTCCCGTGGGTGAGTGGACACAGCCAGATCCACACTGCAACTTGCCTGCAAGTCTCCCGTGGGTGAGTGGACACAGCCAGATCCGTACTGCGCCCTGCCTACCCGTCTGCCGTGGGTCAGTGGACATAGCCAGATCCACACAGCACCGTCTTTTCCCGTCTCCCGTGGGTGAGTGGACACAGCCAGATCCACACTGCAACTTGCCTGCAAGTCTCCCGTGGGTGAGTGGACACAGCCAGATCCGCACTGAGCCCTGCCTGCCCGTCTGCCGTGGGTCAGTGGACATAGCCAGATGCACACAGAATACTCTCTGCCCGTATGCCGTGGGTGAGTGTACACAGCCAGATTCACACTGCGCCCTGCCTGCCCGTCTGCCGTGGGTGAGTGGACACAGCCAGATCCGAACTGCGCCCTGCCTGCCCGTCTGCCATGGGTGATTGGACACAGCAGATCCGCACTGCGCCCTGCCTGCCCGTCTGCCGTGAGTCAGTGGACATAGAAAGATCCAAACAGCACCCTCTCTGCCCGTCTCCCGTGGGTGAGTGGACACAGCCAGATCCACACTGCGCCTTGCCTGACTGCCTCCCGTGGGTGAGTGGACACAGCCAGATCCGTACTGCGCCCTGCCTGCCCGTCTGCCGTGGGTGAATGGACACAGCCAGATCCGCACTGCACCCTGCCTGCCCGTCTGCCGTCAGTGAGTGGACACAGCCAGATCCGCACTGCGCCCTGCCTGCCGGTCTCCCGTGGGTGAGTGGACACAGCCAGATCCACACTGCGCCCTGCCTGCCCTTCTCCCGTGGGTGAGTGGACACAGCCAGATCCACACTGCGCACTGCCTGCCCGTCTCCCGTGGGTGAGTGGACACAGCCAGATCCGCACTGCGCCCTGCCTGTCCGTCTGCCGTGGGTGAGTTGACACAGCCAGATCCGCACTGCGCTCTGCCTGTTCGTCTCCCGTGGGTGAGTAGACACAGGAAGATCCGCACTGCGCATTGCCTGCCCGTCTTCCGTGGGTGAGTGGACCCAGCCAGATCCCCACTGCGCCCTGCCTGACCGTCTGCCGTGGGTGAGTGGACACAGCCATTTCCGTACTGCGCCTTGCCGGCCCGTCTGCCGTGGGTCAAAGGACACAGCCAGATCCACACAGCACCCTCTCTGCCCGTCTCCCGTGGGTGAGTGGACACAGCCAGATCCGCACTGCGCCCTGCCTGCCCGTCTGCCGTGGGTGAGTGGACACAGCCAGATCCGCACTGCACCCTGCCTGCCCATCCCCCGTGGGTGAGTGGACACAGCCATATCTGCACTGCGCCCTGCCTGCCCGTCTCCTGTGGGTGAGTGGACACAGCCAGATCCGCACTGCGCCCTGCCTGACCGTCTGCCGTGGGTGAGTGGACACAGCCAGATCCGCACTGCGCCCTGCCTGCCCGTCTGCCGTGGGTGATTGGACACAGCCAGATCCGTACTGCGCCCAGCCTGCCCGTCTGCCGTGAGTCAGTGGACATAGCCAGATACATACAGCGCCCTCTCTGCCCGTCTCCCGTGGGTGAGTGGACACAGCCAGATCCACACTGCGCCTTGCCTGCCCGTCTCCCGTGGGTGAGTGGACACAGCCAGATCTTCACTGCGCCCTGCCTGCCCGTCTCCCGTGGGTGAGTGGACACAGCCAGATCCGCACTGCGCCCTGCCTACCCGTCTCCCGTGGGTGAGTGGACACAGCCAGATCCGCACTGCACCCTGCCTTACCGTCTGCCGTGGGTGAGTGGACACAGCCAGATCCGCACTGCGCCCTGCCTGCCAGTCTGCCGTGGGTCAGTGGACATAGCCAGATCCACACAGCACCCTCTCTGCCCGTCTCCCGTGGGTGAATGGACACAGCCAGATCCACACTGCGCCTTGCCTGCTCGCCTCCCGTGGGTGAGTGGACACAGCCAGATTCGCACTGCACCCTGCATGTCAGTCTGCCGTGGGTGAGTGGACACAGCCAGATCCGCACTGCGCCCTGCCTGCCTGTCTCCCGTGGGACAGTGGACATAGCCAGATCCAACAGCACACTCTCTGCCCGTCTCCCGTGGGTGAGTGGACACAGCCAGATCCACACTGCGCCTTGCAAGACCACCTCTCGTGGGTGAGTTGACAGAGCCAGATCCGCACTGTGCCCTGCCTGCCCGTCTGTCGTGGGTGAGTGGACACAGCCAGATCCGCACTGCGCCCTGCCTGCCCGTCTGCCGTGGGTCTGTGGACATAGCCAGATCCACACAGCACCCTCTCTGCCCGTCTCCCGTGGGTGAGTGGACACAGCCAGATCCGCACTGCGCCTTGCCTGACCGCCTCCCGTGGGTGAGTTGACACAGCCAGAACCGCACTGCGCCCTGCCTGCCCGTCTGCCGTGGGTGAGTGGACACAGCCAGATCCGCACTGCGCCCTGCCTGCCCGTCTGCCGTGGGTCAGTGGACATAGCCAGATCCACACAGCACCGTCTCTGCCCGTCTCCCGTGGGTGAGTGGACACAGCCAGATCCGCACTGCGCCCTGCCTGCCCGTCTCCCGTGGGTAAGTAGACACAGCCAGATCCGCACTGCGCCCTGCCTGCCCGTCTCACGTGGGTGAGTGGACACAGCCAGATCCGCACTGCGCCCTGCCTGACAGTCTGCCGTGGGTGAGTGGACACAGCCAGATCCGCACTGCGCCCTGCCTGCCCGTCTGCCGTGGGTCAGTGGACATAGCCATATCCACACAGCACCCTCTCTGCCCGTCTCCCGTGGGTGAGTGGACACAGCCAGATCCACACTGCGCCTTGCCTACCCGTCTCCCCTGGGTGAGTGGACAGAGCCAGATCCGCACTGCGCCCTGCCTGCCCGTTTCCCGTGGGTGAGTGGACACAGCCAGATCCGCACTGCGCCCTGCATGCCCCTCTCCCGTGGAAGAGTGGACACAGCCAGATCCGCACTGCGCCCTGAGTGCCCGTCTGCCGTGGGTCAGTGGACATGGCCAGATCCACACATCACCCTCTCTACCCGTCTCCCGTGGGTAGTGGACACAGCCAAATCCACAGTGCGCATTGCCTACCCGTCTCCCGTGGGAGAGTGGACACAGCCAGATACGCACTGCGCCCTCCCTGACCATCTGCCGTGGGTGTGTGGACACAGCCAGATCCGCACTACACCCTGCCTGTCCATCTCCCGTGGGTGAGTGGACACAGCCAGATACGCACTGCGCCCTGCATGCCCGTCTCCCGTGGGTGAGTGGACACAGTCAGATCTGCACTGCGCAATGCCTGATCGTCTGCCGTGGGTGAGTGGACACAGCCAGATGCGCACTGCGCCCTGCCTGCCCGTCTGCCGTGGGTGAGTGGACACAGCCAGATCCGCACTGCGCCCTGCCTGCCCGTCTGCCGTCAGTCCGTGGACATAGCCAGATCCACACAGCACCCTCTTTGCCCGTCTCCCGTGGGTGAGTGGACACAGCCAGATCCACACTGTGCCTTGCCTGCCCATCAGCCGTGGGTGAGTGGACATAGCCAGATCCACACAGCACCCTCTCTGCCCGTCTGCCGTGGGTGAGTGGACACAGCCAGATCCGCACTGCGCCTTGCCTGCCCGTCTTTCGTGGGTGAGTGGACACAGCCAGATCCGCACTGCGCCCTGCCTGCCTGTCTGACTTGGGTGAGTGGACACAGCCAGATCCGCACTGCGCCCTGCCTGCCCATCTCCCGTGGGTGAGTGGACACAGCCAGATCCGCCCTGCGCCCTGCCTGACCGCCTGCCGTAGGTGAGTGGAAACAGCCAAATCCGCACAGCGCCCTGCCTGCCCGTGTGCCGTGGGTCAGTGGACATAGCCAGATCCACACAGCACCGTCTCTGCCCGTCGCCCGTGGGTGAGTGGACACAGCCAGATCCGCATTGCGCCCGGCCTGCCCGTCTGCCGTGGTTGAGTGGACACAGCCAGATTCGCACTGCGCCCTGCATGCCCGTCTGCCGTGGGTGAGTGGACACAGCCAGATCCGCACTGCGCCCTGCCTGCCCGTCTCCCGTGGGTGAGTGGACACAGCCAGATCCACACTGCGCCCTGCCTGCCCATCCCCCGTGTGTGAGTAGACACAGCCAGATCCACATTGCGCCCTGCCTGCCCGTCTCCCGTGGGTGAGTGGACACAGCCAGATCCGCACTGCGCCCTGCCTGCCCATCCCCCGTGTGTGAGTTGACACAGCCAGGTCCGCACTGCGCCCTGCCTGACAGTCTGCCGTGGGTGAGTGGACACAGCCAGATCTGCACTGCGCCCTGCCTGCCCGTCTGCCGTGGGTCAGTGGACATAGCCATATCCACACAGCACCATCTCTGCCCGTCTCCCGTGGGTGAGTGGACACAGCCAGATCCACACTGCGCCCTGCCTGCCCTTCTCCCGTGGGTGAGTGGACACAGCCAGATCCGCACTGCGCCCTGCCTGACCGTCTCCCGTGGGTGAGTGGACACAGCCAGATCCGCACTGTGCGCTGCCTGACCCCCTGCCGTGGGTGAGTGGACACAGCCAGATCCGTACTGCGCCCTGCCTGCCCGTCTGCCGTGGGTCAGTGGACATAGCCAGATCCACACAGCACCGTCTTTTCCCGTCTCCCGTGGGTGAGTGGACACAGCCAGATCCACACTGCAACTTGCCTGCAAGTCTCCCGTGGGTGAGTGGACACAGCCAGATCCGTACTGCGCCCTGCCTGCCCGTCTGCCGTGGGTCAGTGGACATAGCCAGATCCACACAGCACCGTCTTTTCCCGTCTCCCGTGGGTGAGTGGACACAGCCAGATCCACACTGCAACTTGCCTGCAAGTCTCCCGTGGGTGAGTGGACACAGCCAGATCCGCACTGCGCCCTGCCTGCCCGTCTGCCGTGGGTCAGTGGACATAGCCAGATGCACACAGAATACTCTCTGCCCGTATGCCGTGGGTGAGTGTACACAGCCAGATTCACACTGCGCCCTGCCTGCCCGTCTGCCGTGGGTGAGTGGACACAGCCAGATCCGAACTGCGCCCTGCCTGCCCGTCTGCCATGGGTGATTGGACACAGCAGATCCGCACTGCGCCCTGCCTGCCCGTCTGCCATGAGTCAGTGGACATAGAAAGATCCAAACAGCACCCTCTCTGCCCGTCTCCCGTGGGTGAGTGGACACAGCCAGATCCACACTGCGCCTTGCCTGACTGCCTCCCGTGGGTGAGTGGACACAGCCAGATCCGCACTGCGCCCTGCCTGCCCGTCTGCCGTGGGTGAGTGGACACAGCCAGATCCGCACTGCACCCTGCCTGCCCGTCTGCCGTCAGTGAGTGGACACAGCCAGATCCGCACTGCGCCCTGCCTGCCGGTCTCCCGTGGGTGAGTGGACACAGCCAGATCCACACTGCGCCCTGCCTGCCCTTCTCCCGTGGGTGAGTGGACACAGCCAGATCCACACTGCGCACTGCCTGCCCGTCTCCCGTGGGTGAGTGGACACAGCCAGATCCGCACTGCGCCCTGCCTGTCCGTCTGCCGTGGGTGAGTTGACACAGCCAGATCCGCACTGCGCTCTGCCTGCCCGTCTCCCGTGGGTGAGTAGACACAGGAAGATCCGCACTGCGCATTGCCTGCCCGTCTTCCGTGGGTGAGTGGACCCAGCCAGATCCCCACTGCGCCCTGCCTGACCGTCTGCCGTGGGTGAGTGGACACAGCCATTTCCGTACTGCGCCTTGCCGGCCCGTCTGCCGTGGGTCAAAGGACACAGCCAGATCCACACAGCACCCTCTCTGCCCGTCTCCCGTGGGTGAGTGGACACAGCCAGATCCGCACTGCGCCCTGCCTGCCCGTCTGCCGTGGGTGAGTGGACACAGCCAGATCCGCACTGCACCCTGCCTGCCCATCCCCCGTGGGTGAGTGGACACAGCCATATCTGCACTGCGCCCTGCCTGCCCGTCTCCTGTGGGTGAGTGGACACAGCCAGATCCGCACTGCGCCCTGCCTGACCGTCTGCCGTGGGTGAGTGGACACAGCCAGATCCGCACTGCGCCCTGCCTGCCCGTCTGCCGTGGGTGATTGGACACAGCCAGATCCGTACTGCGCCCAGCCTGCCCGTCTGCCGTGAGTCAGTGGACATAGCCAGATACATACAGCGCCCTCTCTGCCCGTCTCCCGTGGGTGAGTGGACACAGCCAGATCCACACTGCGCCTTGCCTGCCCGTCTCCCGAGGGTGAGTGGACACAGCCAGATCTTCACTGCGCCCTGCCTGCCCGTCTCCCGTGGGTGAGTGGACACAGCCAGATCCGCACTGCGCCCTGCCTACCCGTCTCCCGTGGGTGAGTGGACACAGCCAGATCCGCACTGCACCCTGCCTTACCGTCTGCCGTGGGTGAGTGGACACAGCCAGATCCGCACTGCGCCCTGCCTGCCAGTCTGCCGTGGGTCAGTGGACATAGCCAGATCCACACAGCACCCTCTCTGCCCGTCTCCCGTGGGTGAATGGACACAGCCAGATCCACACTGCGCCTTGCCTGCTCGCCTCCCGTGGGTGAGTGGACACAGCCAGATTCGCACTGCACCCTGCATGTCAGTCTGCCGTGGGTGAGTGGACACAGCCAGATCCGCACTGCGCCCTGCCTGCCTGTCTCCCGTGGGACAGTGGACATAGCCAGATCCAACAGCACACTCTCTGCCCGTCTCCCGTGGGTGAGTGGACACAGCCAGATCCACACTGCGCCTTGCAAGACCACCTCCCGTGGGTGAGTTGACAGAGCCAGATCCGCACTGCGCCCTGCCTGCCCGTCTGTCGTGGGTGAGTGGACACAGCCAGATCCGCACTGCGCCCTGCCTGCCCGTCTGCCGTGGGTCTGTGGACATAGCCAGATCCACACAGCACCCTCTCTGCCCGTCTCCCGTGGGTGAGTGGACACAGCCAGATCCGCACTGCGCCTTGCCTGACCGCCTCCCGTGGGTGAGTTGACACAGCCAGAACCGCACTGCGCCCTGCCTGCCCGTCTGCCGTGGGTGAGTGGACACAGCCAGATCCGCACTGCGCCCTGCCTGCCCGTCTGCCGTGGGTCAGTGGACATAGCCAGATCCACACAGCACCATCTCTGCCCGTCTCCCATGGGTGAGTGGACACAGCCAGATCCGCACTGCGCCCTGCATGCCCGTCTCCCTTGGGTGAGTGGACACAGCCAGATCCGTACTGCGCCTTGCCTGACGGTGTGCCGTGGGTGAGTGGACTCAGCCAGATCCGCACTGAGCCCTGCCTGCCAGTTTGCCGTGGGTCAGTGGACATTGCCATATCCACACAGCACCCTCTCTGCCCGTCTCCGTGGGTGAATGGACACAGCCAGATCCACACTGCACCTTGACTACCCGTCTCCCGTGGTTGTGTGGACACAGCCAGATACGAATTGCGCCCTGCCTGCCCGTCTGACGTGGGTGAGTGGACACAGCCAGATCCGCACTGCGCCCTGCCTGCCCATCTGCCGTGGGTCCGTGGACATAGCCAGATCCACACAGCACCCTCTCTGCCCATCTCCCGTGGGTGAGTGGACACAGCCAGATCCACACAGCGCCTTGCCTGCCCGTCTCCCGTGGGTCAGTGGACATAGCCAGATCCACACAGCACCGTCTCTGCCCGTCTCCCGTGGGTGAGTGGACACAGCCAGATCCGCACTGCGCCCTGCCTGCCCGTCTCCCGTGGGTGAGTAGACACAGCCAGATCCGCACTGCGCCCTGCCTGCCCGTCTCACGTGGGTGAGTGGACACAGCCAGATCCGCACTGCGCCCTGCCTGACAGTCTGCCGTGGGTGAGTGGACACAGCCAGATCCGCACTGCGCCCTGCCTGCCCGTCTGCCGTGGGTCAGTGGACATAGCCATATCCACACAGCACCCTCTCTGCCCGTCTCCCGTGGGTGAGTGGACACAGCCAGATCCACACTGCGCCTTGCCTACCCGTCTCCCCTGGGTGAGTGGACAGAGCCAGATCCGCACTGCGCCCTGCCTGCCCGTTTCCCGTGGGTGAGTGGACACAGCCAGATCCGCACTGCGCCCTGCATGCCCCTCTCCCGTGGAAGAGTGGACACAGCCAGATCCGCACTGCGCCCTGAGTGCCCGTCTGCCGTGGGTCAGTGGACATGGCCAGATCCACACATCACCCTCTCTACCCGTCTCCCGTGGGTAGTGGACACAGCCAAATCCACAGTGCGCATTGCCTACCCGTCTCCCGTGGGAGAGTGGACACAGCCAGATACGCACTGCGCCCTCCCTGACCATCTGCCGTGGGTGTGTGGACACAGCCAGATCCGCACTACACCCTGCCTGCCCATCTCCCGTGGGTGAGTGGACACAGCCAGATACGCACTGCGCCCTGCATGCCCGTCTCCCGTGGGTGAGTGGACACAGTCAGATCTGCACTGCGCAATGCCTGATCGTCTGCCGTGGGTGAGTGGACACAGCCAGATGCGCAATGCGCCCTGCCTGCCCGTCTGCCGTGGGTGAGTGGACACAGCCAGATCCGCACTGCGCCCTGCCTGCCGGTCTGCCGTCGGTCCGTGGACACAGCCAGATCCACACAGCACCCTCTTTGCCCGTCTCCCGTGGGTGAGTGGACACAGCCAGATCCACACTGCGCCTTGCCTGCCCGTCTGCCGTGGGTGAGTGGACATAGCCAGATCCACACAGCACCCTGTCTGCCCGTCTGCCGTGGGTGAGTGGACACAGCCAGATCCGCACTGCGCCTTGCCTGCCCGTCTTTCGTGGGTGAGTGGACACAGCCAGATCCGCACTGCGCCCTGCCTGCCCGTCTGACTTGGGTGAGTGGACACAGCCAGATCCGCACTGCGCCCTGCCTGCCCATCTCCCGTGGGTGAGTGGACACAGCCAGATCCGCCCTGCGCCCTGCCTGACCGCCTGCCGTAGGTGAGTGGAAACAGCCAGATCCGTACAGCGCCCTGCCTGCCCGTGTGCCGTGGGTCAGTGGACATAGCCAGATCCACACAGCACCGTCTCTGCCCGTCGCCCGTGGGTGAGTGGACTCAGCCAGATCCGCACTGCGCCTTGCCTGCCCGTCTCCCGTGGGTGAGTGGACACAGCCAGATCCGCACTGCGCCATGCCTGCCCGTCTGCCTTGGGTGAGTGGACACAGCCAGATCCGCACGGTGCCCTGCCTACCCGTCTGCCGTGGGTGAGTGGACACAACCAGATCCGCACTGTGCCCTGCCTGCCCATCTCCCGTGGGTGAGTGGACACAGCCAGATCCACCCTGCGCCCTGCCTGACCGCCTGCCGTAGGTGAGTGGTAACAGCCAGATCCGTACAGCGCCCTGCCTGCCCGTGTTCCGTGGGACAGTTGACATAGCCAGATCCACACAGCACCGTCTCTGCCCGTCGCCCGTGGGTGAGTGGACACAGCCAGATCCGCACTGCGCCCTGCCTGCAAGTCTGCCGTGGGTCAGTGGACATAGCCAGATCCACACAGCACACTCTCTGCCAGTCTCCCGTGGGTGAGTGGACACAGCCAGATCCTCACTGCGCCTTGCCTGCTCGCCTCCCGTGGGTGAGTGGACACAGCCAGATCCGCATTGCGCCCGGCCTGCCCGTCTGCCGTGGGTGAGTGGACACAGCCAGATTCGCACTGCGCCCTGCATGCCCGTCTGCCGTGGGTGAGTGGACACAGCCAGATCCGCACTGCGCCCTGCCTGCCCGTCTCCCGTGGGTGAGTGGACACAGCCAGATCCACACTGCGCCCTGCCTGCCCATCCCCCGTGGGTTAGTGGACACAGCGAGATCCGTACTGCGTCCTGCCTGCCCGTCTCCCGTGGGTGAGTGGACACATCCAGATCCGCACTGCGCCCTGCCTGCCCGTCTGCCGTGGGTGATTGGACACAGCCAGATCCGCACTGCGCCCAGCCTGCCCGTCTGCCGTGAGTCAGTGGACATAGCCAGATACATACAGCGCCCTCTCTGCCCGTCTCCCGTGGGTGAGTGGACACAGCCAGATCCACACTGCGCCTTGCCTGCCCGTCTCCCGTGGGTGAGTGAACACAGCCAGATCCGCACTGCGCCCTGCCTGCCCGTCTCCCGTGGGTGAGTGGACACAGCCAGATCCGCACTGCGCCCTGCCTACCCGTCCCCCGTGGGTGAGTGGACACAGCCAGATCCGCACTGCACCCTGCCTTACCGTCTGCCGTGGGTGAGTGGACACAGCCAGATCCGCACTGGGCCCTGCCTGCCAGTCTGCCGTGGGTCAGTGGACATAGCCAGATCCACACAGCACCCTCTCTGCCCGTCTCCCGTGGGTGAATGCACACAGCCAGATCCACACTGCGCCTTGCCTGCTCGCCTCCCGTGGGTGAGTGGACACAGCCAGATTCGCACTGCACCCTGCATGTCAGTCTGCCGTGGGTGAGTGGACACAGCCAGATCCGCACTGCGCCCTGCCTGCCTGTCTCCCGTGGGACAGTGGACATAGCCAGATCCAACAGCACACTCTCTGACCGTCTCCCGTGGGTGAGTGGACACAGCCAGATCCACACTGCGCCTTGCCTGACCACCTCCCGTGGGTGAGTTGACACAGCCACATCCGCACTGAGCCCTGGCTGCCCATCCCCCGTGGGTGAGTTGACACAGCCAGATCCGCACTGCGCCCTGCCTGCCCGTCTCCCGTGGGTGAGTAGACACAGGAAGATCCGCACTGCGCATTGCCTGCCCGTCTTCCGTGGGTGAGTGGACCCAGCCAGATCCCCACTGCGCCATGCCTGACCGTCTGCCGTGGGTGAGTGGACACAGCCAGATCCGTACTGCGCCTTGCATGCCCGTCTGCCGTGGGTCAAAGGACACAGCCAGATCCACACAGCACCCTCTCTGCCCGTCTCCCGTGGGTGAGTGGACACAGCCAGATCCGCACTGCGCCCTGCCTGCCCGTCTGCCGTGGGTGAGTGGACACAGCCAGATCCGCACTGCACCCTGCCTGCCCATCCCCCGTGGGTGAGTGGACTCAGCCAGATCCACACTGCGCCCTGCCTGCCCGTCTCCCGTGGGTGAGTGGACACAGCCATATCTGCACTGCGCCCTGCCTGCCCGTCTCCTGTGGGTGAGTGGACACAGCTAGATCCACACTGTGCCCTGCCTGACCCCTTGCCGTGGGTGAGTGGACACAGCCAGATCCGTACTGCGCCCTGCCTGCCCGTCTCCCGTGGGTGAGTAGACACAGGAAGATCCGCACTGCGCCTTGCCTGCCCGTCTTCCGTGGGTGAGTGGACACAGCCAGATCCCCACTGCGCCCTGCCTGACCGTCTGCCGTGGGTGAGTGGACACAGCCAGATCCGTACTGCGCCTTGCCTGCCCGTATGCCGTGGGTCAAAGGACACAGCCAGATCCACACAGCACCCTCTCTGCCCGTCTCCCGTGGGTGAGTGGACACAGCCAGATCCACACTGTGCCTTGCCTTCCCGTCTCCTATGGGTGAGTGGACACAGCCAGATCCGCACTGCGCCCTGCCGGCCCGTCTGCCGTGGGTGATTGGACACTGCCAGATCTGCACTGCGCCCTGCCTGCCCGTCTGCCATGGGTCAGTGGACATAGCCAGATCCACACAGCATCCTCTCTGCCCGTCTCCCGTGGGTGAGTGGACACAGCCAGATCTGCATTGCACCTTGCCTGCCCGTCTCCCCTGGGTTATTGGACACAGCCAGATCCACACTGCGCCCTGCCTGCCCGTCTCCCATGGGTGAGTGGACACAGCCAGATCCACACTGCGCCCTGCCTGCCCGTCTGCCGTGGGTGAGTGGACACAGCCAGATTCGCACTGCACCCTGCCTGCCCTTCCCCCGTGGGTGAGTGGACTCAGCCAGATCCACACTTCTCCCTGCCTGCCCATCTCCCGTGGGTGAGTGGACACAGCCAGATCTGCACTGCGCCCTGCCTGCCCGTCTCCTGTGGGTGAGTGGACACAGCTAGATCCACACTGCGCCTTGCCTGACCGCCTCCCGTGGGTGAGTGGACACAGCCAGATCCGCACTGCGCCCTGCCTGCCCGTCTGCCGTGGGTGAGTGGACACAGCCAGATCCGCACTGCGCCCTGCCTGCCCGTCTGCCGTGGGTGAGTTGACACAGCCAGATCCGCACTGCGCCCTGCCTGCCCGTCTCCCGTGGGTGAGTGGACACAGCCAGATCCACACTGCGCCCTGCCTGCCCATCCCCCGTGTGTGAGTGGACACAGCCAGATCCACATTGCGCCCTGCCTGCCCGTCTCCCGTGGGTGAGTGGACACAGCCAGATCCGCACTGCGCCCTTCCTGCCCATCCCCCGTGCGTGAGTTGACACAGCCAGATCCGCACTGAGCCCTGGCTGCCCATCCCCCGTGGGTGAGTTGACACAGCCAGATCCGCACTGTGCCCTGCCTGCCCGTCTCCCGTGGGTGAGTAGACACAGGAAGATCCGCACTGCGCCTTGCCTGCCCGTCTTCCGTGGGTGAGTGGACCCAGCCAGATCCCCACTGCGCCCTGCCTGACCGTCTGCCGTGCGTGAGTGGACACAGCCAGATCCGTACTGCGCCTTGCCTGCCCGTCTGCCGTGGGTCAAAGGACACAGCCAGATCCACACAGCACCCTCTCTGCCCGTCTCCCGTGGGTGAGTGGACACAGCCAGATCCACACTGTGCCTTGCCTGCCCGTCTCCCATGGGTGAGTGGTCACAGCCAGATCCGCACTGCGCCCTGCCGGCCCGTCTGCCGTGGGTGATTGGACACAGCCAGATCCACACTGCGCCTTGCCTGCTCGCCTCCCGTGGTTGAGTGGACACAGCCAGATTCGCACTGCACCCTGCATGTCAGTCTGCCGTGGGTGAGTGGACACAGCCAGATCCGCACTGCGCCCTGCCTGCCTGTCTCCCGTGGGACAGTGGACATAGCCAGATCCAACAGCACACTCTCTGCCCGTCTCCCGTGGGTGAGTGGACAAAGCCAGATCCACACTGCGCCTTGCCTGACCACCTCCCATGGGTGAGTTGACACAGCCAGATCCGCACTGAGGCCTGGCTGCCCATCCCCCGTGGGTGAGTTGACACAGCCAGATCCACACTGCGCCCTGCCTGCCCGTCTCCCGTGGGTGAGTAGACACAGGAAGATCCGCACTGCGCATTGCCTGCCCGTCTTCCGTGGGTGAGTGGACCCAGCCAGATCCCCACTGCGCCCTGCCTGACCGTCTGCCGTGGGTGAGTGGACACAGCCAGATCCGTACTGCGCCTTGCCGGCCCGTCTGCCGTGGGTCAAAGGACACAGCCAGATCCACACAGCACCCTCTGTGCCCGTCTCCCGTGGGTGAGTGGACACAGCCAGATCCGCACTGCGCCCTGCCTGCCCGTCTGCCGTGGGTGAGTGGACACAGCCAGATCCGCACTGCACCCTGCCTGCCCATCCCCCGTGGGTGAGTGGACACAGCCATATCTGCACTGCGCCCTGCCTGCCCGTCTCCTGTGGGTGAGTGGACACAGCCAGATCCGCACTGCGCCCTGCCTGACCGTCTGCCGTGGGTGAGTGGACACAGCCAGATCCGCACTGCGCCCTGCCTGCCCGTCTGCCGTGGGTGATTGGACACAGCCAGATCCGCACTGCGCCCAGCCTGCCCGTCTGCCGTGAGTCAGTGGACATAGCCAGATACATACAGCGCCCTCTCTGCCCGTCTCCCGTGGGTGAGTGGACACAGCCAGATCCACACTGCGCCTTGCCTGCCCGTTTCCCGTGGGTGAGTGGACACAGCCAGATCCGCACTGCGCCCTGCCTGCCCGTCTGCCGTGGGTGAGTGGACACAGCCAGATCCGCACTGCGCCCTGCCTGCCCGTCTGCCGTCGGTCCGTGGACACAGCCAGATCCACACAGCACCCTCTTTGCCCGTCTCCCGTGGGTGAGTGGACACAGCCAGATCCACACTGCGCCTTGCCTGCCCGTCTGCCGTGGGTGAGTGGACATAGCCAGATCCACACAGCACCCTCTCTGCCCGTCTGCCGTGGGTGAGTGGACACAGCCAGATCCGCACTGCGCCTTGCCTGCCCGTCTTTCGTGGGTGAGTGGACACAGCCAGATCCGCACTGCGCCCTGCCTGCCCGTCTGACTTGGGTGAGTGGACACAGCCAGATCCGCACTGCGCCCTGCCTGCCGATCTCCCGTGGGTGAGTGGACACAGCCAGATCCGCCCTGCGCCCTGCCTGACCGCCTGCCGTAGGTGAGTGGAAACAGCCAGATCCGTACAGCGCCCTGCCTGCCCGTGTGCCGTGGGTCAGTGGACATAGCCAGATCCACACAGCACCGTCTCTGCCCGTCGCCCGTGGGTGAGTGGACTCAGCCAGATCCGCACTGCGCCTTGCCTGCCCGTCTCCCGTGGGTGAGTGGACACAGCCAGATCCGCACTGCGCCATGCCTGCCCGTCTGCCTTGGGTGAGTGGACACAGCCAGATCCGCACGGTGCCCTGCCTACCCGTCTGCCGTGGGTGAGTGGACACAACCAGATCCGCACTGTGCCCTGCCTGCCCATCTCCCGTGGGTGAGTGGACACAGCCAGATCCACCCTGCGCCCTGCCTGACCGCCTGCCGTAGGTGAGTGGTAACAGCCAGATCCGTACAGCGCTCTGCCTGCCCGTGTTCCGTGGGACAGTTGACATAGCCAGATCCACACAGCACCGTCTCTGCCCGTCGCCCGTGGGTGAGTGGACACAGCCAGATCCGCACTGCGCCCTGCCTGCAAGTCTGCCGTGGGTCAGTGGACATAGCCAGATCCACACAGCACACTCTCTGCCAGTCTCCCGTGGGTGAGTGGACACAGCCAGATCCTCACTGCGCCTTGCCTGCTCGCCTCCCGTGGGTGAGTGGACACAGCCATATCCGCATTGCGCCCGGCCCGCCCGTCTGCCGTGGGTGAGTGGACACAGCCAGATTCGCACTGCGCCCTGCATGCCCGTCTGCCGTGGGTGAGTGGACACAGCCAGATCCGCACTGCGCCCTGCCTGCCCGTCTCCCGTGGGTGAGTGGACACAGCCAGATCCACACTGCGCCCTGCCTGCCCATCCCCTGTGTGTGACTGGACACAGCCAGATCCACATTGCGCCCTGCCTGCCCGTCTCCCATGGGTGAGTGGACACAGCCAGATCCGCACTGCGCCCTGCCTGCCCATCCCCCGTGTGTGAGTTGACACAGCCAGATCCGCACTGCGCCCTGCCTGACAGTCTGCCGTGGGTGAGTGGACACAGCCAGATCCGCACTGCGCCCTGCCTGCCCGTCTGCCGTGGGTCAGTGGACATAGCCATATCCACACAGCACCATCTCTGCCCGTCTCCCGTGGGTGAGTGGACACAGCCAGATCCACACTGCGCCTTGCCTACCCGTCTCCCCTGGGTGAGTGGACATAGCCAGATCCGCACTGCGCCCTGCCTGCCCGTCTCCCGTGGGTGAGTGGACACAGCCAGATCCGCACTGCGCCCTGCATGCCCCTCTCCCGTGGAAGAGTGGACACAGCCAGATCCGCACTGCGCCCTGAGTGCCCGTCTGCCGTGGGTCAGTGGACATGGCCAGATCCACACATCACCCTCTCTACCCGTCTCCCCTGGGTAGTGGACACAGCCAGATCCACACTGCGCATTGCCTACCCGTCTCCCGTGGGAGAGTGGACACAGCCAGATACGCACTGCGCCCTGCCTGACCATCTGCCGTGGGTGTGTGGACACAGCCAGATCCGCACTACACCCTGCCTGCCCATCTCCCGTGGGTGAGTAGACACAGCCAGATACGCACTGCGCCCTGCATGCCCGTCTCCCGTGGGTGAGTGGACACAGTCAGATCTGCACTGCGCAATGCCTGATCGTCTGCCGTGGGTGAGTGGACACAGCCAGATGCGCACTGCGCCCTGCCTGCCCGTCTGCCGTGGGTGAGTGGACACAGCCAGATCCGCACTGCGCCCTGCCTGCCCGTCTGCCGTCAGTCCGTGGACATAGCCAGATCCACACAGCACCCTCTTTGCCCGTCTCCCGTGGGTGAGTGGACACAGCCAGATCCACACTGTGCCTTGCCTGCCCATCAGCCGTGGGTGAGTGGACATAGCCAGATCCACACAGCACCCTCTCTGCCCGTCTGCCGTGGGTGAGTGGACACAGCCAGATCCGCACTGCGCCTTGCCTGCCCGTCTTTCGTGGGTGAGTGGACACAGCCAGATCCGCACTGCGCCCTGCCTGCCTGTCTGACTTGGGTGAGTGGACACAGCCAGATCCGCACTGCGCCCTGCCTGCCCATCTCCCGTGGGTGAGTGGACACAGCCAGATCCGCCCTGCGCCCTGCCTGACCGCCTGCCGTAGGTGAGTGGAAACAGCCAAATCCGCACAGCGCCCTGCCTGCCCGTGTGCCGTGGGTCAGTGGACATAGCCAGATCCACACAGCACCGTCTCTGCCCGTCGCCCGTGGGTGAGTGGACACAGCCAGATCCGCATTGCGCCCGGCCTGCCCGTCTGCCGTGGGTGAGTGGACACAGCCAGATTCGCACTGCGCCCTGCATGCCCGTCTGCCGTGGGTGAGTGGACACAGCCAGATCCGCACTGCGCCCTGCCTGCCCGTCTCCCGTGGGTGAGTGGACACAGCCAGATCCACACTGCGCCCTGCCTGCCCATCCCCCGTGTGTGAGTAGACACAGCCAGATCCACATTGCGCCCTGCCTGCCCGTCTCCCGTGGGTGAGTGGACACAGCCAGATCCGCACTGCGCCCTGCCTGCCCATCCCCCGTGTGTGAGTTGACACAGCCAGATCCGCACTGCGCCCTGCCTGACAGTCTGCCGTGGGTGAGTGGACACAGCCAGATCTGCACTGCGCCCTGCCTGCCCGTCTGCCGTGGGTCAGTGGACATAGCCATATCCACACAGCACCATCTCTGCAGGTCTCCCGTGGGTGAGTGGACACAGCCAGATCCACACTGCGCCTTGCCTGCCCTTCTCCCGTGGGTGAGTGGACACAGCCAGATCCGCACTGCGCCCTGCCTGACCATCTCCCGTGGGTGAGTGGACACAGCCAGATCCGCACTGTGCGCTGCCTGACCCCCTGCCGTGGGTGAGTGGACACAGCCAGATCCGTACTGCGCCCTGCCTGCCCGTCTGCCGTGGGTCAGTGGACATAGCCAGATCCACACAGCACCGTCTTTTCCCGTCTCCCGTGGGTGAGTGGACACAGCCAGATCCACACTGCAACTTGCCTGCAAGTCTCCCGTGGGTGAGTGGACACAGCCAGATCCGCACTGCGCCCTGCCTGCCCGTCTGCCGTGGGTCAGTGGACATAGCCAGATGCACACAGAATACTCTCTGCCCGTATGCCGTGGGTGAGTGTACACAGCCAGATTCACACTGCGCCCTGCCTGCCCGTCTGCCGTGGGTGAGTGGACACAGCCAGATCCGAACTGCGCCCTGCCTGCCCGTCTGCCATTGGTGATTGGACACAGCAGATCCGCACTGCGCCCTGCCTGCCCGTCTGCCGTGAGTCAGTGGACATAGAAAGATCCAAACAGTACCCTCTCTGCCCGTCTCCCGTGGGTGAGTGGACACAGCCAGATCCGCACTGCGCCCTGCCTGCCTGTCTCCCGTGGGACAGTGGACATAGCCAGATCCAACAGCACACTCTCTGCCCGTCTCCCGTGGGTGAGTGGACACAGCCAGATCCACACTGCGCCTTGCCTGACCACCTCCCGTGGGTGAGTTGACACAGCCAGATCCGCACTGAGGCCTGGCTGCCCATCCCCCGTGGGTGAGTTGACACAGCCAGATCCGCACTGCGCCCTGCCTGCCCGTCTCCCGTGGGTGAGTAGACACAGGAAGATCCGCACTGCGCATTGCCTGCCCGTCTTCCGTGGGTGAGTGGACCCAGCCAGATCCCCACTGCGCCCTGCCTGACCGTCTGCCGTGGGTGAGTGGACACAGCTAGATCCGTACTGCGCCTTGCCGGCCCGTCTGCCGTGGGTCAAAGGACACAGCCAGATCCACACAGCACCCTCTCTGCCCGTCTCCCGTGGGTGAGTGGACACAGCCAGATCCGCACTGCGCCCTGCCTGCCCGTCTGCCGAGGGTGAGTGGACACAGCCAGATCCGCACTGCGCCCTGCCTGCCCGTCTGCCATGGGTCAGTGGACATAGCCAGATCCACACAGCATCCTCTCTGCCCGTCTCCCGTGGGTGAGTGGACACAGCCAGATCTGCATTGCACCTTGCCTGCCCGTCTCCCCTGGGTTAGTGGACACAGCCAGATCCGCACTGCGCCCTGCCTGCCCGTCTCCCATGGGTGAGTGGACACAGCCAGATCCGCACTGCGCCCTGCCTGCCCGTCTGCCGTGGGTGAGTGGACACAGCCAGATCCGCACTGCACCCTGCCTGCCCATCCCCCGTGGGTGAGTGGACTCAGCCAGATCCACACTGCGCCCTGCCTGCCCGTCTCCCGTGGGTGAGTGGACACAGCCAGATCCGCACTGCGCCCTGCCTGACCGTCTCCCGTGGGTGAGTGGACACAGCCAGATCCTCACTGCGCCCTGCCTGCCCGTCTCCCGTGGGTTAGTGGACACAGCGAGATCCGCACTGCGTCCTGCCTGCCCGTCTCCCGTGGGTGAGTGTACACAGCCAGATCCGCACTGCGCCCTGCCAGCCCGTCTCCCGTGGGTGAGTGGACACAGCCAGATCCGCACTGCGCCTTGCCTGCCCGTCTCCCGTGGGTGAGTGGACACAGCCAGATCCGCACTGCGCCCTGCCTGCCCGTCTGCCGTGGGTGAGTGGACACAGCCAGATCCGCACTGCTCCCTGCCTGCCCGTCTGCCGTGGGTGAGTGGACACAGCCAGATCCGCACTGCGCCCTGCCTGCACGTCTCCCGTGGGTGAGTGGACACAGCCAGATCCACACTGCGCCCTGCCTGCCCGTCTCCCGTGGGTTAGTGGACACAGCGAGATCCGTACTGCGTCCTGCCTGCCCGTCTCCCGTGGGTGAGTGGACACAGCCAGATCCGCACTGCGCCCTGCCTGCCCGTCTGCCGTGGGTGATTGGACACAGCCAGATCCGCACTGCGCCCAGCCTGCCCGTCTGCCGTGAGTCAGTGGACATAGCCAGATACATACAGCGCCCTCTCTGCCCGTCTCCCGTGGGTGAGTGGACACAGCCAGATCCACACTGCGCCTTGCATGCCCGTCTCCCGTGGGTGAGTGGACACAGCCAGATCCGCACTGCGCCCTGCCTGCCCGTCTCCCGTGGGTGAGTGGACACAGCCAGATCCGCACTGCGCCCTGCCTACCCGTCCCCCGTGGGTGAGTGGACACAGCCAGATCCGCACTGCACCCTGCCTTACCGTCTGCCGTGGGTGAGTGGACACAGCCAGATCCGCACTGGGCCCTGCCTGCCAGTCTGCCGTGGGTCAGTGGACATAGCCAGATGCACACAGCACCCTCTCTGCCCGTCTCCCGTGGGTGAATGGACACAGCCAGATCCACACTGCGCCTTGCCTGCTCGCCTCCCGTGGGTGAGTGGACACAGCCAGATTCGCACTGCACCCTGCATGTCAGTCTGCCGTGGGTAAGTGGACACAGCCAGATCCGCACTGCGCCCTGCCTGCCTGTCTCCCGTGGGACAGTGGACATAGCCAGATCCAACAGCACACTCTCTGCCCGTCTCCCGTGGGTGAGTGGACACAGCCAGATCCACACTGCGCCTTGCCTGACCACCTCCCGTGGGTGAGTTGACACAGCCACATCCGCACTGAGCCCTGGCTGCCCATCCCCCGTGGGTGAGTTGACACAGCCAGATCCGCACTGCGCCCTGCCTGCCCGTCTCCCGTGGGTGAGTAGACACAGGAAGATCCGCACTGCGCATTGCCTGCCCGTCTTCCGTGGGTGAGTGGACCCAGCCAGATCCCCACTGCGCCATGCCTGACCGTCTGCCGTGGGTGAGTGGACACAGCCAGATCCGTACTGCGCCTTGCCTGCCCGTCTGCCGTGGGTCAAAGACACAGCCAGATCCACACAGCACCCTCTCTGCCCGTCTCCCGTGGGTGAGTGGACACAGCCAGATCCGCACTGCGCCCTGCCTGCCCGTCTGCCGTGGGTGAGTGGACACAGCCAGATCCGCACTGCACCCTGCCTGCCCATCCCCCGTGGGTGAGTGGACTCAGCCAGATCCACACTGCGCCCTGCCTGCCCGTCTCCCGTGGTTGAGTGGACACAGCCATATCTGCACTGCGCCCTGCCTGCCCGTCTCCTGTGGGTGAGTGGACACAGCTAGGACCACACTGTGCCCTGCCTGACCCCTTGCCGTGGGTGAGTGGACACAGCCAGATCCGTACTGCGCCCTGCCTGCCCGTCTCCCGTGGGTGAGTAGACACAGGAAGATCCGCACTGCGCCTTGCCTGCCCGTCTTCCGTGGGTGAGTGGACACAGCCAGATCCCCACTGCGCCCTGCCTGACCGTCTGCCGTGGGTGAGTGGACACAGCCAGATCCGTACTGCGCCTTGCCTGCCCGTATGCCGTGGGTCAAAGGACACAGCCAGATCCACACAGCACCCTCTCTGCCCGTCTCCCGTGGGTGAGTGGACACAGCCAGATCCACACGGCGCCCTGCCTGCCCATCCCCCGTGTGTGAGTGGACACAGCCAGATCCACATTGCGCCCTGCCTGCCCGTCTCCCGTGGGTGAGTGGACACAGCCAGATCCGCACTGCGCCCTTCCTGCCCATCCCCCGTGCGTGAGTTGACACAGCCAGATCCGCACTGAGCCCTGGCTGCCCATCCCCCGTGGGTGAGTTGACACAGCCAGATCCGCACTGTGCCCTGCCTGCCCGTCTCCCGTGGGTGAGTGGACACAGCCAGATCCACACTGTGCCTTGCCTGCCCGTCTCCCATGGGTGAGTGGTCACAGCCAGATCCGCACTGCGCCCTGCCGGCCCGTCTGCCGTGGGTGATTGGACACAGCCAGATCCACACTGCGCCTTGCCTGCTCGCCTCCCGTGGGTGAGTGGACACAGCCAGATTCGCACTGCACCCTGCATGTCAGTCTGCCGTGGGTGAGTGGACACAGCCAGATCCGCACTGCGCCCTGCCTGCCTGTCTCCCGTGGGACAGTGGACATAGCCAGATCCAACAGCACACTCTCTGCCCGTCTCCCGTGGGTGAGTGGACACAGCCAGATCCACACTGCGCCTTGCCTGACCGCCTCCCGTGGGTGAGTTGACACAGCCAGATCCGCACTGAGGCCTGGCTGCCCATCCCCCGTGGGTGAGTTGACACAGCCAGATCCGCACTGCGCCCTGCCTGCCCGTCTCCCGTGGGTGAGTAGACACAGGAAGATCCGCACTGCGCCTTGCCTGCCCGTCTTCCGTGGGTGAGTGGACCCAGCCAGATCCCCACTGCGCCCTGCCTGACCGTCTGCCGTGGGTGAGTGGACACAGCCAGATCCGTACTGCGCCTTGCCGGCCCGTCTGCCGTGGGTCAAAGGACACAGCCAGATCCACACAGCACCCTCTGTGCCCGTCTCCCGTGGGTGAGTGGACACAGCCAGATCCGCACTGCGCCCTGCCTGCCCGTCTGCCGTGGGTGAGTGGACACAGCCAGATCCGCACTGCACCCTGCCTGCCCATCCCCCGTGGGTGAGTGGACACAGCCATATCTGCACTGCGCCCTGCCTGCCCGTCTCCTGTGGGTGAGTGGACACAGCCAGATCCGCACTGCGCCCTGCCTGACCGTCTGCCGTGGGTGAGTGGACACAGCCAGATCCGCACTGCGCCCTGCCTGCCCGTCTGCCGTGGGTGATTGGACACAGCCAGATCCGCACTGCGCCCAGCCTGCCCGTCTGCCGTGAGTCAGTGGACATAGCCAGATACATACAGCGCCCTCTCTGCCCGTCTCCCGTGGGTGAGTGGACACAGCCATATCCACACTGCGCCTTGCCTGCCCGTTTCCCGTGGGTGAGTGGACACAGCCAGATCCGCACTGCGCCCTGCCTGCCCGCCTGCCGTGGGTGAGTGGACACAGCCAGATCCGCACTGCGCCCTGCCTGCCCGTCTGCCGTCGGTCCGTGGACACAGCCAGATCCACACAGCACCCTCTTTGCCCGTCTCCCGTGGGTGAGTGGACACAGCCAGATCCACACTGCGACTTGCCTGCCCGTCTGCCGTGGGTGAGTGGACATAGCCAGATCCACACAGCACCCTCTCTGCCCGTCTGCCGTGGGTGAGTGGACACAGCCAGATCCGCACTGCGCCTTGCCTGCCCGTCTTTCGTGGGTGAGTGGACACAGCCAGATCCGCACTGCGCCCTGCCTGCCCGTCTGACTTGGGTGAGTGGACACAGCCAGATCCGCACTGCGCCCTGCCTGCCCATCTCCCGTGGGTGAGTGGACACAGCCAGATCCGCCCTGCGCCCTGCCTGACCGCCTGCCGTAGGTGAGTGGAAACAGCCAGATCCGTACAGCGCCCTGCCTGCCCGTGTGCCGTGGGTCAGTGGACATAGCCAGATCCACACAGCACCGTCTCTGCCCGTCGCCCGTGGGTGAGTGGACTCAGCCAGATCCGCACTGCGCCTTACCTGCCCGTCTCCCGTGGGTGAGTGGACACAGCCAGATCCGCACTGCGCCATGCCTGCCCGTCTGCCTTGGGTGAGTGGACACAGCCAGATCCGCACGGTGCCCTGCCTACCCGTCTGCCGTGGGTGAGTGGACACAACCAGATCCGCACTGTGCCCTGCCTGCCCATCTCCCGTGGGTGAGTGGACACAGCCAGATCCACCCTGCGCCCTGCCTGACCGCCTGCCGTAGGTGAGTGGTAACAGCCAGATCCGTACAGCGCCCTGCCTGCCCGTGTTCCGTGGGACAGTTGACATAGCCAGATCCACACAGCACCGTCTCTGCCCGTCGCCCGTGGGTGAGTGGACACAGCCAGATCCGCACTGCGCCCTGCCTGCAAGTCTGCCGTGGGTCAGTGGACATAGCCAGATCCACACAGCACACTCTCTGCCAGTCTCCCGTGGGTGAGTGGACACAGCCAGATCCTCACTGCGCCTTGCCTGCTCGCCTCCCGTGGGTGAGTGGACACAGCCAGATCCGCATTGCGCCCGGCCTGCCCGTCTGCCGTGGGTGAGTGGACACAGCCAGATTCGCACTGCGCCCTGCATGCCCGTCTGCCGTGGGTGAGTGGACACAGCCAGATCCGCACTGCGCCCTGCCTGCCCGTCTCCCGTGGGTGAGTGGACACAGCCAGATCCACACTGCGCCCTGCCTGCCCATCCCCCGTGTGTGAGTGGACACAGCCAGATCCACATTGCGCCCTGCCTGCCCGTCTCCCATGGGTGAGTGGACACAGCCAGATCCGCACTGCGCCCTGCCTGCCCATCCCCCGTGTGTGAGTTGACACAGCCAGATCCGCACTGCGCCCTGCCTGACAGTCTGCCGTGGGTGAGTGGACACAGCCAGATCCGCACTGCGCCCTGCCTGCCCGTCTGCCGTGGGTCAGTGGACATAGCCATATCCACACAGCACCATCTCTGCCCGTCTCCCGTGGGTGAGTGGACACAGCCAGATCCACACTGCGCCTTGCCTACCCGTCTCCCCTGGGTGAGTGGACATAGCCAGATCCGCACTGCGCCCTGCCTGCCCGTCTCCCGTGGGTGAGTGGACACAGCCAGATCCGCACTGCGCCCTGCATGCCCCTCTCCCGTGGAAGAGTGGACACAGCCAGATCCGCACTGCGCCCTGAGTGCCCGTCTGCCGTGGGTCAGTGGACATGGCCAGATCCACACATCACCCTCTCTACCCGTCTCCCCTGGGTAGTGGACACAGCCAGATCCACACTGCGCATTGCCTACCCGTCTCCCGTGGGAGAGTGGACACAGCCAGATACGCACTGCGCCCTGCCTGACCATCTGCCGTGGGTGTGTGGACACAGCCAGATCCGCACTACACCCTGCCTGCCCATCTCCCGTGGGTGAGTAGACACAGCCAGATACGCACTGCGCCCTGCATGCCCGTCTCCCGTGGGTGAGTGGACACAGTCAGATCTGCACTGCGCAATGCCTGATCGTCTGCCGTGGGTGAGTGGACACAGCCAGATGCGCACTGCGCCCTGCCTGCCCGTCTGCCGTGGGTGAGTGGACACAGCCAGATCCGCACTGCGCCCTGCCTGCCCGTCTGCCGTCAGTCCGTGGACATAGCCAGATCCACACAGCACCCTCTTTGCCCGTCTCCCGTGGGTGAGTGGACACAGCCAGATCCACACTGTGCCTTGCCTGCCCATCAGCCGTGGGTGAGTGGACATAGCCAGATCCACACAGCACCCTCTCTGCCCGTCTGCCGTGGGTGAGTGGACACAGCCAGATCCGCACTGCGCCTTGCCTGCCCGTCTTTCGTGGGTGAGTGGACACAGCCAGATCCGCACTGCGCCCTGCCTGCCTGTCTGACTTGGGTGAGTGGACACAGCTAGATCCGCACTGCGCCCTGCCTGCCCATCTCCCGTGGGTGAGTGGACACAGCCAGATCCGCCCTGCGCCCTGCCTGACCGCCTGCCGTAGGTGAGTGGAAACAGCCAAATCCGCACAGCGCCCTGCCTGCCCGTGTGCCGTGGGTCAGTGGACATAGCCAGATCCACACAGCACCGTCTCTGCCCGTCGCCCGTGGGTGAGTGGACACAGCCAGATCCGCATTGCGCCCGGCCTGCCCGTCTGCCGTGGGTGAGTGGACACAGCCAGATTCGCACTGCGCCCTGCATGCCCGTCTGCCGTGGGTGAGTGGACACAGCCAGATCCGCACTGCGCCCTGCCTGCCCGTCTCCCGTGGGTGAGTGGACACAGCCAGATCCACACTGCGCCCTGCCTGCCCATCCCCCGTGTGTGAGTAGACACAGCCAGATCCACATTGCGCCCTGCCTGCCCGTCTCCCGTGGGTGAGTGGACACAGCCAGATCCGCACTGCGCCCTGCCTGCCCATCCCCCGTGTGTGAGTTGACACAGCCAGGTCCGCACTGCGCCCTGCCTGACAGTCTGCCGTGGGTGAGTGGACACAGCCAGATCTGCACTGCGCCCTGCCTGCCCGTCTGCCGTGGGTCAGTGGACATAGCCATATCCACACAGCACCATCTCTGCCCGTCTCCCGTGGGTGAGTGGACACAGCCAGATCCACACTGCGCCCTGCCTGCCCTTCTCCCGTGGGTGAGTGGACACAGCCAGATCCGCTCTGCGCCCTGCCTGACCGTCTCCCGTGGGTGAGTGGACACAGCCAGATCCGCACTGTGCGCTGCCTGACCCCCTGCCGTGGGTGAGTGGACACAGCCAGATCCGTACTGCGCCCTGCCTGCCCGTCTGCCGTGGGTCAGTGGACATAGCCAGATCCACACAGCACCGTCTTTTCCCGTCTCCCGTGGGTGAGTGGACACAGCCAGATCCACACTGCAACTTGCCTGCAAGTCTCCCGTGGGTGAGTGGACACAGCCAGATCCGTACTGCGCCCTGCCTACCCGTCTGCCGTGGGTCAGTGGACATAGCCAGATCCACACAGCACCGTCTTTTCCCGTCTCCCGTGGGTGAGTGGACACAGCCAGATCCACACTGCAACTTGCCTGCAAGTCTCCCGTGGGTGAGTGGACACAGCCAGATCCGCACTGAGCCCTGCCTGCCCGTCTGCCGTGGGTCAGTGGACATAGCCAGATGCACACAGAATACTCTCTGCCCGTATGCCGTGGGTGAGTGTACACAGCCAGATTCACACTGCGCCCTGCCTGCCCGTCTGCCGTGGGTGAGTGGACACAGCCAGATCCGAACTGCGCCCTGCCTGCCCGTCTGCCATGGGTGATTGGACACAGCAGATCCGCACTGCGCCCTGCCTGCCCGTCTGCCGTGAGTCAGTGGACATAGAAAGATCCAAACAGCACCCTCTCTGCCCGTCTCCCGTGGGTGAGTGGACACAGCCAGATCCACACTGCGCCTTGCCTGACTGCCTCCCGTGGGTGAGTGGACACAGCCAGATCCGTACTGCGCCCTGCCTGCCCGTCTGCCGTGGGTGAGTGGACACAGCCAGATCCGCACTGCACCCTGCCTGCCCGTCTGCCGTCAGTGAGTGGACACAGCCAGATCCGCACTGCGCCCTGCCTGCCGGTCTCCCGTGGGTGAGTGGACACAGCCAGATCCACACTGCGCCCTGCCTGCCCTTCTCCCGTGGGTGAGTGGACACAGCCAGATCCACACTGCGCACTGCCTGCCCGTCTCCCGTGGGTGAATGGACACAGCCAGATCCACACTGCGCCTTGCCTGCTCGCCTCCCGTGGGTGAGTGGACACAGCCAGATTCGCACTGCACCCTGCATGTCAGTCTGCCGTGGGTGAGTGGACACAGCCAGATCCGCACTGCGCCCTGCCTGCCTGTCTCCCGTGGGACAGTGGACATAGCCAGATCCAACAGCACACTCTCTGCCCGTCTCCCGTGGGTGAGTGGACACAGCCAGATCCACACTGCGCCTTGCAAGACCACCTCTCGTGGGTGAGTTGACAGAGCCAGATCCGCACTGTGCCCTGCCTGCCCGTCTGTCGTGGGTGAGTGGACACAGCCAGATCCGCACTGCGCCCTGCCTGCCCGTCTGCCGTGGGTCTGTGGACATAGCCAGATCCACACAGCACCCTCTCTGCCCGTCTCCCGTGGGTGAGTGGACACAGCCAGATCCGCACTGCGCCTTGCCTGACCGCCTCCCGTGGGTGAGTTGACACAGCCAGAACCGCACTGCGCCCTGCCTGCCCGTCTGCCGTGGGTGAGTGGACACAGCCAGATCCGCACTGCGCCCTGCCTGCCCGTCTGCCGTGGGTCAGTGGACATAGCCAGATCCACACAGCACCGTCTCTGCCCGTCTCCCGTGGGTGAGTGGACACAGCCAGATCCGCACTGCGCCCTGCCTGCCCGTCTCCCGTGGGTAAGTAGACACAGCCAGATCCGCACTGCGCCCTGCCTGCCCGTCTCACGTGGGTGAGTGGACACAGCCAGATCCGCACTGCGCCCTGCCTGACAGTCTGCCGTGGGTGAGTGGACACAGCCAGATCCGCACTGCGCCCTGCCTGCCCGTCTGCCGTGGGTCAGTGGACATAGCCATATCCACACAGCACCCTCTCTGCCCGTCTCCCGTGGGTGAGTGGACACAGCCAGATCCACACTGCGCCTTGCCTACCCGTCTCCCCTGGGTGAGTGGACAGAGCCAGATCCGCACTGCGCCCTGCCTGCCCGTTTCCCGTGGGTGAGTGGACACAGCCAGATCCGCACTGCGCCCTGCATGCCCCTCTCCCGTGGAAGAGTGGACACAGCCAGATCCGCACTGCGCCCTGAGTGCCCGTCTGCCGTGGGTCAGTGGACATGGCCAGATCCACACATCACCCTCTCTACCCGTCTCCCGTGGGTAGTGGACACAGCCAAATCCACAGTGCGCATTGCCTACCCGTCTCCCGTGGGAGAGTGGACACAGCCAGATACGCACTGCGCCCTCCCTGACCATCTGCCGTGTGTGTGTGGACACAGCCAGATCCGCACTACACCCTGCCTGTCCATCTCCCGTGGGTGAGTGGACACAGCCAGATACGCACTGCGCCCTGCATGCCCGTCTCCCGTGGGTGAGTGGACACAGTCAGATCTGCACTGCGCAATGCCTGATCGTCTGCCGTGGGTGAGTGGACACAGCCAGATGCGCACTGCGCCCTGCCTGCCCGTCTGCCGTGGGTGAGTGGACACAGCCAGATCCGCACTGCGCCCTGCCTGCCCGTCTGCCGTCAGTCCGTGGACATAGCCAGATCCACACAGCACCCTCTTTGCCCGTCTCCCGTGGGTGAGTGGACACAGCCAGATCCACACTGTGCCTTGCCTGCCCATCAGCCGTGGGTGAGTGGACATAGCCAGATCCACACAGCACCCTCTCTGCCCGTCTGCCGTGGGTGAGTGGACACAGCCAGATCCGCACTGCGCCTTGCCTGCCCGTCTTTCGTGGGTGAGTGGACACAGCCAGATCCGCACTGCGCCCTGCCTGCCTGTCTGACTTGGGTGAGTGGACACAGCCAGATCCGCACTGCGCCCTGCCTGCCCATCTCCCGTGGGTGAGTGGACACAGCCAGATCCGCCCTGCGCCCTGCCTGACCGCCTGCCGTAGGTGAGTGGAAACAGCCAAATCCGCACAGCGCCCTGCCTGCCCGTGTGCCGTGGGTCAGTGGACATAGCCAGATCCACACAGCACCGTCTCTGCCCGTCGCCCGTGGGTGAGTGGACACAGCCAGATCCGCATTGCGCCCGGCCTGCCCGTCTGCCGTGGTTGAGTGGACACAGCCAGATTCGCACTGCGCCCTGCATGCCCGTCTGCCGTGGGTGAGTGGACACAGCCAGATCCGCACTGCGCCCTGCCTGCCCGTCTCCCGTGGGTGAGTGGACACAGCCAGATCCACACTGCGCCCTGCCTGCCCATCCCCCGTGTGTGAGTAGACACAGCCAGATCCACATTGCGCCCTGCCTGCCCGTCTCCCGTGGGTGAGTGGACACAGCCAGATCCGCACTGCGCCCTGCCTGCCCATCCCCCGTGTGTGAGTTGACACAGCCAGGTCCGCACTGCGCCCTGCCTGACAGTCTGCCGTGGGTGAGTGGACACAGCCAGATCTGCACTGCGCCCTGCCTGCCCGTCTGCCGTGGGTCAGTGGACATAGCCATATCCACACAGCACCATCTCTGCCCGTCTCCCGTGGGTGAGTGGACACAGCCAGATCCACACTGCGCCCTGCCTGCCCTTCTCCCGTGGGTGAGTGGACACAGCCAGATCCGCACTGCGCCCTGCCTGACCGTCTCCCGTGGGTGAGTGGACACAGCCAGATCCGCACTGTGCGCTGCCTGACCCCCTGCCGTGGGTGAGTGGACACAGCCAGATCCGTACTGCGCCCTGCCTGCCCGTCTGCCGTGGGTCAGTGGACATAGCCAGATCCACACAGCACCGTCTTTTCCCGTCTCCCGTGGGTGAGTGGACACAGCCAGATCCACACTGCAACTTGCCTGCAAGTCTCCCGTGGGTGAGTGGACACAGCCAGATCCGTACTGCGCCCTGCCTGCCCGTCTGCCGTGGGTCAGTGGACATAGCCAGATCCACACAGCACCGTCTTTTCCCGTCTCCCGTGGGTGAGTGGACACAGCCAGATCCACACTGCAACTTGCCTGCAAGTCTCCCGTGGGTGAGTGGACACAGCCAGATCCGCACTGCGCCCTGCCTGCCCGTCTGCCGTGGGTCAGTGGACATAGCCAGATGCACACAGAATACTCTCTGCCCGTATGCCGTGGGTGAGTGTACACAGCCAGATTCACACTGCGCCCTGCCTGCCCGTCTGCCGTGGGTGAGTGGACACAGCCAGATCCGAACTGCGCCCTGCCTGCCCGTCTGCCATGGGTGATTGGACACAGCAGATCCGCACTGCGCCCTGCCTGCCCGTCTGCCATGAGTCAGTGGACATAGAAAGATCCAAACAGCACCCTCTCTGCCCGTCTCCCGTGGGTGAGTGGACACAGCCAGATCCACACTGCGCCTTGCCTGACTGCCTCCCGTGGGTGAGTGGACACAGCCAGATCCGCACTGCGCCCTGCCTGCCCGTCTGCCGTGGGTGAGTGGACACAGCCAGATCCGCACTGCACCCTGCCTGCCCGTCTGCCGTCAGTGAGTGGACACAGCCAGATCCGCACTGCGCCCTGCCTGCCGGTCTCCCGTGGGTGAGTGGACACAGCCAGATCCACACTGCGCCCTGCCTGCCCTTCTCCCGTGGGTGAGTGGACACAGCCAGATCCACACTGCGCACTGCCTGCCCGTCTCCCGTGGGTGAGTGGACACAGCCAGATCCGCACTGCGCCCTGCCTGTCCGTCTGCCGTGGGTGAGTTGACACAGCCAGATCCGCACTGCGCTCTGCCTGCCCGTCTCCCGTGGGTGAGTAGACACAGGAAGATCCGCACTGCGCATTGCCTGCCCGTCTTCCGTGGGTGAGTGGACCCAGCCAGATCCCCACTGCGCCCTGCCTGACCGTCTGCCGTGGGTGAGTGGACACAGCCATTTCCGTACTGCGCCTTGCCGGCCCGTCTGCCGTGGGTCAAAGGACACAGCCAGATCCACACAGCACCCTCTCTGCCCGTCTCCCGTGGGTGAGTGGACACAGCCAGATCCGCACTGCGCCCTGCCTGCCCGTCTGCCGTGGGTGAGTGGACACAGCCAGATCCGCACTGCACCCTGCCTGCCCATCCCCCGTGGGTGAGTGGACACAGCCATATCTGCACTGCGCCCTGCCTGCCCGTCTCCTGTGGGTGAGTGGACACAGCCAGATCCGCACTGCGCCCTGCCTGACCGTCTGCCGTGGGTGAGTGGACACAGCCAGATCCGCACTGCGCCCTGCCTGCCCGTCTGCCGTGGGTGATTGGACACAGCCAGATCCGTACTGCGCCCAGCCTGCCCGTCTGCCGTGAGTCAGTGGACATAGCCAGATACATACAGCGCCCTCTCTGCCCGTCTCCCGTGGGTGAGTGGACACAGCCAGATCCACACTGCGCCTTGCCTGCCCGTCTCCCGAGGGTGAGTGGACACAGCCAGATCTTCACTGCGCCCTGCCTGCCCGTCTCCCGTGGGTGAGTGGACACAGCCAGATCCGCACTGCGCCCTGCCTACCCGTCTCCCGTGGGTGAGTGGACACAGCCAGATCCGCACTGCACCCTGCCTTACCGTCTGCCGTGGGTGAGTGGACACAGCCAGATCCGCACTGCGCCCTGCCTGCCAGTCTGCCGTGGGTCAGTGGACATAGCCAGATCCACACAGCACCCTCTCTGCCCGTCTCCCGTGGGTGAATGGACACAGCCAGATCCACACTGCGCCTTGCCTGCTCGCCTCCCGTGGGTGAGTGGACACAGCCAGATTCGCACTGCACCCTGCATGTCAGTCTGCCGTGGGTGAGTGGACACAGCCAGATCCGCACTGCGCCCTGCCTGCCTGTCTCCCGTGGGACAGTGGACATAGCCAGATCCAACAGCACACTCTCTGCCCGTCTCCCGTGGGTGAGTGGACACAGCCAGATCCACACTGCGCCTTGCAAGACCACCTCCCGTGGGTGAGTTGACAGAGCCAGATCCGCACTGCGCCCTGCCTGCCCGTCTGTCGTGGGTGAGTGGACACAGCCAGATCCGCACTGCGCCCTGCCTGCCCGTCTGCCGTGGGTCTGTGGACATAGCCAGATCCACACAGCACCCTCTCTGCCCGTCTCCCGTGGGTGAGTGGACACAGCCAGATCCGCACTGCGCCTTGCCTGACCGCCTCCCGTGGGTGAGTTGACACAGCCAGAACCGCACTGCGCCCTGCCTGCCCGTCTGCCGTGGGTGAGTGGACACAGCCAGATCCGCACTGCGCCCTGCCTGCCCGTCTGCCGTGGGTCAGTGGACATAGCCAGATCCACACAGCACCATCTCTGCCCGTCTCCCATGGGTGAGTGGACACAGCCAGATCCGCACTGCGCCCTGCATGCCCGTCTCCCTTGGGTGAGTGGACACAGCCAGATCCGTACTGCGCCTTGCCTGACGGTGTGCCGTGGGTGAGTGGACTCAGCCAGATCCGCACTGAGCCCTGCCTGCCAGTTTGCCGTGGGTCAGTGGACATTGCCATATCCACACAGCACCCTCTCTGCCCGTCTCCGTGGGTGAATGGACACAGCCAGATCCACACTGCACCTTGACTACCCGTCTCCCGTGGTTGTGTGGACACAGCCAGATACGAATTGCGCCCTGCCTGCCCGTCTGACGTGGGTGAGTGGACACAGCCAGATCCGCACTGCGCCCTGCCTGCCCATCTGCCGTGGGTCCGTGGACATAGCCAGATCCACACAGCACCCTCTCTGCCCATCTCCCGTGGGTGAGTGGACACAGCCAGATCCACACAGCGCCTTGCCTGCCCGTCTCCCGTGGGTCAGTGGACATAGCCAGATCCACACAGCACCGTCTCTGCCCGTCTCCCGTGGGTGAGTGGACACAGCCAGATCCGCACTGCGCCCTGCCTGCCCGTCTCCCGTGGGTGAGTAGACACAGCCAGATCCGCACTGCGCCCTGCCTGCCCGTCTCACGTGGGTGAGTGGACACAGCCAGATCCGCACTGCGCCCTGCCTGACAGTCTGCCGTGGGTGAGTGGACACAGCCAGATCCGCACTGCGCCCTGCCTGCCCGTCTGCCGTGGGTCAGTGGACATAGCCATATCCACACAGCACCCTCTCTGCCCGTCTCCCGTGGGTGAGTGGACACAGCCAGATCCACACTGCGCCTTGCCTACCCGTCTCCCCTGGGTGAGTGGACAGAGCCAGATCCGCACTGCGCCCTGCCTGCCCGTTTCCCGTGGGTGAGTGGACACAGCCAGATCCGCACTGCGCCCTGCATGCCCCTCTCCCGTGGAAGAGTGGACACAGCCAGATCCGCACTGCGCCCTGAGTGCCCGTCTGCCGTGGGTCAGTGGACATGGCCAGATCCACACATCACCCTCTCTACCCGTCTCCCGTGGGTAGTGGACACAGCCAAATCCACAGTGCGCATTGCCTACCCGTCTCCCGTGGGAGAGTGGACACAGCCAGATACGCACTGCGCCCTCCCTGACCATCTGCCGTGGGTGTGTGGACACAGCCAGATCCGCACTACACCCTGCCTGCCCATCTCCCGTGGGTGAGTGGACACAGCCAGATACGCACTGCGCCCTGCATGCCCGTCTCCCGTGGGTGAGTGGACACAGTCAGATCTGCACTGCGCAATGCCTGATCGTCTGCCGTGGGTGAGTGGACACAGCCAGATGCGCAATGCGCCCTGCCTGCCCGTCTGCCGTGGGTGAGTGGACACAGCCAGATCCGCACTGCGCCCTGCCTGCCGGTCTGCCGTCGGTCCGTGGACACAGCCAGATCCACACAGCACCCTCTTTGCCCGTCTCCCGTGGGTGAGTGGACACAGCCAGATCCACACTGCGCCTTGCCTGCCCGTCTGCCGTGGGTGAGTGGACATAGCCAGATCCACACAGCACCCTGTCTGCCCGTCTGCCGTGGGTGAGTGGACACAGCCAGATCCGCACTGCGCCTTGCCTGCCCGTCTTTCGTGGGTGAGTGGACACAGCCAGATCCGCACTGCGCCCTGCCTGCCCGTCTGACTTGGGTGAGTGGACACAGCCAGATCCGCACTGCGCCCTGCCTGCCCATCTCCCGTGGGTGAGTGGACACAGCCAGATCCGCCCTGCGCCCTGCCTGACCGCCTGCCGTAGGTGAGTGGAAACAGCCAGATCCGTACAGCGCCCTGCCTGCCCGTGTGCCGTGGGTCAGTGGACATAGCCAGATCCACACAGCACCGTCTCTGCCCGTCGCCCGTGGGTGAGTGGACTCAGCCAGATCCGCACTGCGCCTTGCCTGCCCGTCTCCCGTGGGTGAGTGGACACAGCCAGATCCGCACTGCGCCATGCCTGCCCGTCTGCCTTGGGTGAGTGGACACAGCCAGATCCGCACGGTGCCCTGCCTACCCGTCTGCCGTGGGTGAGTGGACACAACCAGATCCGCACTGTGCCCTGCCTGCCCATCTCCCGTGGGTGAGTGGACACAGCCAGATCCACCCTGCGCCCTGCCTGACCGCCTGCCGTAGGTGAGTGGTAACAGCCAGATCCGTACAGCGCCCTGCCTGCCCGTGTTCCGTGGGACAGTTGACATAGCCAGATCCACACAGCACCGTCTCTGCCCGTCGCCCGTGGGTGAGTGGACACAGCCAGATCCGCACTGCGCCCTGCCTGCAAGTCTGCCGTGGGTCAGTGGACATAGCCAGATCCACACAGCACACTCTCTGCCAGTCTCCCGTGGGTGAGTGGACACAGCCAGATCCTCACTGCGCCTTGCCTGCTCGCCTCCCGTGGGTGAGTGGACACAGCCAGATCCGCATTGCGCCCGGCCCGCCCGTCTGCCGTGGGTGAGTGGACACAGCCAGATTCGCACTGCGCCCTGCATGCCCGTCTGCCGTGGGTGAGTGGACACAGCCAGATCCGCACTGCGCCCTGCCTGCCCGTCTCCCGTGGGTGAGTGGACACAGCCAGATCCACACTGCGCCCTGCCTGCCCATCCCCCGTGTGTGAGTGGACACATCCAGATCCACATTGCGCCCTGCCTGCCCGTCTCCCATGGGTGAGTGGACACAGCCAGATCCGCACTGCGCCCTGCCTGCCCATCCCCCGTGTGTGAGTTGACACAGCCAGATCCGCACTGCGCCCTGCCTGACAGTCTGCCGTGGGTGAGTGGACACAGCCAGATCCGCACTGCGCCCTGCCTGCCCGTCTGCCGTGGGTCAGTGGACATAGCCATATCCACACAGCACCATCTCTGCCCGTCTCCCGTGGGTGAGTGGACACAGCCAGATCCACACTGCGCCTTGCCTACCCGTCTCCCCTGGGTGAGTGGACAGAGCCAGATCCGCACTGCGCCCTGCCTGCCCGTCTCCCGTGGGTGAGTGGACACAGCCAGATCCGCACTGCGCCCTGCATGCCCCTCTCCCGTGGAAGAGTGGACACAGCCAGATCCGCACTGCGCCCTGAGTGCCCGTCTGCCGTGGGTCAGTGGACATGGCCAGATCCACACATCACCCTCTCTACCCGTCTCCCCTGGGTAGTGGACACAGCCAGATCCACACTGCGCATTGCCTACCCGTCTCCCGTGGGAGAGTGGACACAGCCAGATACGCACTGCGCCCTGCCTGACCATCTGCCGTGGGTGTGTGGACACAGCCAGATCCGCACTACACCCTGCCTGCCCATCTCCCGTGGGTGAGTAGACACAGCCAGATACGCACTGCGCCCTGCATGCCCGTCTCCCGTGGGTGAGTGGACACAGTCAGATCTGCACTGCGCAATGCCTGATCGTCTGCCGTGGGTGAGTGGACACAGCCAGATGCGCACTGCGCCCTGCCTGCCCGTCTGCCGTGGGTGAGTGGACACAGCCAGATCCGCACTGCGCCCTGCCTGCCCGTCTGCCGTCAGTCCGTGGACATAGCCAGATCCACACAGCACCCTCTTTGCCCGTCTCCCGTGGGTGAGTGGACACAGCCAGATCCACACTGTGCCTTGCCTGCCCATCAGCCGTGGGTGAGTGGACATAGCCAGATCCACACAGCACCCTCTCTGCCCGTCTGCCGTGGGTGAGTGGACACAGCCAGATCCGCACTGCGCCTTGCCTGCCCGTCTTTCGTGGGTGAGTGGACACAGCCAGATCCGCACTGCGCCCTGCCTGCCCGTCTGACTTGGGTGAGTGGACACAGCCAGATCCGCACTGCGCCCTGCCTGCCCATCTCCCGTGGGTGAGTGGACACAGCCAGATCCGCACTGCGCCCTGCATGCCCCTCTCCCGTGGAAGAGTGGACACAGCCAGATCCGCACTGCGCCCTGAGTGCCCGTCTGCCGTGGGTCAGTGGACATGGCCAGATCCACACATCACCCTCTCTACCCGTCTCCCCTGGGTAGTGGACACAGCCAGATCCACACTGCGCATTGCCTACCCGTCTCCCGTGGGAGAGTGGACACAGCCAGATACGCACTGCGCCCTCCCTGACCATCTGCCGTGGGTGTGTGGACACAGCCAGATCCGCACTACACCCTGCCTGCCCATCTCCCGTGGGTGAGTGGACACAGCCAGATATGCACTGCGCCCTGCATGCCCGTCTCCCGTGGGTGAGTGGACACAGCCAGATTCGCACTGCACCCTGCATGTCAGTCTGCCGTGGGTGAGTGGACACAGCCAGATCCGCACTGCGCCCTGCCTGCCTGTCTCCCGTGGGACAGTGGACATAGCCAGATCCAACAGCACACTCTCTGCCCGTCTCCCGTGGGTGAGTGGACACAGCCAGATCCACACTGGGCCTTGCAAGACCACCTCCCGTGGGTGAGTTGACAGAGCCAGATCCGCACTGCGCCCTGCCTGCCCGTCTGCCGTGGGTGAGTGGACACAGCCAGATCCGCACTGCGCCCTGCCTGCCCGTCTGCCGTGGGTCTGTGGACATAGCCAGATCCACACAGCACCCTCTCTGCCCGTCTCCCGTGGGTGAGTGGACACAGCCAGATCCGCACTGCGCCTTGCCTGACCGCCTCCCGTGGGTGAGTTGACACAGCCAGAACCGCACTGCGCCCTGCCTGCCCGTCTGCCGTGGGTGAGTGGACACAGCCAGATCCGCACTGCGCCCTGCCTGCCCGTCTGCCGTGGGTCAGTGGACATAGCCAGATCCACACAGCACCATCTCTGCCCGTCTCCCATGGGTGAGTGGACACAGCCAGATCCGCACTGCGCCCTGCATGCCCGTCTCCCTTGGGTGAGTGGACACAGCCAGATCCGCACTGTGCCTTGCCTGACGGTGTGCCGTGGGTGAGTGGACTCAGCCAGATCCGCACTGAGCCCTGCCTGCCAGTTTGCCGTGGGTCAGTGGACATTGCCATATCCACACAGCACCCTCTCTGCCCGTCTCCGTGGGTGAATGGACACAGCCAGATCCACACTGCACCTTGACTACCCGTCTCCCGTGGTTGTGTGGACACAGCCAGATACGAATTGCGCCCTGCCTGCCCGTCTGACGTGGGTGAGTGGACACAGCCAGATCCGCACTGCGCCCTGCCTGCCCATCTGCCGTGGGTCCGTGGACATAGCCAGATCCACACAGCACCCTCTCTGCCCATCTCCCGTGGGTGAGTGGACACAGCCAGATCCACACTGCGCCTTGCCTGCCCGTCTCCCGTGGGTCAGTGGACATAGCCAGATCCACACAGCACCGTCTCTGCCCGTCTCCCGTGGGTGAGTGGACACAGCCAGATCCGCACTGCGCCCTGCCTGCCCGTCTCCCGTGGGTGAGTAGACACAGCCAGATCCGCACTGCGCCCTGCCTGCCCGTCTCACGTGGGTGAGTGGACACAGCCAGATCCGCACTGCGCCCTGCCTGACAGTCTGCCGTGGGTGAGTGGACACAGCCAGATCCGCACTGCGCCCTGCCTGCCCGTCTGCCGTGGGTCAGTGGACATAGCCATATCCACACAGCACCCTCTCTGCCCGTCTCCCGTGGGTGAGTGGACACAGCCAGATCCACACTGCGCCTTGCCTACCCATCTCCCCTGGGTGAGTGGACAGAGCCAGATTCGCACTGCGCCCTGCCTGCCCGTTTCCCGTGGGTGAGTGGACACAGCCAGATCCGCACTGCGCCCTGCATGCCCCTCTCCCGTGGAAGAGTGGACACAGCCAGATCCGCACTGCGCCCTGAGTGCCCGTCCTCCGTGGGTCAGTGGACATGGCCAGATCCACACATCACCCTCTCTACCCGTCTCCCGTGGGTAGTGGACACAGCCAAATCCACACTGCGCATTGCCTACCCGTCTCCCGTGGGAGAGTGGACACAGCCAGATACGCACTGCGCCCTCCCTGACCATCTGCCGTGGGTGTGTGGACACAGCCAGATCCGCACTACACCCTGCCTGCCCATCTCCCGTGGGTGAGTGGACACAGCCAGATACGCACTGCGCCCTGCATGCCCGTCTCCCGTGGGTGAGTGGACACAGTCAGATCTGCACTGCGCAATGCCTGATCGTCTGCCGTGGGTGAGTGGACACAGCCAGATGCGCAATGCGCCCTGCCTGCCCGTCTGCCGTGGGTGAGTGGACACAGCCAGATCCGCACTGCGCCCTGCCTGCCCGTCTGCCGTCGGTCCGTGGACACAGCCAGATCCACACAGCACCCTCTTTGCCCGTCTCCCGTGGGTGAGTGGACACAGCCAGATCCACACTGCGCCTTGCCTGCCCGTCTGCCGTGGGTGAGTGGACATAGCCAGATCCACACAGCACCCTCTCTGCCCGTCTGCCGTGGGTGAGTGGACACAGCCAGATCCGCACTGCGCCTTGCCTGCCCGTCTTTCGTGGGTGAGTGGACACAGCCAGATCCGCACTGCGCCCTGCCTGCCCGTCTGACTTGGGTGAGTGGACACAGCCAGATCCGCACAGCGCCCTGCCTGCCCATCTCCCGTGGGTGAGTGGACACAGCCAGATCCGCCCTGCGCCCTGCCTGACCGCCTGCCGTAGGTGAGTGGAAACAGCCAGATCCGTACAGCGCCCTGCCTGCCCGTGTGCCGTGGGTCAGTGGACATAGCCAGATCCACACAGCACCGTCTCTGCCCGTCGCCCGTGGGTGAGTGGACTCAGCCAGATCCGCACTGCGCCATGCCTGCCCGTCTGCCTTGGGTGAGTGGACACAGCCAGATCCACACGGTGCCCTGCCTACCCGTCTGCCGTGGGTGAGTGGACACAACCAGATCCGCACTGTGCCCTGCCTGCCCATCTCCCGTGGGTGAGTGGACACAGCCAGATCCACCCTGCGCCCTGCCTGACCGCCTGCCGTAGGTGAGTGGTAACAGCCAGATCCGTACAGCGCCCTGCCTGCCCGTGTTCCGTGGGACAGTTGACATAGCCAGATCCACACAGCACCGTCTCTGCCCGTCGCCCGTGGGTGAGTGGACACAGCCAGATCCGCAGTGCGCCCTGCCTGCAAGTCTGCCGTGGGTCAGTGGACATAGCCAGATCCACACAGCACAATCTCTGCCAGTCTCCCGTGGGTGAGTGGACACAGCCAGATCCTCACTGCGCCTTGCCTGCTCGCCTCCCGTGGGTGAGTGGACACAGCCAGATCCGCATTGCGCCCGGCCTGCCCGTCTGCCGTGGGTGAGTGGACACAGCCAGATTCGCACTGCGCCCTGCATGCCCGTCTGCCGTGGGTGAGTGGACACAGCCAGATCCGCACTGCGCCCTGCCTGCCCGTCTCCCGTGGGTGAGTGGACACAGCCAGATCCACACTGCGCCCTGCCTGCCCATCCCCCGTGTGTGAGTGGACACAGCCAGATCCACATTGCGCCCTGCCTGCCCGTCTCCCATGGGTGAGTGGACACAGCCAGATCCGCACTGCGCCCTGCCTGCCCATCCCCCGTGTGTGAGTTGACACAGCCAGATCCGCACTGCGCCCTGCCTGACAGTCTGCCGTGGGTCAGTGGACATAGCCATATCCACACAGCACCATCTCTGCCCGTCTCCCGTGGGTGAGTGGACACAGCCAGATCCACACTGCGCCTTGCCTACCCGTCTCCCCTGGGTGAGTGGACAGAGCCAGATCCGCACTGCGCCCTGCCTGCCCGTCTCCCGTGGGTGAGTGGACACAGCCAGATCCGCACTGCGCCCTGCATGCCCCTCTCCCGTGGAAGAGTGGACACAGCCAGATCCACACTGCGCCCTGAGTGCCCGTCTGCCGTGGGTCAGTGGACATGGCCAGATCCACACATCACCCTCTCTACCCGTCTCCCCTGGGTAGTGGACACAGCCAGATCCACACTGCGCATTGCCTACCCGTCTCCCGTGGGAGAGTGGACACAGCCAGATACGCACTGCGCCTTGCCTGACCATCTGCCGTGGGTGTGTGGACACAGCCAGATCCGCACTACACCCTGCCTGCCCATCTCCCGTGGGTGAGTAGACACAGCCAGATACGCAGTGCGCCCTGCATGCCCGTCTCCCGTGGGTGAGTGGACACAGTCAGATCTGCACTGCGCAATGCCTGATCGTCTGCCGTGGGTGAGTGGACACAGCCAGATGCGCACTGCGCCCTGCCTGCCCGTCTGCCGTGGGTGAGTGGACACAGCCAGATCCGCACTGCGCCCTGCCTGCCCGTCTGCCGTCAGTCCGTGGACATAGCCAGATCCACACAGCACCCTCTTTGCCCGTCTCCCGTGGGTGAGTGGACACAGCCAGATCCACACTGTGCCTTGCCTGCCCATCAGCCGTGGGTGAGTGGACATAGCCAGATCCACACAGCACCCTCTCTGTCCGTCTGCCGTGGGTGAGTGGACACAGCCAGATCCGCACTGCGCCTTGCCTGCCCGTCGCCCGTGGGTGAGTGGACACAGCCAGATCCGCACTGCGCCCTGCCTGCCCGTCTGACTTGGGTGAGTGGACACAGCCAGATCCGCACTGCGCCCTGCCTGCCCGTCTCCCGTGGGTGAGTGGACACAGCCAGATCCACACTGCGCCCTGCCTGCCCATCCCCCGTGTGTGAGTGGACACAGCCAGATCCTCATTGCGCCCTGCCTGCCCGTCTCCCGTGGGTGAGTGGACACAGCCAGATCCGCACTGCGCCCTGCCTGCCCATCCCCCGTGTGTGAGTTGACACAGCCAGATCCGCACTGCGCCCTGCCTGACAGTCTGCCGTGGGTGAGTGGACACAGCCAGATCTGCACTGCGCCCTGCCTGCCCGTCTGCCGTGGGTCAGTGGACATAGCCATATCCACACAGCACCATCTCTGCCCGTCTCCCGTGGGTGAGTGGACACAGCCAGATCCACACTGCGCCCTGCCTGCCCTTCTCCCGTGGGTGAGTGGACACAGCCAGATCCGCACTGCGCCCTGCCTGACCGTCTCCCGTGGGTGAGTGGACACAGCCAGATCCGCACTGTGCGCTGCCTGACCCCCTGCCGTGGGTGAGTGGACACAGCCAGATCCGCACTGCGCCCTGCCTGCCCGTCTGCCGTGGGTCAGTGGACATAGCCAGATCCACACAGCACCGTCTTTACCCGTCTCCCGTGGGTGAGTGGACACAGCCAGATCCGCACTGCAACTTGCCTGCAAGTCTCCCGTGGGTGAGTGGACACAGCCAGATCCGCACTGCGCCCTGCCTGCCGGTCTCCCGTGGGTGAGTGGACACAGGCAGATCCACACTGCGCCCTGCCTGCCCGTCTCCCATGGGTGAGTGGACACAGCCAGATCCACACTGCGCCCTGCCTGCCCTTCTCCCGTGGGTGAGTGGACACAGCCAGATCCGCACTGCGCCCTGCCTGCCCGTCTCCCGTGGGTGAGTGGACACAGCCAGATCCGCACTGCGCCCTGCCTGTCCGTCTGCCGTGGGTGAGTGGACACAGCCAGATCCGCACTGCGCCCTGCCTGCCCGTCTCCCGTGGGTGAGTGGACACAGCCAGATCCACACTGCGCCTTGCCTGACCGCCTCCCGTAGGTGAGTGGACACAGCCAGATCCGCACTGCGCCCTGCCTGCCCGTCTGCCGTGGGTGAGTGGACACAGCCAGATCTGCACTGCGCCCTGCCTGCCCATCTGCCGTGGGTCAGTGGACATAGCCAGATCCACACAGCACCCTCTCTGCCCGTCTCCCGTGGGTGAGGGGACACAGCCAGATCCACACTGTGCCTTGCCTGCCCGTCTCCCCTGGGTTAGTGGACACAGCCAGATCCGCACTGCGCCCTGCCTGCCCGTCTGCCATGAGTCAGTGGACATAGAAAGATCCAAACAGCACCCTCTCTGCCCGTCTCCCGTGGGTGAGTGGACACAGCCAGATCCGCACTGCGCCCTGCCTGCCTGTCTCCCGTGGGTGAGTGGACACAGCAAGATCCACACTGCGCCCTGCCTGCCCATCCCCCGTGTGTGAGTGGACACAGCCAGATCCACACTGCGCCCTGCCTGCCCGTCTCCCGTGGGTGAGTGGACACAGCCAGATCCGCACTGCGCCCTGCCGGCCCGTCTGCCGTGGGTGAGTGGACACAGGCAGATCCACACTGCGCCCTGCCTGCCCGTCTGCCATGGGTTAGTGGACACAGCCAGATCCGCACTGCGCCCTGCCGGCCCGTCTGCCGTGGGTGAGTGGACACAGCCAGATCCACACTGCGCCCTGCCTGCCCGTCTGCCATGGGTTAGTGGACATAGGCAGATCCACACAGCATCCTCTCTGCCCGTCTCCCGTGGGTGAGTGGACACAACCAGAATCGCATTGCACCTTGCCTGCCCGTCTCCCCTGGGTTAGTGGACACAGCCAGATCCGCACTGCGCCCTGCCTGCCCGTCTCCCATGGGTGAGTGGACACAGCCAGATCCGCATTGCGCCCTGCCTGCCCGTCTGCTGTGGGTGAGTGGACACAGCCAGATCCGCACTGCGCCCTGCCTGCCCGTCTCTGTGGGTTAGTGGACACAGCCAGATCCACACTGCGCCCTGCCTGCCCGTCTGCCGTGGGTGAGTGGACACAGCCAGATCCACACAGCACCCTCTCTGCCCGTCTCACTAGGGTGAGTGGACACAGCCAGATCCACACTGCGCCTTGCCTGCCCATCCCCCGTGGGTGAGTTGACACAGCCAGATCCGCACTGCGCCCTGCCTGCCCGTCTCCCGTGGGTGAGTGGACACAGCCAGATCCACACTGCGCCCTGCCTGCCCATCCCCCGTGGGTGAGTGGACACAGCCAGATCCACACTGCGCCCTGCCTGCCCTTCCCCCGTGTTTGAGTGGACACAGCCAGATCCACATTGCGCCCTGCCTGCCCGTCTCCCGTGGGTGAGTGGACACAGCCAGATCCGCACTGCGCCCTTCCTGCCCATCCCCCGTGTGTGAGTGGACACAGCCAGATCCGCACTGAGCCCTGCCTGCCCATCCCCCGTGGGTGAGTTGACACAGCCAGATCCGCACTGCGCCCTGCCTGCCCGTCTCCCCTGGGTGAGTAGACACAGGAAGATCCGCACTGCGCCTTGCCTGCCCGTCTTCCTTGGGTGAGTGAACACAGCCAGATCCCCACTGCGCCCTGCCTGACCGTCTGCCGTGGGTGAGTGGACACAGCCAGATCCGTACTGCGCCTTGCCTGCCCGTATGCCGTGGGTCAAAGGACACAGCCAGATCCACACAGCACCCTCTCTGCCCGTCTCCCGTGGGTGAGTGGACACAGCCAGATCCACACTGTGCCTTGCCTGCCCGTCTCCTATGGGTGAGTGGACACAGCCAGATCCGCACTGCGCCCTGCCGGCCCGTCTGCCGTGGGTGATTGGACACAGCCAGATCCGCACTGCGCCCTGCCTGCCCGTCTGCCATGGGTCAGTGGACATAGCCAGATCCACACAGCATCCTCTCTGCCCGTCTCTCGTGGGTGAGTGGACACAGCCAGATCTGCATTGCACCTTGCCTGCCCGTCTCCCCTGGGTTATTGGACACAGCCAGATCCACACTGCGCCCTGCCTGCCCGTCTCCCATGGGTGAGTGGACACAGCCAGATCCACACTGCGCCCTGCCTGCCCGTCTGCCGTGGGTGAGTGGACACAGCCAGATCCGCACTGCACCCTGCCTGCCCTTCCCCCGTGGGTGAGTGTACTCAGCCAGATCCGCACTGCGCCCTGCCTGCCTGTCTCCCGTGGGACAGTGGACATAGCCAGATCCAACAGCACACTCTCTGCCCGTCTCCAGTGGGTGAGTGGACACAGCCAGATCCACACTGCGCCTTGCAAGACCACCTCCCATGGGAGAGTGGACACAGCCAGATCCGCACTGCGCCCTGCCTGCCCGTCTGCCGTGGGTGAGTGGACACAGCCAGATCCGCACTGCAACCTGCCTGCCCATCCCCCGTGGGTGAGTGGACTCAGCCAGATCCACACTGCGCCCTGCCTGCCCGTCTCCCGTGGGTGAGTGGACACAGCCAGATCCGCACTGCGCCCTGCCTGCCCGTCTCCCGTGGGTTAGTGGACACAGCCAGATCCGCACTGCGCCTTGCCTGCCCGTCTCCCGTGGGTGAGTGGACACAGCCAGATCCGCACTGCGCCCTGCCTGCCCGTCTGCCGTGGGTGAGTGGACACAGCCAGATCCGCACTGCGCCCTGCCTGCCCGTCTGCCGTGGGTGAGTGGACACAGCCAGATCCGCACTGCGCCCTGCCTGCACGTCTCCCGTGGGTGAGTGGACACAGCCAGATCCACACTGCGCCCTGCCTGCCCGTCTCCCGTGGGTTAGTGGACACAGCGAGATCCGTACTGCGTCCTGCCTGCCCGTCTCCCGTGGGTGAGTGGACACAGCCAGATCCGCACTGCGCCCTGCCTGCCCGTCTCCCGTGGGTGAGTGGACACAGCCAGATCCGCACTGCGCCTTGCCTGCCCGACTCCCGTGGGTGAGTGGACACAGCCAGATCCGCACTGCGCCCTGCCTGACCGTCTGCCGTGGGTGAGTGGACACAGCCAGATCCGCACTGCGCCCTACCTGCCCGTCTGCCGTGGGTGATTGGACACAGCCAGATCCGCACTGCGCCCAGCCTGCCCGTCTGCCGTGAGTCAGTGGACATAGCCAGATACATACAGCGCCCTCTCGGCCCGTCTCCCGTGGGTGAGTGGACACAGCCAGATCCACACTGCGCCTTGCCTGCCCGTCTCCCGTGGGTGAGTGGACACAGCCAGATCCGCACTGCGCCCTGCCTGCCCGTCTGCCATGGGTCAGTGGACATAGCCAGATCCACACAGCATCCTCTCTGCCCGTCTCCCGTGGGTGAGTGGACACAGCCAGATCTGCATTGCACCTTGCCTGCCCGTCTCCCCTGGGTTAGTGGACACAGCCAGATCCGCACTGCGCCCTGCCTGCCCGTCTCCCATGGGTGAGTGGACACAGCCAGATCCGCACTGCGCCCTGCCTGCCCGTCCGCCGTGGGTGAGTGGACACAGCCAGATCCGCACTGCACCCTGCCTGCCCATCCCCCGTGGGTGAGTGGACTCAGCCAGATCCACACTGCGCCCTGCCTGCCCGTCTCCCGTGGGTGAGTGGACACAGCCAGATCCGCACTGCGCCCTGCCTGCCCGTCTCCCGTGGGTGAGTGGACACAGCCAGATCCTCACTGCGCCCTGCCTGCCCGTCTCCCGTGGGTTAGTGGACACAGCGAGATCCGCACTGCGTCCTGCCTGCCCGTCTCCCGTGGGTGAGTGTACACAGCCAGATCCGCACTGCGCCCTGCCTGCCCGTCTCCCGTGGGTGAGTGGACACAGCCAGATCCTCACTGCGCCCTGCCTGCCCGTCTCCCGTGGGTTAGTGGACACAGCGAGATCCGCACTGCGTCCTGCCTGCCCGTCTCCCGTGGGTGAGTGGACACAGCCAGATCCGCACTGCGCCTTGCCTGCCCGTCTCCCGTGGGTGAGTGGACATAGCCAGATCCGCACTGCGCCCTGCCTGCCCGTCTGCCGTGGGTGAGTGGACACAGCCAGATCTGCACTGCGCCCTGCCTGCACGTCTCCCGTTGGTGAGTGGACACAGCCAGATCCACACTGCGCCCTGCCTGCCCGTCTCCCGTGGGTTAGTGGACACAGCGAGATCCGTACTGCGTCCTGCCTGCCCGTCTCCCGTGGGTGAGTGGACACAGCCAGATCCGCACTGCGCCCTGCCTGCCCGTCTCCCGTGGGTGAGTGGACACAGCCAGATCCGCACTGCGCCTTGCCTGCCCGTCTCCCGTGGGTTAGTGGACACAGCCAGATCCGCACTGCACCCTGCCTTACCGTCTGCCGTGGGTGAGTGGACACAGCCAGATCCGCACTGCGCCCTGCCTGCCAGTCTGCCGTGGGTCAGTGGACATAGCCATATCCACACAGCACCCTCTCTGCCCGTCTCCCGTGGGTGAATGGACACAGCCAGATCCACACTGCGCCTTGCCTGCTCACCTCCCGTGGGTGATTGGACACAGCCAGATTCGCACTGCACCCTGCATGTCAGTCTGCCGTGGGTGAGTGGACACAGCCAGATCCGCATTGCGCCCTGCCTGCCTGTCTCCCGTGGGACAGTGGACATAGCCAGATCCAACAGCACACTCTTTGCCCGTCTCCCGTGGGTGAGTGGACACAGCCAGATCCACACTGCGCCTTGCCTGACCACCTCCCGTGGGTGAGTTGACACAGCCAGATCCGCACTGAGCCCTGGCTGCCCATCCCCCGTGGGTGAGTTGACACAGCCAGATCCGCACTGCGCCCTGCCTGCCCGTCTCCCGTGGGTGAGTAGACACAGGAAGATCCGCACTGCGCATTGCCTGCCCGTCTTCCGTGGGTGAGTGGACCCAGCCAGATCCCCACTGCGCCCTGCCTGACCGTCTGCCGTGGGTGAGTGGACACAGCCAGATCCGTACTGCGCCTTGCCTGCCCGTCTGCCGTGGGTTAAAGGACACAGCCAGATCCACACAGCACCCTCTCTGCCCGTCTCCCGTGGGTGAGTGGACACAGCCAGATCCGCACTGCGCCCTGCCTGCCCGTCTGCCGTGGGTGAGTGGACACAGCCAGATCCGCACTGCACCCTGCCTGCCCATCCCCCGTGGGTGAGTGGACTCAGCCAGATCCACACTGCGCCCTGCCTGCCCGTCTCCCGTGGGTGAGTGGACACAGCCATATCTGCACTGCGCCCTGCCTGCCCGTCTCCTGTGGGTGAGTGGACACAGCTAGATCCACACTGTGCCCTGCCTGACCCCTTGCCGTGGGTGAGTGGACACAGCCAGGTCCGTACTGCGCCCTGCCTGCCCGTCTCCCGTGGGTGAGTAGACACAGGAAGATCCGCACTGCGCCTTGCCTGCCCGTCTTCCGTGGGTGAGTGGACACAGCCAGATCCCCACTGCGCCCTGCCTGACCGTCTGCCGTGGGTGAGTGGACACAGCCAGATCCGTACTGCGCCTTGCCTGCCCGTATGCCGTGGGTCAAAGGACACAGCCAGATCCACACAGCACCCTCTCTGCCCGTCTCCCGTGGGTGAGTGGACACAGCCAGATCCACACTGTGCCTTGCCTTCCCGTCTCCTATGGGTGAGTGGACACAGCCAGATCCGCACTGCGCCCTGCCGGCCCGTACGCCGTGGGTGATTGGACACAGCCAGATCTGCACTGCGCCCTGCCTGCCCGTCTGCCATGGGTCAGTGGACATAGCCAGATCCACACAGCATCCTCTCTGCCCGTCTCCCGTGGGTGAGTGGACACAGCCAGATCTGCATTGCACCTTGCCTGCCCGTCTCCCCTGGGTTATTGGACACAGCCAGATCCACACTGCGCCCTGCCTGCCCGTCTCCCATGGGTGAGTGGACACAGCCAGATCCGCACTGCGCCCTGCCTGCCCGTCTGCCGTGGGTGAGTGGACACAGCCAGATCCGCACTGCACCCTGCCTGCCCTTCCCCCGTGGGTGAGTGGACTCAGCCAGATCCACACTGCGCCCTGCCTGCCCGTCTCCCGTGGGAGAGTGGACACAGCCAGATCTGCACTGCGCCCTGCCTGCCCGTCTCCTGTGGGTGAGTGGACACAGCTAGATCCACACTGCGCCTTGCCTGACCGCCTCCCGTGGGTGAGTGGACACAGCCAGATCCGCACTGCGCCCTGCCTGCCCGTCTGCCGTGGGTGAGTGGACACAGCCAGATCCGCACTGCGCCCTGCCTGCCCGTCTGCCGTGGGTGAGTGGACACAGCCAGATCCTCACTGCGCCCTGCCTGCCCGTCTCCCGTGGGTGAGTGGACACAGCCAGATCCACACTGCGCCCTGCCTGCCCATCCCCCGTGTGTGAGTGGACACAGCCAGATCCACATTGCGCCCTGCCTGCCCGTCTCCCGTGGGTGAGTGGACACAGCCAGATCCGCACTGCGCCCTTCCTGCCCATCCCCCGTGCGTGAGTTGACACAGCCAGATCCGCACTGAGCCCTGGCTGCCCATCCCCCGTGGGTGAGTTGACACAGCCAGATCCGCACTGTGCCCTGCCTGCCCGTCTCCCGTGGGTGAGTAGACACAGGAAGATCCGCACTGCGCCTTGCCTGCCCGTCTTCCGTGGGTGAGTGGACCCAGCCAGATCCCCACTGCGCCCTGCCTGACCGTCTGCCGTGGGTGAGTGGACACAGCCAGATCCGTACTGCGCCTTGCCTGCCCGTCTGCCGTGGGTCAAAGGACACAGCCAGATCCACACAGCACCCTCTCTGCCCGTCTCCCGTGGGTGAGTGGACACAGCCAGATCCACACTGTGCCTTGCCTGCCCGTCTCCCATGGGTGAGTGGTCACAGCCAGATCCGCACTGCGCCCTGCCGGCCCGTCTGCCGTGGGTGATTGGACACAGCCAGATCCGCACTGCTCCCTGCCTGCCCGTCTGCCATGGGTCAGTGGACATAGCCAGATGCACACAGCATCCTCTCTGCCCGTCTCCCATGGGTGAGTGGACACAGCCAGATCTGCATTGCACCTTGCCTGGACGTCTCCCCTGGGCTAGTGGACACAGCCAGATCCGCACTGCACCCTGCCTGCCCGTCTCCCATGGGAGAGTGGACACAGCCAGATCCGCACTGCGCCCTGCCTGCCCGTCTGCCGAGGGTGAGTGGACACAGCCAGATCCGCACTGCGCCCTGCCTTCCCGTCTGCCATGGGTCAGTGGACATAGCCAGATCCACACAGCATCCTCTCTGCCCGTCTCCCGTGGGTGAGTGGACACAGCCAGATCTGCATTGCACCTTGCCTGCCCGTCTCCCCTGGGTTAGTGGACACAGCCAGATCCGCACTGCGCCCTGCCTGCCCGTCTCCCATGGGTGAGTGGACACAGCCAGATCCGCACTGCGCCCTGCCTGCCCGTCTGCCGTGGGTGAGTGGACACAGCCAGATCCGCACTGCACCCTGCCTGCCCATCCCCCGTGGGTGAGTGGACTCAGCCAGATCCACACTGCGCCCTGCCTGCCCGTCTCCCGTGGGTGATTGGACACAGCCAGATCCGCACTGCGCCCAGCCTGCCCGTCTGCCGTGAGTCAGTGGACATAGCCAGATACATACAGCGCCCTCTCTGCCCGTCTCCCGTGGGTGAGTGGACACAGCCAGATCCACACTGCGCCTTGCCTGCCCGTCTCCCGTGGGTGAGTGGACACAGCCAGATCCGCACTGCGCCCTGCCTGCCCGTCTCCCGTGGGTGAGTGGACACAGCCAGATCCGCACTGCGCCCTGCCTACCCGTCTCCCGTGGGTGAGTGGACACAGCCAGATCCGCACTGCACCCTGCCTTACCGTCTGCCGTGGGTGAGTGGACACAGCCAGATCCGCACTGCGCCCTGCCTGCCAGTCTGCCGTGGGTCAGTGGACATAGCCAGATCCACACAGCACCCTCTCTGCCCGTCTCCCGTGGGTGAATGGACACAGCCAGATCCACACTGCGCCTTGCCTGCTCGCCTCCCGTGGGAGAGTGGACACAGCCAGATTCGCACTGCACCCTGCATGTCAGTCTGCCGTGGGTGAGTGGACACAGCCAGATCCGCACTGCGCCCTGCCTGCCTGTCTCCCGTGGGACAGTGGACATAGCCAGATCCAACAGCACACTCTCTGCCCGTCTCCCGCGGGTGAGTGGACACAGCCAGATCCACACTGCGCTTTGCCTGACCACCTCCCGTGGGTGAGTTGACACAGCCAGATCCGCACTGAGCCCTGGCTGCCCATCCCCCGTGGGTGAGTTGACACAGCCAGATCCGCACTGCGCCCTGCCTGCCCGTCTCCCGTGGGTGAGTAGACACAGGAAGATCCGCACTGCGCATTGCCTGCCCGTCTTCCGTGGGTGAGTGGACCCAGCCAGATCCCCACTGCGCCCTGCCTGACCGTCTGCCGTGGGTGAGTGGACACAGCCAGATCCGTACTGCGCCTTGCCGGCCCGTCTGCCGTGGGTCAAAGGACACAGCCAGATCCACACAGCACCCTCTCTGCCCGTCTCCCGTGGGTGAGTGGACACAGCTAGATCCGCACTGCGCCCTGCCTGCCCGTCTGCCGTGGGTGAGTGGACACAGCCAGATCCGCACTGCACCCTGCCTGCCCATCCCCCGTGGGTGAGTGGACACAGCCATATCTGCACTGCGCCCTGCCTGCCCGTCTCCTGTGGGTGAGTGGACACAGCCAGATCCGCACTGCGCCCTGCCTGACCGTCTGCCGTGGGTGAGTGGACACAGCCAGATCCGCACTGCGCCCTGCCTGCCCGTCTGCCGTGGGTGATTGGACACAGCCAGATCCGCACTGCGCCCAGCCTGCCCGTCTGCCGTGGGTCAGTGGACATAGCCAGATCCACACAGCACCATCTCTGCCCGTCTCCCATGGGTGAGTGGACACAGCCAGATCCGCACTGCGCCCTGCATGCCCGTCTCCCTTGGGTGAGTGGACACAGCCAGATCCGCACTGCGGCTTGCCTGACGGTGTGCCGTGGGTGAGTGGACTCAGCCAGATCCGCACTGAGCCCTGCCTGCCAGTTTGCCGTGGGTCAGTGGACATTGCCATATCCACACAGCACCCTCTCTGCCCGTCTCCGTGGGTGAATGGACACAGCCAGATCCACACTGCACCTTGACTACCCGTCTCCCGTGGTTGTGTGGACACAGCCAGATACGAATTGCGCCCTGCCTGCCCGTCTGACGTGGGTGAGTGGACACAGCCAGATCCGCACTGCGCCCTGCCTGCCCATCTGCCGTGGGTCCGTGGACATAGCCAGATCCACACAGCACCCTCTCTGCCCATCTCCCGTGGGTGAGTGGACACAGCCAGATCCACACTGCGCCTTGCCTGCCCGTCTCCCGTGGGTCAGTGGACATAGCCAGATCCACACAGCACCGTCTGTGCCCGTCTCCCGTGGGTGAGTGGACACAGCCAGATCCGCACTGCGCCCTGCCTGCCCGTCTTCCGTATGTGAGTAGACACAGCCAGATCCGCACTGCGCCCTGCCTGCCCGTCTCACGTGGGTGAGTGGACACAGCCAGATCCGCACTGCGCCCTGCATGCCCCTCTCCCGTGGAAGAGTGGACACAGCCAGATCCGCACTGCGCCCTGAGTGCCCGTCTGCCGTGGGTCAGTGGACATGGCCAGATCCACACATCACCCTCTCTACCCGTCTCCCCTGGGTAGTGGACACAGCCAGATCCACACTGCGCATTGCCTACCCGTCTCCCGTGGATGAGTGGACACAGCCAGATCCGTACTGCGCCCTGCCTGCCCGTCTGCCGTGGGTCAGTGGACATAGCCAGATCCACACAGCACCGTCTCTGCCCGTCTCCCGTGGGTGAGTCGACACAGACAGATCCGCACTGCGCCTTGCCTGCCCGTCTCCCGTGGGTGAGTGGACACAGCCAGATCCGCACTGCGCCCTGCATGCCCGTCTGCCGTGGGTGAGTGAACACAGCCAGATCCGCACTGCGCCCTGCCTGCCCGAATCCCGTGGGTGAGTGGACACAGCCAGATCCACACTGCGCCCTGCCTGCCCGTCTCCCGTGGGTTAGTGGACACAGCGAGATCCACACTGCGTCCTGCCTGCCCGTCTCCCGTGGGTGAGTGGACACAGCCAGATCCGCACTGCGCCCTGCGTGCCCGTCTCCCGTGGGTGAGTGGACACAGCCAGATCCGCACTGAGCCTTGCCTGCCAGTCTCCCGTGGGTGAGTGGACACAGCCAGATCCGCACTGCGCCCTGCCTGACCGTCTGCCGTGGGTGAGTGGACACAGCCAGATCCGCACTGCGCCCTGCCTGCCCGTCTGCCGTGGGTGATTGGACAAAGCCAGATCCGCACTGCGCACAGCCTGCCCGTCTGCCGTGAGTCAGTGGACATAGCCAGATACATACAGCGCCCTCTGTGCCCGTCTCCCGTGGGTGAGTGGACACAGCCAGATGCACACTGCGCCTTGCCTGCCCGTCTCCCGTGGGTGAGTGGACACAGCCAGATCCGCACTGCGCCCTGCCTGCCCGTCTCCCGTGGGTGAGTGGACACAGACAGATCCGCACTGCGCCCTGCCTACCCGTCTCCCGTGGGTGAGTGGACACAGCCAGATCCGCACTGCACCCTGCCTTACCGTCTGCCGTGGGTGAGTGGACACAGCCAGATCCGCACTGCGCCCTGCCTGCCCGTCTGCCGTGGGTCAGTGGACATAGCCAGATCCACACAGCACCCTCTCTGCCCGTCTCCCGTGGGTGAATGGACACAGCCAGATCCACACTGCGCCTTGCCTGCTCGCCTCCCGTGGGTGAGTGGACACAGCCAGATTCGCACTGCACCCTGCATGTCAGTCTGCCGTGGGTGAGTGGACACAGCCAGATCCGCACTGCGCCCTGCCTGCCTGTCTCCCGTGTGACAGTGGACATAGCCAGATCCAACAGCACACTCTCTGCCCGTCTCCCGTGGTTGAGTGGACACAGCCAGATCCACACTGCGCCTTGCCTGACCGCCTCCCGTGGGTGAGTTGGCACAGCCAGATCCGCACTGAGCCCTGCCTGCCCGTCTGCCGTGGGTGAGTGGACACAGCCAGATCCGCACTGCGCCCTGCCTGCCCGTCTGCCGTGGGTGTGTGGACATAGCCAGATCCACACAGCACCCTCTCTGCCCGTCTCCCGTGGGTGAGTGGACACAGCCAGATCCGCACTGCGCCTTGCCTGACCGCCTCCCGTGGGTGAGTTGACACAGCCAGATCCGCACTGCGCCCTGCCTGCCCGTCTGCCGTGGGTGAGTGGACACAGCCAGATCCGCACTGCGCCCTGCCTGCCCGTCTGCCGTGGGTCAGTGGACATAGCCAGATCCACACAGCACCCTCTCTGCCCGTCTCCCATGGGTGAGTGGACACAGCCAGATCCGCACTGCGCCCTGCCTGCCCGTCTCCCTTGGGTGAGTGGACACAGCCAGATCCGCACTGCGCCTTGCCTGCCAGTCTCCCGTGGGTGAGTGGACACAGTCAGATCCGCACTGCGCCCTGCCTGCCCGTCTCCCGTGGTTGATTGGACACAGCCAGATCCGCACTGCGCCCTGTCTGCCCGTCTCCCGTGGGTGAGTGGACACAGCCAGATCCGCACTGCGCCTTGCCTGCCCGTCTCCCGTGGGTGAGTGGACACAGTCAGATCCGCACTGCGCCTTGCCTGCCCGTCTCCTGTGGGTGAGTGGACACAGCCAGATCCGCACTGCGCCGTGCCTGACCGTCTGCCGTGTGTGAGTGGACACAGCCAGATCCGCACTGCGCCCTGCCTGCCCGTCTGCCGTGGGTCAGTGGACATAGCCAGATGCACACAGAACACTCTCTGCCCGTATGCCGTGGGTGAGTGTACACAGCGAGATTCACACTGCGCCCTGCCTGCCCGTCTGCCGTGGGTGAGTGGACACAGCCAGATCCGAACTGCGCCCTGCCTGCCCGTCTGCCATGGGTGATTGGACACAGCAGATCCGCACTGCGCCCTGCCTGCCCGTCTGCCGTGAGTCAGTGGACATAGAAAGATCCAAACAGCACCCTCTCTGCCGTCTCCCGTGGGTGAGTGGACACAGCCAGATCCACACTGCGCCTTGCCTGCCCGTCTCCCGTGGGTCAGTGGACATAGCCAGATCCACACAGCACCGTCTCTGCCCGTCTCCCGTGGGTGAGTGGACACAGCCAGATCCGCACTGCGCCCTGTCTGACAGTCTGCCGTGGGTGAGTGGACACAGCCAGATCCGCACTGCGCCCTGCCTGCCCGTCTGCCGTGGGTCAGTGGACATAGCCATATCCACACAGCACCCTCTCTGCCCGTCTCCCGTGGGTGAGTGGACACAGCCAGATCCACACTGCGCCTTGCCTACCCGTCTCCCCTGGGTGAGTGGACAGAGCCAGATTCGCACTGCGCCCTGCCTGCCCGTTTCCCGTGGGTGAGTGGACACAGCCAGATCCGCACTGCGCCCTGCATGCCCCTCTCCCGTGGAAGAGTGGACACAGCCAGATCCGCACTGCGCCCTGAGTGCCCGTCCTCCGTGGGTCAGTGGACATGGCCAGATCCACACATCACCCTCTCTACCCGTCTCCCGTGGGTAGTGGACACAGCCAAATCCACACTGCGCATTGCCTACCCGTCTCCCGTGGGAGAGTGGACACAGCCAGATACGCACTGCGCCCTCCCTGACCATCTGCCGTGGGTGTGTGGACACAGCCAGATCCGCACTACACCCTGCCTGCCCATCTCCCGTGGGTGAGTGGACACAGCCAGATACGCACTGCGCCCTGCATGCCCGTCTCCCGTGGATGAGTGGACACAGTCAGATCTGCACTGCGCAATGCCTGATCGTCTGCCGTGGGTGAGTGGACACAGCCAGATGCGCAATGCGCCCTGCCTGCCCGTCTGCCGTGGGTGAGTGGACACAGCCAGATCCGCACTGCGCCCTGCCTGCCCGTCTGCCGTCGGTCCGTGGACACAGCCAGATCCACACAGCACCCTCTTTGCCCGTCTCCCGTGGGTGAGTGGACACAGCCAGATCCACACTGCGCCTTGCCTGCCCGTCTGCCGTGGGTGAGTGGACATAGCCAGATCCACACAGCACCCTCTCTGCCCGTCTGCCGTGGGTGAGTGGACACAGCCAGATCCGCACTGCGCCTTGCCTGCCCGTCTTTCGTGGGTGAGTGGACACAGCCAGATCCGCACTGCGCCCTGCCTGCCCGTCTGACTTGGGTGAGTGGACACAGCCAGATCCGCACAGCGCCCTGCCTGCCCATCTCCCGTGGGTGAGTGGACACAGCCAGATCCGCCCTGCGCCCTGCCTGACCGCCTGCCGTAGGTGAGTGGAAACAGCCAGATCCGTACAGCGCCCTGCCTGCCCGTGTGCCGTGGGTCAGTGGACATAGCCAGATCCACACAGCACCGTCTCTGCCCGTCGCCCGTGGGTGAGTGGACTCAGCCAGATCCGCACTGCGCCATGCCTGCCCGTCTGCCTTGGGTGAGTGGACACAGCCAGATCCACACGGTGCCCTGCCTACCCGTCTGCCGTGGGTGAGTGGACACAACCAGATCCGCACTGTGCCCTGCCTGCCCATCTCCCGAGGGTGAGTGGACACAGCCAGATCCACCCTGCGCCCTGCCTGACCGCCTGCCGTAGGTGAGTGGTAACAGCCAGATCCGTACAGCGCCCTGCCTGCCCGTGTTCCGTGGGACAGTTGACATAGCCAGATCCACACAGCACCGTCTCTGCCCGTCGCCCGTGGGTGAGTGGACACAGCCAGATCCGCAGTGCGCCCTGCCTGCAAGTCTGCCGTGGGTCAGTGGACATAGCCAGATCCACACAGCACAATCTCTGCCAGTCTCCCGTGGGTGAGTGGACACAGCCAGATCCTCACTGCGCCTTGCCTGCTCGCCTCCCGTGGGTGAGTGGACACAGCCAGATCCGCATTGCGCCCGGCCTGCCCGTCTGCCGTGGGTGAGTGGACACAGCCAGATTCGCACTGCGCCCTGCATGCCCGTCTGCCGTGGGTGAGTGGACACAGCCAGATCCGCACTGCGCCCTGCCTGCCCGTCTCCCGTGGGTGAGTGGACACAGCCAGATCCACACTGCGCCCTGCCTGCCCATCCCCCGTGTGTGAGTGGACACAGCCAGATCCACATTGCGCCCTGCCTGCCCGTCTCCCATGGGTGAGTGGACACAGCCAGATCCGCACTGCGCCCTGCCTGCCCATCTCCCGTGTGTGAGTTGACACAGCCAGATCCGCACTGCGCCCTGCCTGACAGTCTGCCGTGGGTCAGTGGACATAGCCATATCCACACAGCACCATCTCTGCCCGTCTCCCGTGGGTGAGTGGACACAGCCAGATCCACACTGCGCCTTGCCTACCCGTCTCCCCTGGGTGAGTGGACAGAGCCAGATCCGCACTGCGCCCTGCCTGCCCGTCTCCCGTGGGTGAGTGGACACAGCCAGATCCGCACTGCGCCCTGCATGCCCCTCTCCCGTGGAAGAGTGGACACAGCCAGATCCACACTGCGCCCTGAGTGCCCGTCTGCCGTGGGTCAGTGGACATGGCCAGATCCACACATCACCCTCTCTACCCGTCTCCCCTGGGTAGTGGACACAGCCAGATCCACACTGCGCATTGCCTACCCGTCTCCCGTGGGAGAGTGGACACAGCCAGATACGCACTGCGCCTTGCCTGACCATCTGCCGTGGGTGTGTGGACACAGCCAGATCCGCACTACACCCTGCCTGCCCATCTCCCGTGGGTGAGTAGACACAGCCAGATACGCACTGCGCCCTGCATGCCCGTCTCCCGTGGGTGAGTGGACACAGTCAGATCTGCACTGCGCAATGCCTGATCGTCTGCCGTGGGTGAGTGGACACAGCCAGATGCGCACTGCGCCCTGCCTGCCCGTCTGCCGTGGGTGAGTGGACACAGCCAGATCCGCACTGCGCCCTGCCTGCCCGTCTGCCGTCAGTCCGTGGACATAGCCAGATCCACACAGCACCCTCTTTGCCCGTCTCCCGTGGGTGAGTGGACACAGCCAGATCCACACTGTGCCTTGCCTGCCCATCAGCCGTGGGTGAGTGGACATAGCCAGATCCACACAGCACCCTCTCTGTCCGTCTGCCGTGGGTGAGTGGACACAGCCAGATCCGCACTGCGCCTTGCCTGCCCGTCGCCCGTGGGTGAGTGGACACAGCCAGATCCGCACTGCGCCCTGCCTGCCCGTCTGACTTGGGTGAGTGGACACAGCCAGATCCGCACTGCGCCCTGCCTGCCCGTCTCCCGTGGGTGAGTGGACACAGCCAGATCCACACTGCGCCCTGCCTGCCCATCCCCCGTGTGTGAGTGGACACAGCCAGATCCTCATTGTGCCCTGCCTGCCCGTCTCCCGTGGGTGAGTGGACACAGCCAGATCCGCACTGCGCCCTGCCTGCCCATCCCCCGTTTGTGAGTTGACACAGCCAGATCCGCACTGCGCCCTGCCTGACAGTCTGCCGTGGGTGAGTGGACACAGCCAGATCTGCACTGCGCCCTGCCTGCCCGTCTGCCGTGGGTCAGTGGACATAGCCATATCCACACAGCACCATCTCTGCCCGTCTCCCGTGGGTGAGTGGACACAGCCAGATCCACACTGCGCCCTGCCTGCCCTTCTCCCGTGGGTGAGTGGACACAGCCAGATCCGCACTGCGCCCTGCCTGACCGTCTCCCGTGGGTGAGTGGACACAGCCAGATCCGCACTGTGCGCTGCCTGACCCCCTGCCGTGGGTGAGTGGACACAGCCAGATCCGCACTGCGCCCTGCCTGCCCGTCTGCCGTGGGTCAGTGGACATAGCCAGATCCACACAGCACCGTCTTTACCCGTCTCCCGTGGGTGAGTGGACACAGCCAGATCCGCACTGCAACTTGCCTGCAAGTCTCCCGTGGGTGAGTGGACACAGCCAGATCCGCACTGCGCCCTGCCTATCCGTCTGCCGTGGGTCAGTGGACATAGCCAGATGCACACAGAATACTCTCTGCCCGTATGCCGTGGGTGAGTGTACACAGCCAGATTCACACTGCGCCCTGCCTGCCCATCTGCCGTGGGTAGGTGGACACAGCCAGATCCGAACTGCGCCCTGCCTGCCCGTCTGCCATGGGTGATTGGACACAGCAGATCCGCACTGCGCCCTGCCTGCCCGTCTGCCGTGGGTGAGTGGACACAGCCAGATCTGCACTGCGCCCTGCCTGCCCGTCTGCCGTGGGTCAGTGGACATAGCCATATCCACACAGCACCATCTCTGCCCATCTCCCGTGGGTGAGTGGACACAGCCAGATCCACACTGCGCCCTGCCTGCCCTTCTCCCGTGGGTGAGTGGACACAGCCAGATCCGCACTGCGCCCTGCCTGACCGTCTACCGTGGGTGAGTGGACACAGCCAGATCCGCACTGTGCGCTGCCTGACCCCCTGCCGTGGGTGAGTGGACACAGCCAGATCCGTACTGCGCCCTGCCTGCCCGTCTGCCGTGGGTCAGTGGACATAGCCAGATGCACACAGAATACTCTCTGCCCGTATGCCGTGGGTGAGTGTACACAGCCAGATTCACACTGCGCCCTGCCTGCCCGTCTGCCGTGGGTGAGTGGACACAGCCAGATCCGAACTGCGCCCTGCCTGCCCGTCTGCAATGGGTGATTGGACACAGCAGATCCGCACTGCGCCCTGCCTGCCCGTCTGCCGTGAGTCAGTGGACATAGAAAGATCCAAACAGCACCCTCTCTGCCCGTCTCCCGTGGGTGAGTGGACACAGCCAGATCCACACTGCGCCTTGCCTGACTGCCTCCCGTGGGTGAGTGGACACAGCCAGATCCGCACTGCGCCCTGCCTGCCCGTCTGCCGTGGGTGAGTGGACACAGCCAGATCCGCACTGCACCCTGCCTGCCCGTCTGCCGTCGGTGAGTGGACACAGCCAGATCCGCACTGCGCCCTGCCTGCCGGTCTCCCGTGGGTGAGTGGACACAGGCAGATCCACACTGCGCCCTGCCTGCCCGTCTCCCATGGGTGAGTGGACACAGCCAGATCCACACTGCGCCCTGCCTGCCCTTCTCCCGTGGGTGAGTGGACACAGCCAGATCCGCACAGCACCCTCTCTGCCCGTCTCCCGTGGGTGAGTGGACACAGCCAGATCCACACTGTGCCTTGCCTTCCCGTCTCCTATGGGTGAGTGGACACAGCCAGATCCGCACTGCGCCCTGCCGGCCCGTACGCCGTGGGTGATTGGACACAGCCAGATCTGCACTGCGCCCTGCCTGCCCGTCTGCCATGGGTCAGTGGACATAGCCAGATCCACACAGCATCCTCTCTGCCCGTCTCCCGTGGGTGAGTGGACACAGCCAGATCTGCATTGCACCTTGCCTGCCCGTCTCCCCTGGGTTATTGGACACAGCCAGATCCACACTGCGCCCTGCCTGCCCGTCTCCCATGGGTGAGTGGACACAGCCAGATCCGCACTGCGCCCTGCCTGCCCGTCTGCCGTGGGTGAGTGGACACAGCCAGATCCGCACTGCACCCTGCCTGCCCTTCCCCCGTGGGTGAGTGGACTCAGCCAGATCCACACTGCGCCCTGCCTGCCCGTCTCCCGTGGGAGAGTGGACACAGCCAGATCTGCACTGCGCCCTGCCTGCCCGTCTCCTGTGGGTGAGTGGACACAGCTAGATCCACACTGCGCCTTGCCTGACCGCCTCCCGTGGGTGAGTGGACACAGCCAGATCCGCACTGCGCCCTGCCTGCCCGTCTGCCGTGGGTGAGTGGACACAGCCAGATCCGCACTGCGCCCTGCCTGCCCGTCTGCCGTGGGTGAGTGGACACAGCCAGATCCTCACTGCGCCCTGCCTGCCCGTCTCCCGTGGGTGAGTGGACACAGCCAGATCCACACTGCGCCCTGCCTGCCCATCCCCCGTGTGTGAGTGGACACAGCCAGATCCACATTGCGCCCTGCCTGCCCGTCTCCCGTGGGTGAGTGGACACAGCCAGATCCGCACTGCGCCCTTCCTGCCCATCCCCCGTGCGTGAGTTGACACAGCCAGATCCGCACTGAGCCCTGGCTGCCCATCCCCCGTGGGTGAGTTGACACAGCCAGATCCGCACTGTGCCCTGCCTGCCCGTCTCCCGTGGGTGAGTAGACACAGGAAGATCCGCACTGCGCCTTGCCTGCCCGTCTTCCGTGGGTGAGTGGACCCAGCCAGATCCCCACTGCGCCCTGCCTGACCGTCTGCCGTGGGTGAGTGGACACAGCCAGATCCGTACTGCGCCTTGCCTGCCCGTCTGCCGTGGGTCAAAGGACACAGCCAGATCCACACAGCACCCTCTCTGCCCGTCTCCCGTGGGTGAGTGGACACAGCCAGATCCACACTGTGCCTTGCCTGCCCGTCTCCCATGGGTGAGTGGTCACAGCCAGATCCGCACTGCGCCCTGCCGGCCCGTCTGCCGTGGGTGATTGGACACAGCCAGATCCGCACTGCTCCCTGCCTGCCCGTCTGCCATGGGTCAGTGGACATAGCCAGATGCACACAGCATCCTCTCTGCCCGTCTCCCATGGGTGAGTGGACACAGCCAGATCTGCATTGCACCTTGCCTGCACGTCTCCCCTGGGCTAGTGGACACAGCCAGATCCGCACTGCACCCTGCCTGCCCGTCTCCCATGGGAGAGTGGACACAGCCAGATCCGCACTGCGCCCTGCCTGCCCGTCTGCCGAGGGTGAGTGGACACAGCCAGATCCGCACTGCGCCCTGCCTTCCCGTCTGCCATGGGTCAGTGGACATAGACAGATCCACACAGCATCCTCTCTGCCCGTCTCCCGTGGGTGAGTGGACACAGCCAGATCTGCATTGCACCTTGCCTGCCCGTCTCCCCTGGGTTAGTGGACACAGCCAGATCCGCACTGCGCCCTGCCTGCCCGTCTCCCATGGGTGAGTGGACACAGCCAGATCCGCACTGCGCCCTGCCTGCCCGTCTGCCGTGGGTGAGTGGACACAGCCAGATCCGCACTGCACCCTGCCTGCCCATCCCCCGTGGGTGAGTGGACTCAGCCAGATCCACACTGCGCCCTGCCTGCCCGTCTCCCGTGGGTGATTGGACACAGCCAGATCCGCACTGCGCCCAGCCTGCCCGTCTGCCGTGAGTCAGTGGACATAGCCAGATACATACAGCGCCCTCTCTGCCCGTCTCCCGTGGGTGAGTGGACACAGCCAGATCCACACTGCGCCTTGCCTGCCCGTCTCCCGTGGGTGAGTGGACACAGCCAGATCCGCACTGCGCCCTGCCTGCCCGTCTCCCGTGGGTGAGTGGACACAGCCAGATCCGCACTGCGCCCTGCCTACCCGTCTCCCGTGGGTGAGTGGACACAGCCAGATCCGCACTGCGCCCTGCCTGCCCGTCTCCCGTGGGTGAGTGGACACAGCCAGATCCTCACTGCGCCCTGCCTGCCCGTCTCCCGTGGGTTAGTGGACACAGCGAGATCCGCACTGCGTCCTGCCTGCCCGTCTCCCGTGGGTGAGTGTACACAGCCAGATCCGCACTGCGCCCTGCCTGCCCGTCTCCCGTGGGTGAGTGGACACAGCCAGATCCTCACTGCGCCCTGCCTGCCCGTCTCCCGTGGGTTAGTGGACACAGCGAGATCCGCACTGCGTCCTGCCTGCCCGTCTCCCGTGGGTGAGTGGACACAGCCAGATCCGCACTGCGCCTTGCCTGCCCGTCTCCCGTGGGTGAGTGGACATAGCCAGATCCGCACTGCGCCCTGCCTGCCCGTCTGCCGTGGGTGAGTGGACACAGCCAGATCCGCACTGCGCCCTGCCTGCACGTCTCCCGTTGGTGAGTGGACACAGCCAGATCCACACTGCGCCCTGCCTGCCCGTCTCCCGTGGGTTAGTGGACACAGCGAGATCCGTACTGCGTCCTGCCTGCCCGTCTCCCGTGGGTGAGTGGACACAGCCAGATCCGCACTGCGCCCTGCCTGCCCGTCTCCCGTGGGTGAGTGGACACAGCCAGATCCGCACTGCGCCTTGCCTGCCCGTCTCCCGTGGGTTAGTGGACACAGCCAGATCCGCACTGCACCCTGCCTTACCGTCTGCCGTGGGTGAGTGGACACAGCCAGATCCGCACTGCGCCCTGCCTGCCAGTCTGCCGTGGGTCAGTGGACATAGCCAGATCCACACAGCACCCTCTCTGCCCGTCTCCCGTGGGTGAATGGACACAGCCAGATCCACACTGCGCCTTGCCTGCTCACCTCCCGTGGGTGATTGGACACAGCCAGATTCGCACTGCACCCTGCATGTCAGTCTGCCGTGGGTGAGTGGACACAGCCAGATCCGCATTGCGCCCTGCCTGCCTGTCTCCCGTGGGACAGTGGACATAGCCAGATCCAACAGCACACTCTTTGCCCGTCTCCCGTGGGTGAGTGGACACAGCCAGATCCACACTGCGCCTTGCCTGACCACCTCCCGTGGGTGAGTTGACACAGCCAGATCCGCACTGAGCCCTGGCTGCCCATCCCCCGTGGGTGAGTTGACACAGCCAGATCCGCACTGCGCCCTGCCTGCCCGTCTCCCGTGGGTGAGTAGACACAGGAAGATCCGCACTGCGCATTGCCTGCCCGTCTTCCGTGGGTGAGTGGACCCAGCCAGATCCCCACTGCGCCCTGCCTGACCGTCTGCCGTGGGTGAGTGGACACAGCCAGATCCGTACTGCGCCTTGCCTGCCCGTCTGCCGTGGGTTAAAGGACACAGCCAGATCCACACAGCACCCTCTCTGCCCGTCTCCCGTGGGTGAGTGGACACAGCCAGATCCGCACTGCGCCCTGCCTGCCCGTCTGCCGTGGGTGAGTGGACACAGCCAGATCCGCACTGCACCCTGCCTGCCCATCCCCCGTGGGTGAGTGGACTCAGCCAGATCCACACTGCGCCCTGCCTGCCCGTCTCCCGTGGGTGAGTGGACACAGCCATATCTGCACTGCGCCCTGCCTGCCCGTCTCCTGTGGGTGAGTGGACACAGCTAGATCCACACTGTGCCCTGCCTGACCCCTTGCCGTGGGTGAGTGGACACAGCCAGGTCCGTACTGCGCCCTGCCTGCCCGTCTCCCGTGGGTGAGTAGACACAGGAAGATCCGCACTGCGCCTTGCCTGCCCGTCTTCCGTGGGTGAGTGGACACAGCCAGATCCCCACTGCGCCCTGCCTGACCGTCTGCCGTGGGTGAGTGGACACAGCCAGATCCGTACTGCGCCTTGCCTGCCCGTATGCCGTGGGTCAAAGGACACAGCCAGATCCACACAGCACCCTCTCTGCCCGTCTCCCGTGGGTGAGTGGACACAGCCAGATCCACACTGTGCCTTGCCTTCCCGTCTCCTATGGGTGAGTGGACACAGCCAGATCCGCACTGCGCCCTGCCGGCCCGTACGCCGTGGGTGATTGGACACAGCCAGATCTGCACTGCGCCCTGCCTGCCCGTCTGCCATGGGTCAGTGGACATAGCCAGATCCACACAGCATCCTCTCTGCCCGTCTCCCGTGGGTGAGTGGACACAGCCAGATCTGCATTGCACCTTGCCTGCCCGTCTCCCCTGGGTTATTGGACACAGCCAGATCCACACTGCGCCCTGCCTGCCCGTCTCCCATGGGTGAGTGGACACAGCCAGATCCGCACTGCGCCCTGCCTGCCCGTCTGCCGTGGGTGAGTGGACACAGCCAGATCCGCACTGCACCCTGCCTGCCCTTCCCCCGTGGGTGAGTGGACTCAGCCAGATCCACACTGCGCCCTGCCTGCCCGTCTCCCGTGGGAGAGTGGACACAGCCAGATCTGCACTGCGCCCTGCCTGCCCGTCTCCTGTGGGTGAGTGGACACAGCTAGATCCACACTGCGCCTTGCCTGACCGCCTCCCGTGGGTGAGTGGACACAGCCAGATCCGCACTGCGCCCTGCCTGCCCGTCTGCCGTGGGTGAGTGGACACAGCCAGATCCGCACTGCGCCCTGCCTGCCCGTCTGCCGTGGGTGAGTGGACACAGCCAGATCCTCACTGCGCCCTGCCTGCCCGTCTCCCGTGGGTGAGTGGACACAGCCAGATCCACACTGCGCCCTGCCTGCCCATCCCCCGTGTGTGAGTGGACACAGCCAGATCCACATTGCGCCCTGCCTGCCCGTCTCCCGTGGGTGAGTGGACACAGCCAGATCCGCACTGCGCCCTTCCTGCCCATCCCCCGTGCGTGAGTTGACACAGCCAGATCCGCACTGAGCCCTGGCTGCCCATCCCCCGTGGGTGAGTTGACACAGCCAGATCCGCACTGTGCCCTGCCTGCCCGTCTCCCGTGGGTGAGTAGACACAGGAAGATCCGCACTGCGCCTTGCCTGCCCGTCTTCCGTGGGTGAGTGGACCCAGCCAGATCCCCACTGCACCCTGCCTGACCGTCTGCCGTGGGTGAGTGGACACAGCCAGATCCGTACTGCGCCTTGCCTGCCCGTCTGCCGTGGGTCAAAGGACACAGCCAGATCCACACAGCACCCTCTCTGCCCGTCTCCCGTGGGTGAGTGGACACAGCCAGATCCACACTGTGCCTTGCCTGCCCGTCTCCCATGGGTGAGTGGTCACAGCCAGATCCGCACTGCGCCCTGCCGGCCCGTCTGCCGTGGGTGATTGGACACAGCCAGATCCGCACTGCTCCCTGCCTGCCCGTCTGCCATGGGTCAGTGGACATAGCCAGATGCACACAGCATCCTCTCTGCCCGTCTCCCATGGGTGAGTGGACACAGCCAGATCTGCATTGCACCTTGCCTGCACGTCTCCCCTGGGCTAGTGGACACAGCCAGATCCGCACTGCACCCTGCCTGCCCGTCTCCCATGGGAGAGTGGACACAGCCAGATCCGCACTGCGCCCTGCCTGCCCGTCTGCCGAGGGTGAGTGGACACAGCCAGATCCGCACTGCGCCCTGCCTTCCCGTCTGCCGTGGGTCAGTGGACATAGCCAGATCCACACAGCATCCTCTCTGCCCGTCTCCCGTGGGTGAGTGGACACAGCCAGATCTGCATTGCACCTTGCCTGCCCGTCTCCCCTGGGTTAGTGGACACAGCCAGATCCGCACTGCGCCCTGCCTGCCCGTCTCCCATGGGTGAGTGGACACAGCCAGATCCGCACTGCGCCCTGCCTGCCCGTCTGCCGTGGGTGAGTGGACACAGCCAGATCCGCACTGCACCCTGCCTGCCCATCCCCCGTGGGTGAGTGGACTCAGCCAGATCCACACTGCGCCCTGCCTGCCCGTCTCCCGTGGGTGATTGGACACAGCCAGATCCGCACTGCGCCCAGCCTGCCCGTCTGCCGTGAGTCAGTGGACATAGCCAGATACATACAGCGCCCTCTCTGCCCGTCTCCCGTGGGTGAGTGGACACAGCCAGATCCACACTGCGCCTTGCCTGCCCGTCTCCCGTGGGTGAGTGGACACAGCCAGATCCGCACTGCGCCCTGCCTGCCCGTCTCCCGTGGGTGAGTGGACACAGCCAGATCCGCACTGCGCCCTGCCTACCCGTCTCCCGTGGGTGAGTGGACACAGCCAGATCCGCACTGCACCCTGCCTTACCGTCTGCCGTGGGTGAGTGGACACAGCCAGATCCGCACTGCGCCCTGCCTGCCAGTCTGCCGTGGGTCAGTGGACATAGCCAGATCCACACAGCACCCTCTCTGCCCGTCTCCCGTGGGTGAATGGACACAGCCAGATCCACACTGCGCCTTGCCTGCTCGCCTCCCGTGGGTGAGTGGACACAGCCAGATTCGCACTGCACCCTGCATGTCAGTCTGCCGTGGGTGAGTGGACACAGCCAGATCCGCACTGCGCCCTGCCTGCCTGTCTCCCGTGGGACAGTGGACATAGCCAGATCCAACAGCACACTCTCTGCCCGTCTCCCGCGGGTGAGTGGACACAGCCAGATCCACACTGCGCTTTGCCTGACCACCTCCCGTGGGTGAGTTGACACAGCCAGATCCGCACTGAGCCCTGGCTGCCCATCCCCCGTGGGTGAGTTGACACAGCCAGATCCGCACTGCGCCCTGCCTGCCCGTCTCCCGTGGGTGAGTAGACACAGGAAGATCCGCACTGCGCATTGCCTGCCCGTCTTCCGTGGGTGAGTGGACCCAGCCAGATCCCCACTGCGCCCTGCCTGACCGTCTGCCGTGGGTGAGTGGACACAGCCAGATCCGTACTGCGCCTTGCCGGCCCGTCTGCCGTGGGTCAAAGGACACAGCCAGATCCACACAGCACCCTCTCTGCCCGTCTCCCGTGGGTGAGTGGACACAGCTAGATCCGCACTGCGCCCTGCCTGCCCGTCTGCCGTGGGTGAGTGGACACAGCCAGATCCGCACTGCACCCTGCCTGCCCATCCCCCGTGGGTGAGTGGACACAGCCATATCTGCACTGCGCCCTGCCTGCCCGTCTCCTGTGGGTGAGTGGACACAGCCAGATCCGCACTGCGCCCTGCCTGACCGTCTGCCGTGGGTGAGTGGACACAGCCAGATCCGCACTGCGCCCTGCCTGCCCGTCTGCCGTGGGTGATTGGACACAGCCAGATCCGCACTGCGCCCAGCCTGCCCGTCTGCCGTGAGTCAGTGGACATAGCCAGATACATACAGCGCCCTCTCTGCCCGTCTCCCGTGGGTGAGTGGACACAGCCAGATCCACACTGCGCCTTGCCTGACCGCCTCACGTGGGTGAGTTGACACAGCCAGAACCGCACTGCGCCCTGCCTGCCCGTCTGCCGTGGGTGAGTGGACACAGCCAGATCCGCACTGCGCCCTGCCTGCCCGTCTGCCGTGGGTCAGTGGACATAGCCAGATCCACACAGCACCATCTCTGCCCGTCTCCCATGGGTGAGTGGACACAGCCAGATCCGCACTGCGCCCTGCATGCCCGTCTCCCTTGGGTGAGTGGACACAGCCAGATCCGCACTGCGGCTTGCCTGACGGTGTGCCGTGGGTGAGTGGACTCAGCCAGATCCGCACTGAGCCCTGCCTGCCAGTTTGCCGTGGGTCAGTGGACATTGCCATATCCACACAGCACCCTCTCTGCCCGTCTCCGTGGGTGAATGGACACAGCCAGATCCACACTGCACCTTGACTACCCGTCTCCCGTGGTTGTGTGGACACAGCCAGATACGAATTGCGCCCTGCCTGCCCGTCTGACGTGGGTGAGTGGACACAGCCAGATCCGCACTGCGCCCTGCCTGCCCATCTGCCGTGGGTCCGTGGACATAGCCAGATCCACACAGCACCCTCTCTGCCCATCTCCCGTGGGTGAGTGGACACAGCCAGATCCACACTGCGCCTTGCCTGCCCGTCTCCCGTGGGTCAGTGGACATAGCCAGATCCACACAGCACCGTCTCTGCCCGTCTCCCGTGGGTGAGTGGACACAGCCAGATCCGCACTGCGCCCTGCCTGCCCGTCTTCCGTATGTGAGTAGACACAGCCAGATCCGCACTGCGCCCTGCCTGCCCGTCTCACGTGGGTGAGTGGACACAGCCAGATCCGCACTGCGCCCTGCATGCCCCTCTCCCGTGGAAGAGTGGACACAGCCAGATCCGCACTGCGCCCTGAATGCCCGTCTGCCGTGGGTCAGTGGACATGGCCAGATCCACACATCACCCTCTCTACCCGTCTCCCCTGGGTAGTGGACACAGCCAGATCCACACTGCGCATTGCCTACCCGTCTCCCGTGGATGAGTGGACACAGCCAGATCCGTACTGCGCCCTGCCTGCCCGTCTGCCGTGGGTCAGTGGACATAGCCAGATCCACACAGCACCGTCTCTGCCCGTCTCCCGTGGGTGAGTCGACACAGACAGATCCGCACTGCGCCTTGCCTGCCCGTCTCCCGTGGGTGAGTGGACACAGCCAGATCCGCACTGCGCCCTGCATGCCCGTCTGCCGTGGGTGAGTGAACACAGCCAGATCCGCACTGCGCCCTGCCTGCCCGAATCCCGTGGGTGAGTGGACACAGCCAGATCCACACTGCGCCCTGCCTGCCCGTCTCCCGTGGGTTAGTGGACACAGCGAGATCCACACTGCGTCCTGCCTGCCCGTCTCCCGTGGGTGAGTGGACACAGCCAGATCCGCACTGCGCCCTGCGTGCCCGTCTCCCGTGGGTGAGTGGACACAGCCAGATCCGCACTGAGCCTTGCCTGCCAGTCTCCCGTGGGTGAGTGGACACAGCCAGATCCGCACTGCGCCCTGCCTGACCGTCTGCCGTGGGTGAGTGGACACAGCCAGATCCGCACTGCGCCCTGCCTGCCCGTCTGCCGTGGGTGATTGGACAAAGCCAGATCCGCACTGCGCACAGCCTGCCCGTCTGCCGTGAGTCAGTGGACATAGCCAGATACATACAGCGCCCTCTGTGCCCGTCTCCCGTGGGTGAGTGGACACAGCCAGATGCACACTGCGCCTTGCCTGCCCGTCTCCCGTGGGTGAGTGGACACAGCCAGATCCGCACTGCGCCCTGCCTGCCCGTCTCCCGTGGGTGAGTGGACACAGACAGATCCGCACTGCGCCCTGCCTACCCGTCTCCCGTGGGTGAGTGGACACAGCCAGATCCGCACTGCACCCTGCCTTACCGTCTGCCGTGGGTGAGTGGACACAGCCAGATCCGCACTGCGCCCTGCCTGCCCGTCTGCCGTGGGTCAGTGGACATAGCCAGATCCACACAGCACCCTCTCTGCCCGTCTCCCGTGGGTGAATGGACACAGCCAGATCCACACTGCGCCTTGCCTGCTCGCCTCCCGTGGGTGAGTGGACACAGCCAGATTCGCACTGCACCCTGCATGTCAGTCTGCCGTGGGTGAGTGGACACAGCCAGATCCGCACTGCGCCCTGCCTGCCTGTCTCCCGTGTGACAGTGGACATAGCCAGATCCAACAGCACACTCTCTGCCCGTCTCCCGTGGTTGAGTGGACACAGCCAGATCCACACTGCGCCTTGCCTGACCGCCTCCCGTGGGTGAGTTGGCACAGCCAGATCCGCACTGAGCCCTGCCTGCCCGTCTGCCGTGGGTGAGTGGACACAGCCAGATCCGCACTGCGCCCTGCCTGCCCGTCTGCCGTGGGTGTGTGGACATAGCCAGATCCACACAGCACCCTCTCTGCCCGTCTCCCGTGGGTGAGTGGACACAGCCAGATCCGCACTGCGCCTTGCCTGACCGCCTCCCGTGGGTGAGTTGACACAGCCAGATCCGCACTGCGCCCTGCCTGCCCGTCTGCCGTGGGTGAGTGGACACAGCCAGATCCGCACTGCGCCCTGCCTGCCCGTCTGCCGTGGGTCAGTGGACATAGCCAGATCCACACAGCACCCTCTCTGCCCGTCTCCCATGGGTGAGTGGACACAGCCAGATCCGCACTGCGCCCTGCCTGCCCGTCTCCCTTGGGTGAGTGGACACAGCCAGATCCGCACTGCGCCTTGCCTGCCAGTCTCCCGTGGGTGAGTGGACACAGTCAGATCCGCACTGCGCCCTGCCTGCCCGTCTCCCGTGGTTGATTGGACACAGCCAGATCCGCACTGCGCCCTGTCTGCCCGTCTCCCGTGGGTGAGTGGACACAGCCAGATCCGCACTGCGCCTTGCCTGCCCGTCTCCCGTGGGTGAGTGGACACAGTCAGATCCGCACTGCGCCTTGCCTGCCCGTCTCCTGTGGGTGAGTGGACACAGCCAGATCCGCACTGCGCCGTGCCTGACCGTCTGCCGTGTGTGAGTGGACACAGCCAGATCCGCACTGCGCCCTGCCTGCCCGTCTGCCGTGGGTCAGTGGACATAGCCAGATGCACACAGAACACTCTCTGCCCGTATGCCGTGGGTGAGTGTACACAGCGAGATTCACACTGCGCCCTGCCTGCCCGTCTGCCGTGGGTGAGTGGACACAGCCAGATCCGAACTGCGCCCTGCCTGCCCGTCTGCCATGGGTGATTGGACACAGCAGATCCGCACTGCGCCCTGCCTGCCCGTCTGCCGTGAGTCAGTGGACATAGAAAGATCCAAACAGCACCCTCTCTGCCGTCTCCCGTGGGTGAGTGGACACAGCCAGATCCACACTGCGCCTTGCCTGCCCGTCTCCCGTGGGTCAGTGGACATAGCCAGATCCACACAGCACCGTCTCTGCCCGTCTCCCGTGGGTGAGTGGACACAGCCAGATCCGCACTGCGCCCTGCCTGCCCGTCTCCCGTGGGTGAGTAGACACAGCCAGATCCGCACTGCGCCCTGCCTGCCCGTCTCACGTGGGTGAGTGGACACAGCCAGATCCGCACTGCGCCCTGTCTGACAGTCTGCCGTGGGTGAGTGGACACAGCCAGATCCGCACTGCGCCCTGCCTGCCCGTCTGCCGTGGGTCAGTGGACATAGCCATATCCACACAGCACCCTCTCTGCCCGTCTCCCGTGGGTGAGTGGACACAGCCAGATCCACACTGCGCCTTGCCTACCCGTCTCCCCTGGGTGAGTGGACAGAGCCAGATTCGCACTGCGCCCTGCCTGCCCGTTTCCCGTGGGTGAGTGGACACAGCCAGATCCGCACTGCGCCCTGCATGCCCCTCTCCCGTGGAAGAGTGGACACAGCCAGATCCGCACTGCGCCCTGAGTGCCCGTCCTCCGTGGGTCAGTGGACATGGCCAGATCCACACATCACCCTCTCTACCCGTCTCCCGTGGGTAGTGGACACAGCCAAATCCACACTGCGCATTGCCTACCCGTCTCCCGTGGGAGAGTGGACACAGCCAGATACGCACTGCGCCCTCCCTGACCATCTGCCGTGGGTGTGTGGACACAGCCAGATCCGCACTACACCCTGCCTGCCCATCTCCCGTGGGTGAGTGGACACAGCCAGATACGCACTGCGCCCTGCATGCCCGTCTCCCGTGGGTGAGTGGACACAGTCAGATCTGCACTGCGCAATGCCTGATCGTCTGCCGTGGGTGAGTGGACACAGCCAGATGCGCAATGCGCCCTGCCTGCCCGTCTGCCGTGGGTGAGTGGACACAGCCAGATCCGCACTGCGCCCTGCCTGCCCGTCTGCCGTCGGTCCGTGGACACAGCCAGATCCACACAGCACCCTCTTTGCCCGTCTCCCGTGGGTGAGTGGACACAGCCAGATCCACACTGCGCCTTGCCTGCCCGTCTGCCGTGGGTGAGTGGACATAGCCAGATCCACACAGCACCCTCTCTGCCCGTCTGCCGTGGGTGAGTGGACACAGCCAGATCCGCACTGCGCCTTGCCTGCCCGTCTTTCGTGGGTGAGTGGACACAGCCAGATCCGCACTGCGCCCTGCCTGCCCGTCTGACTTGGGTGAGTGGACACAGCCAGATCCGCACAGCGCCCTGCCTGCCCATCTCCCGTGGGTGAGTGGACACAGCCAGATCCGCCCTGCGCCCTGCCTGACCGCCTGCCGTAGGTGAGTGGAAACAGCCAGATCCGTACAGCGCCCTGCCTGCCCGTGTGCCGTGGGTCAGTGGACATAGCCAGATCCACACAGCACCGTCTCTGCCCGTCGCCCGTGGGTGAGTGGACTCAGCCAGATCCGCACTGCGCCATGCCTGCCCGTCTGCCTTGGGTGAGTGGACACAGCCAGATCCACACGGTGCCCTGCCTACCCGTCTGCCGTGGGTGAGTGGACACAACCAGATCCGCACTGTGCCCTGCCTGCCCATCTCCCGTGGGTGAGTGGACACAGCCAGATCCACCCTGCGCCCTGCCTGACCGCCTGCCGTAGGTGAGTGGTAACAGCCAGATCCGTACAGCGCCCTGCCTGCCCGTGTTCCGTGGGACAGTTGACATAGCCAGATCCACACAGCACCGTCTCTGCCCGTCGCCCGTGGGTGAGTGGACACAGCCAGATCCGCAGTGCGCCCTGCCTGCAAGTCTGCCGTGGGTCAGTGGACATAGCCAGATCCACACAGCACAATCTCTGCCAGTCTCCCGTGGGTGAGTGGACACAGCCAGATCCTCACTGCGCCTTGCCTGCTCGCCTCCCGTGGGTGAGTGGACACAGCCAGATCCGCATTGCGCCCGGCCTGCCCGTCTGCCGTGGGTGAGTGGACACAGCCAGATTCGCACTGCGCCCTGCATGCCCGTCTGCCGTGGGTGAGTGGACACAGCCAGATCCGCACTGCGCCCTGCCTGCCCGTCTCCCGTGGGTGAGTGGACACAGCCAGATCCACACTGCGCCCTGCCTGCCCATCCCCCATGTGTGAGTGGACACAGCCAGATCCACATTGCGCCCTGCCTGCCCGTCTCCCATGGGTGAGTGGACACAGCCAGATCCGCACTGCGCCCTGCCTGCCCATCCCCCGTGTGTGAGTTGACACAGCCAGATCCGCACTGCGCCCTGCCTGACAGTCTGCCGTGGGTCAGTGGACATAGCCATATCCACACAGCACCATCTCTGCCCGTCTCCCGTGGGTGAGTGGACACAGCCAGATCCACACTGCGCCTTGCCTACCCGTCTCCCCTGGGTGAGTGGACAGAGCCAGATCCGCACTGCGCCCTGCCTGCCCGTCTCCCGTGGGTGAGTGGACACAGCCAGATCCGCACTGCGCCCTGCATGCCCCTCTCCCGTGGAAGAGTGGACACAGCCAGATCCACACTGCGCCCTGAGTGCCCGTCTGCCGTGGGTCAGTGGACATGGCCAGATCCACACATCACCCTCTCTACCCGTCTCCCCTGGGTAGTGGACACAGCCAGATCCACACTGCGCATTGCCTACCCGTCTCCCGTGGGAGAGTGGACACAGCCAGATACGCACTGCGCCTTGCCTGACCATCTGCCGTGGGTGTGTGGACACAGCCAGATCCGCACTACACCCTGCCTGCCCATCTCCCGTGGGTGAGTAGACACAGCCAGATACGCACTGCGCCCTGCATGCCCGTCTCCCGTGGGTGAGTGGACACAGTCAGATCTGCACTGCGCAATGCCTGATCGTCTGCCGTGGGTGAGTGGACACAGCCAGATGCGCACTGCGCCCTGCCTGCCCGTCTGCCGTGGGTGAGTGGACACAGCCAGATCCGCACTGCGCCCTGCCTGCCCGTCTGCCGTCAGTCCGTGGACATAGCCAGATCCACACAGCACCCTCTTTGCCCGTCTCCCGTGGGTGAGTGGACACAGCCAGATCCACACTGTGCCTTGCCTGCCCATCAGCCGTGGGTGAGTGGACATAGCCAGATCCACACAGCACCCTCTCTGTCCGTCTGCCGTGGGTGAGTGGACACAGCCAGATCCGCACTGCGCCTTGCCTGCCCGTCGCCCGTGGGTGAGTGGACACAGCCAGATCCGCACTGCGCCCTGCCTGCCCGTCTGACTTGGGTGAGTGGACACAGCCAGATCCGCACTGCGCCCTGCCTGCCCGTCTCCCGTGGGTGAGTGGACACAGCCAGATCCACACTGCGCCCTGCCTGCCCATCCCCCGTGTGTGAGTGGACACAGCCAGATCCTCATTGTGCCCTGCCTGCCCGTCTCCCGTGGGTGAGTGGACACAGCCAGATCCGCACTGCGCCCTGCCTGCCCATCCCCCGTTTGTGAGTTGACACAGCCAGATCCGCACTGCGCCCTGCCTGACAGTCTGCCGTGGGTGAGTGGACACAGCCAGATCTGCACTGCGCCCTGCCTGCCCGTCTGCCGTGGGTCAGTGGACATAGCCATATCCACACAGCACCATCTCTGCCCGTCTCCCGTGGGTGAGTGGACACAGCCAGATCCACACTGCGCCCTGCCTGCCCTTCTCCCGTGGGTGAGTGGACACAGCCAGATCCGCACTGCGCCCTGCCTGACCGTCTCCCGTGGGTGAGTGGACACAGCCAGATCCGCACTGTGCGCTGCCTGACCCCCTGCCGTGGGTGAGTGGACACAGCCAGATCCGCACTGCGCCCTGCCTGCCCGTCTGCCGTGGGTCAGTGGACATAGCCAGATCCACACAGCACCGTCTTTACCCGTCTCCCGTGGGTGAGTGGACACAGCCAGATCCGCACTGCAACTTGCCTGCAAGTCTCCCGTGGGTGAGTGGACACAGCCAGATCCGCACTGCGCCCTGCCTGCCCGTCTGCCGTGGGTCAGTGGACATAGCCAGATGCACACAGAATACTCTCTGCCCGTATGCCGTGGGTGAGTGTACACAGCCAGATTCACACTGCGCCCTGCCTGCCCATCTGCCGTGGGTAGGTGGACACAGCCAGATCCGAACTGCGCCCTGCCTGCCCGTCTGCCATGGGTGATTGGACACAGCAGATCCGCACTGCGCCCTGCCTGCCCGTCTGCCGTGGGTGAGTGGACACAGCCAGATCTGCACTGCGCCCTGCCTGCCCGTCTGCCGTGGGTCAGTGGACATAGCCATATCCACACAGCACCATCTCTGCCCGTCTCCCGTGGGTGAGTGGACACAGCCAGATCCGCACTGCGCCCTGCCTGACCGTCTCCCGTGGGTGAGTGGACACAGCCAGATCCGCACTGTGCGCTGCCTGACCCCCTGCCGTGGGTGAGTGGACACAGCCAGATCCGTACTGCGCCCTGCCTGCCCGTCTGCCGTGGGTCAGTGGACATAGCCAGATGCACACAGAATACTCTCTGCCCGTATGCCGTGGGTGAGTGTACACAGCCAGATTCACACTGCGCCCTGCCTGCCCGTCTGCCGTGGGTGAGTGGACACAGCCAGATCCGAACTGCGCCCTGCCTGCCCGTCTGCAATGGGTGATTGGACACAGCAGATCCGCACTGCGCCCTGCCTGCCCGTCTGCCGTGAGTCAGTGGACATAGAAAGATCCAAACAGCACCCTCTCTGCCCGTCTCCCGTGGGTGAGTGGACACAGCCAGATCCACACTGCGCCTTGCCTGACTGCCTCCCGTGGGTGAGTGGACACAGCCAGATCCGCACTGCGCCCTGCCTGCCCGTCTGCCGTGGGTGAGTGGACACAGCCAGATCCGCACTGCACCCTGCCTGCCCGTCTGCCGTCGGTGAGTGGACACAGCCAGATCCGCACTGCGCCCTGCCTGCCGGTCTCCCGTGGGTGAGTGGACACAGGCAGATCCACACTGCGCCCTGCCTGCCCGTCTCCCATGGGTGAGTGGACACAGCCAGATCCACACTGCGCCCTGCCTGCCCTTCTCCCGTGGGTGAGTGGACACAGCCAGATCCGCACAGCACCCTCTCTGCCCGTCTCCCGTGGGTGAGTGGACACAGCCAGATCCACACTGTGCCTTGCCTTCCCGTCTCCTATGGGTGAGTGGACACAGCCAGATCCGCACTGCGCCCTGCCGGCCCGTACGCCGTGGGTGATTGGACACAGCCAGATCTGCACTGCGCCCTGCCTGCCCGTCTGCCATGGGTCAGTGGACATAGCCAGATCCACACAGCATCCTCTCTGCCCGTCTCCCGTGGGTGAGTGGACACAGCCAGATCTGCATTGCACCTTGCCTGCCCGTCTCCCCTGGGTTATTGGACACAGCCAGATCCACACTGCGCCCTGCCTGCCCGTCTCCCATGGGTGAGTGGACACAGCCAGATCCGCACTGCGCCCTGCCTGCCCGTCTGCCGTGGGTGAGTGGACACAGCCAGATCCGCACTGCACCCTGCCTGCCCTTCCCCCGTGGGTGAGTGGACTCAGCCAGATCCACACTGCGCCCTGCCTGCCCGTCTCCCGTGGGAGAGTGGACACAGCCAGATCTGCACTGCGCCCTGCCTGCCCGTCTCCTGTGGGTGAGTGGACACAGCTAGATCCACACTGCGCCTTGCCTGACCGCCTCCCGTGGGTGAGTGGACACAGCCAGATCCGCACTGCGCCCTGCCTGCCCGTCTGCCGTGGGTGAGTGGACACAGCCAGATCCGCACTGCGCCCTGCCTGCCCGTCTGCCGTGGGTGAGTGGACACAGCCAGATCCTCACTGCGCCCTGCCTGCCCGTCTCCCGTGGGTGAGTGGACACAGCCAGATCCACACTGCGCCCTGCCTGCCCATCCCCCGTGTGTGAGTGGACACAGCCAGATCCACATTGCGCCCTGCCTGCCCGTCTCCCGTGGGTGAGTGGACACAGCCAGATCCGCACTGCGCCCTTCCTGCCCATCCCCCGTGCGTGAGTTGACACAGCCAGATCCGCACTGAGCCCTGGCTGCCCATCCCCCGTGGGTGAGTTGACACAGCCAGATCCGCACTGTGCCCTGCCTGCCCGTCTCCCGTGGGTGAGTAGACACAGGAAGATCCGCACTGCGCCTTGCCTGCCCGTCTTCCGTGGGTGAGTGGACCCAGCCAGATCCCCACTGCGCCCTGCCTGACCGTCTGCCGTGGGTGAGTGGACACAGCCAGATCCGTACTGCGCCTTGCCTGCCCGTCTGCCGTGGGTCAAAGGACACAGCCAGATCCACACAGCACCCTCTCTGCCCGTCTCCCGTGGGTGAGTGGACACAGCCAGATCCACACTGTGCCTTGCCTGCCCGTCTCCCATGGGTGAGTGGTCACAGCCAGATCCGCACTGCGCCCTGCCGGCCCGTCTGCCGTGGGTGATTGGACACAGCCAGATCCGCACTGCTCCCTGCCTGCCCGTCTGCCATGGGTCAGTGGACATAGCCAGATGCACACAGCATCCTCTCTGCCCGTCTCCCATGGGTGAGTGGACACAGCCAGATCTGCATTGCACCTTGCCTGCACGTCTCCCCTGGGCTAGTGGACACAGCCAGATCCGCACTGCACCCTGCCTGCCCGTCTCCCATGGGAGAGTGGACACAGCCAGATCCGCACTGCGCCCTGCCTGCCCGTCTGCCGAGGGTGAGTGGACACAGCCAGATCCGCACTGCGCCCTGCCTTCCCGTCTGCCATGGGTCAGTGGACATAGCCAGATCCACACAGCATCCTCTCTGCCCGTCTCCCGTGGGTGAGTGGACACAGCCAGATCTGCATTGCACCTTGCCTGCCCGTCTCCCCTGGGTTAGTGGACACAGCCAGATCCGCACTGCGCCCTGCCTGCCCGTCTCCCATGGGTGAGTGGACACAGCCAGATCCGCACTGCGCCCTGCCTGCCCGTCTGCCGTGGGTGAGTGGACACAGCCAGATCCGCACTGCACCCTGCCTGCCCATCCCCCGTGGGTGAGTGGACTCAGCCAGATCCACACTGCGCCCTGCCTGCCCGTCTCCCGTGGGTGATTGGACACAGCCAGATCCGCACTGCGCCCAGCCTGCCCGTCTGCCGTGAGTCAGTGGACATAGCCAGATACATACAGCGCCCTCTCTGCCCGTCTCCCGTGGGTGAGTGGACACAGCCAGATCCACACTGCGCCTTGCCTGCCCGTCTCCCGTGGGTGAGTGGACACAGCCAGATCCGCACTGCGCCCTGCCTGCCCGTCTCCCGTGGGTGAGTGGACACAGCCAGATCCGCACTGCGCCCTGCCTTCCCGTCTCCCGTGGGTGAGTGGACACAGCCAGATCCGCACTGCACCCTGCCTTACCGTCTGCCGTGGGTGAGTGGACACAGCCAGATCCGCACTGCGCCCTGCCTGCCAGTCTGCCGTGGGTCAGTGGACATAGCCAGATCCACACAGCACCCTCTCTGCCCGTCTCCCGTGGGTGAATGGACACAGCCAGATCCACACTGCGCCTTGCCTGCTCGCCTCCCGTGGGTGAGTGGACACAGCCAGATTCGCACTGCACCCTGCATGTCAGTCTGCCGTGGGTGAGTGGACACAGCCAGATCCGCTTGCGCCCTGCCTGCCTGTCTCCCGTGGGACAGTGGACATAGCCAGATCCAACAGCACACTCTCTGCCCGTCTCCCGTGGGTGAGTGGACACAGCCAGATCCACACTGCGCCTTGCAAGACCACCTCCCGTGGTTGAGTTGACAGAGCCAGATCCGCACTGCGCCCTGCCTGCCCGTCTGCCGTGGGTCTGTGGACATAGCCAGATCCACACAGCACCCTCTCTGCCCGTCTCCCGTGGGTGAGTGGACACAGCCAGATCCGCACTGCGCCTTGCCTGACCGCCTCACGTGGGTGAGTTGACACAGCCAGAACCGCACTGCGCCCTGCCTGCCCGTCTGCCGTGGGTGAGTGGACACAGCCAGATCCGCACTGCGCCCTGCCTGCCCGTCTGCCGTGGGTCAGTGGACATAGCCAGATCCACACAGCACCATCTCTGCCCGTCTCCCATGGGTGAGTGGACACAGCCAGATCCGCACTGCGCCCTGCATGCCCGTCTCCCTTGGGTGAGTGGACACAGCCAGATCCGCACTGCGGCTTGCCTGACGGTGTGCCGTGGGTGAGTGGACTCAGCCAGATCCGCACTGAGCCCTGCCTGCCAGTTTGCCGTGGGTCAGTGGACATTGCCATATCCACACAGCACCCTCTCTGCCCGTCTCCGTGGGTGAATGGACACAGCCAGATCCACACTGCACCTTGACTACCCGTCTCCCGTGGTTGTGTGGACACAGCCAGATACGAATTGCGCCCTGCCTGCCCGTCTGACGTGGGTGAGTGGACACAGCCAGATCCGCACTGCGCCCTGCCTGCCCATCTGCCATGGGTCCGTGGACATAGCCAGATCCACACAGCACCCTCTCTGCCCATCTCCCGTGGGTGAGTGGACACAGCCAGATCCACACTGCGCCTTGCCTGCCCGTCTCCCGTGGGTCAGTGGACATAGCCAGATCCACACAGCACCGTCTCTGCCCGTCTCCCGTGGGTGAGTGGACACAGCCAGATCCGCACTGCGCCCTGCCTGCCCGTCTTCCGTATGTGAGTAGACACAGCCAGATCCGCACTGCGCCCTGCCTGCCCGTCTCACGTGGGTGAGTGGACACAGCCAGATCCGCACTGCGCCCTGCATGCCCCTCTCCCGTGGAAGAGTGGACACAGCCAGATCCGCACTGCGCCCTGAGTGCCCGTCTGCCGTGGGTCAGTGGACATGGCCAGATCCACACATCACCCTCTCTACCCGTCTCCCCTGGGTAGTGGACACAGCCAGATCCACACTGCGCATTGCCTACCCGTCTCCCGTGGATGAGTGGACACAGCCAGATCCGTACTGCGCCCTGCCTGCCCGTCTGCCGTGGGTCAGTGGACATAGCCAGATCCACACAGCACCGTCTCTGCCCGTCTCCCGTGGGTGAGTCGACACAGACAGATCCGCACTGCGCCTTGCCTGCCCGTCTCCCGTGGGTGAGTGGACACAGCCAGATCCGCACTGCGCCCTGCATGCCCGTCTGCCGTGGGTGAGTGAACACAGCCAGATCCGCACTGCGCCCTGCCTGCCCGAATCCCGTGGGTGAGTGGACACAGCCAGATCCACACTGCGCCCTGCCTGCCCGTCTCCCGTGGGTTAGTGGACACAGCGAGATCCACACTGCGTCCTGCCTGCCCGTCTCCCGTGGGTGAGTGGACACAGCCAGATCCGCACTGCGCCCTGCGTGCCCGTCTCCCGTGGGTGAGTGGACACAGCCAGATCCGCACTGAGCCTTGCCTGCCAGTCTCCCGTGGGTGAGTGGACACAGCCAGATCCGCACTGCGCCCTGCCTGACCGTCTGCCGTGGGTGAGTGGACACAGCCAGATCCGCACTGCGCCCTGCCTGCCCGTCTGCCGTGGGTGATTGGACAAAGCCAGATCCGCACTGCGCACAGCCTGCCCGTCTGCCGTGAGTCAGTGGACATAGCCAGATACATACAGCGCCCTCTGTGCCCGTCTCCCGTGGGTGAGTGGACACAGCCAGATGCACACTGCGCCTTGCCTGCCCGTCTCCCGTGGGTGAGTGGACACAGCCAGATCCGCACTGCGCCCTGCCTGCCCGTCTCCCGTGGGTGAGTGGACACAGACAGATCCGCACTGCGCCCTGCCTACCCGTCTCCCGTGGGTGAGTGGACACAGCCAGATCCGCACTGCACCCTGCCTTACCGTCTGCCGTGGGTGAGTGGACACAGCCAGATCCGCACTGCGCCCTGCCTGCCCGTCTGCCGTGGGTCAGTGGACATAGCCAGATCCACACAGCACCCCTCTGCCCGTCTCCCGTGGGTGAATGGACACAGCCAGATCCACACTGCGCCTTGCCTGCTCGCCTCCCGTGGGTGAGTGGACACAGCCAGATTCGCACTGCACCCTGCATGTCAGTCTGCCGTGGGTGAGTGGAAACAGCCAGATCCGCACTGCGCCCTGCCTGCCTGTCTCCCGTGTGACAGTGGACATAGCCAGATCCAACAGCACACTCTCTGCCCGTCTCCCGTGGTTGAGTGGACACAGCCAGATCCACACTGCGCCTTGCCTGACCGCCTCCCGTGGGTGAGTTGGCACAGCCAGATCCGCACTGAGCCCTGCCTGCCCGTCTGCCGTGGGTGAGTGGACACAGCCAGATCCGCACTGCGCCCTGCCTACCCGTCTGCCGTGGGTGTGTGGACATAGCCAGATCCACACAGCACCCTCTCTGCCCGTCTCCCGTGGGTGAGTGGACACAGCCAGATCCGCACTGCGCCTTGCCTGACCGCCTCCCGTGGGTGAGTTGACACAGCCAGATCCGCACTGCGCCCTGCCTGCCCGTCTGCCGTGGGTGAGTGGACACAGCCAGATCCGCACTGCGCCCTGCCTGCCCGTCTGCCGTGGGTCAGTGGACATAGCCAGATCCACACAGCACCCTCTCTGCCCGTCTCCCATGGGTGAGTGGACACAGCCAGATCCGCACTGCGCCCTGCCTGCCCGTCTCCCTTGGGTGAGTGGACACAGCCAGATCCGCACTGCGCCTTGCCTGCCAGTCTCCCGTGGGTGAGTGGACACAGTCAGATCCGCACTGCGCCCTGCCTGCCCGTCTCCCGTGGTTGATTGGACACAGCCAGATCCGCACTGCGCCCTGTCTGCCCGTCTCCCGTGGGTGAGTGGACACAGCCAGATCCGCACTGCGCCTTGCCTGCCCGTCTCCCGTGGGTGAGTGGACACAGTCAGATCCGCACTGCGCCTTGCCTGCCCGTCTCCTGTGGGTGAGTGGACACAGCCAGATCCGCACTGCGCCGTGCCTGACCGTCTGCCGTGTGTGAGTGGACACAGCCAGATCCGCACTGCGCCCTGCCTGCCCGTCTGCCGTGGGTCAGTGGACATAGCCAGATGCACACAGAACACTCTCTGCCCGTATGCCGTGGGTGAGTGTACACAGCGAGATTCACACTGCGCCCTGCCTGCCCGTCTGCCGTGGGTGAGTGGACACAGCCAGATCCGAACTGCGCCCTGCCTGCCCGTCTGCCATGGGTGATTGGACACAGCAGATCCGCACTGCGCCCTGCCTGCCCGTCTGCCGTGAGTCAGTGGACATAGAAAGATCCAAACAGCACCCTCTCTGCCGTCTCTCGTGGGTGAGTGGACACAGCCAGATCCACACTGCGCCTTGCCTGCCCGTCTCCCGTGGGTCAGTGGACATAGCCAGATCCACACAGCACCGTCTCTGCCCGTCTCCCGTGGGTGAGTGGACACAGCCAGATCCGCACTGCGCCCTGCCTGCCCGTCTCCCGTGGGTGAGTAGACACAGCCAGATCCGCACTGCGCCCTGCCTGCCCGTCTCACGTGGGTGAGTGGACACAGCCAGATCCGCACTGCGCCCTGTCTGACAGTCTGCCGTGGGTGAGTGGACACAGCCAGATCCGCACTGCGCCCTGCCTGCCCGTCTGCCGTGGGTCAGTGGACATAGCCATATCCACACAGCACCCTCTCTGCCCGTCTCCCGTGGGTGAGTGGACACAGCCAGATCCACACTGCGCCTTGCCTACCCGTCTCCCCTGGGTGAGTGGACAGAGCCAGATTCGCACTGCGCCCTGCCTGCCCGTTTCCCGTGGGTGAGTGGACACAGCCAGATCCGCACTGCGCCCTGCATGCCCCTCTCCCGTGGAAGAGTGGACACAGCCAGATCCGCACTGCGCCCTGAGTGCCCGTCCTCCGTGGGTCAGTGGACATGGCCAGATCCACACATCACCCTCTCTACCCGTCTCCCGTGGGTAGTGGACACAGCCAAATCCACACTGCGCATTGCCTACCCGTCTCCCGTGGGAGAGTGGACACAGCCAGATACGCACTGCGCCCTCCCTGACCATCTGCCGTGGGTGTGTGGACACAGCCAGATCCGCACTACACCCTGCCTGCCCATCTCCCGTGGGTGAGTGGACACAGCCAGATACGCACTGCGCCCTGCATGCCCGTCTCCCGTGGGTGAGTGGACACAGTCAGATCTGCACTGCGCAATGCCTGATCGTCTGCCGTGGGTGAGTGGACACAGCCAGATGCGCAATGCGCCCTGCCTGCCCGTCTGCCGTGGGTGAGTGGACACAGCCAGATCCGCACTGCGCCCTGCCTGCCCGTCTGCCGTCGGTCCGTGGACACAGCCAGATCCACACAGCACCCTCTTTGCCCGTCTCCCGTGGGTGAGTGGACACAGCCAGATCCACACTGCGCCTTGCCTGCCCGTCTGCCGTGGGTGAGTGGACATAGCCAGATCCACACAGCACCCTCTCTGCCCGTCTGCCGTGGGTGAGTGGACACAGCCAGATCCGCACTGCGCCTTGCCTGCCCGTCTTTCGTGGGTGAGTGGACACAGCCAGATCCGCACTGCGCCCTGCCTGCCCGTCTGACTTGGGTGAGTGGACACAGCCAGATCCGCACAGCGCCCTGCCTGCCCATCTCCCGTGGGTGAGTGGACACAGCCAGATCCGCCCTGCGCCCTGCCTGACCGCCTGCCGTAGGTGAGTGGAAACAGCCAGATCCGTACAGCGCCCTGCCTGCCCGTGTGCCGTGGGTCAGTGGACATAGCCAGATCCACACAGCACCGTCTCTGCCCGTCGCCCGTGGGTGAGTGGACTCAGCCAGATCCGCACTGCGCCATGCCTGCCCGTCTGCCTTGAGTGAGTGGACACAGCCAGATCCACACGGTGCCCTGCCTACCCGTCTGCCGTGGGTGAGTGGACACAACCAGATCCGCACTGTGCCCTGCCTGCCCATCTCCCGTGGGTGAGTGGACACAGCCAGATCCACCCTGCGCCCTGCCTGACCGCCTGCCGTAGGTGAGTGGTAACAGCCAGATCCGTACAGCGCCCTGCCTGCCCGTGTTCCGTGGGACAGTTGACATAGCCAGATCCACACAGCACCGTCTCTGCCCGTCGCCCGTGGGTGAGTGGACACAGCCAGATCCGCAGTGCGCCCTGCCTGCAAGTCTGCCGTGGGTCAGTGGACATAGCCAGATCCACACAGCACAATCTCTGCCAGTCTCCCGTGGGTGAGTGGACACAGCCAGATCCTCACTGCGCCTTGCCTGCTCGCCTCCCGTGGGTGAGTGGACACAGCCAGATCCGCATTGCGCCCGGCCTGCCCGTCTGCCGTGGGTGAGTGGACACAGCCAGATTCGCACTGCGCCCTGCATGCCCGTCTGCCGTGGGTGAGTGGACACAGCCAGATCCGCACTGCGCCCTGCCTGCCCGTCTCCCGTGGGTGAGTGGACACAGCCAGATCCACACTGCGCCCTGCCTGCCCATCCCCCGTGTGTGAGTGGACACAGCCAGATCCACATTGCGCCCTGCCTGCCCGTCTCCCATGGGTGAGTGGACACAGCCAGATCCGCACTGCGCCCTGCCTGCCCATCCCCCGTGTGTGAGTTGACACAGCCAGATCCGCACTGCGCCCTGCCTGACAGTCTGCCGTGGGTCAGTGGACATAGCCATATCCACACAGCACCATCTCTGCCCGTCTCCCGTGGGTGAGTGGACACAGCCAGATCCACACTGCGCCTTGCCTGCCCGTCTCCCCTGGGTGAGTGGACAGAGCCAGATCCGCACTGCGCCCTGCCTGCCCGTCTCCCGTGGGTGAGTGGACACAGCCAGATCCGCACTGCGCCCTGCATGCCCCTCTCCCGTGGAAGAGTGGACACAGCCAGATCCACACTGCGCCCTGAGTGCCCGTCTGCCGTGGGTCAGTGGACATGGCCAGATCCACACATCACCCTCTCTACCCGTCTCCCCTGGGTAGTGGACACAGCCAGATCCACACTGCGCATTGCCTACCCGTCTCCCGTGGGAGAGTGGACACAGCCAGATACGCACTGCGCCTTGCCTGACCATCTGCCGTGGGTGTGTGGACACAGCCAGATCCGCACTACACCCTGCCTGCCCATCTCCCGTGGGTGAGTAGACACAGCCAGATACGCACTGCGCCCTGCATGCCCGTCTCCCGTGGGTGAGTGGACACAGTCAGATCTGCACTGCGCAATGCCTGATCGTCTGCCGTGGGTGAGTGGACACAGCCAGATGCGCACTGCGCCCTGCCTGCCCGTCTGCCGTGGGTGAGTGGACACAGCCAGATCCGCACTGCGCCCTGCCTGCCCGTCTGCCGTCAGTCCGTGGACATAGCCAGATCCACACAGCACCCTCTTTGCCCGTCTCCCGTGGGTGAGTGGACACAGCCAGATCCACACTGTGCCTTGCCTGCCCATCAGCCGTGGGTGAGTGGACATAGCCAGATCCACACAGCACCCTCTCTGTCCGTCTGCCGTGGGTGAGTGGACACAGCCAGATCCGCACTGCGCCTTGCCTGCCCGTCGCCCGTGGGTGAGTGGACACAGCCAGATCCGCACTGCGCCCTGCCTGCCCGTCTGACTTGGGTGAGTGGACACAGCCAGATCCGCACTGCGCCCTGCCTGCCCGTCTCCCGTGGGTGAGTGGACACAGCCAGATCCACACTGCGCCCTGCCTGCCCATCCCCCGTGTGTGAGTGGACACAGCCAGATCCTCATTGTGCCCTGCCTGCCCGTCTCCCGTGGGTGAGTGGACACAGCCAGATCCGCACTGCGCCCTGCCTGCCCATCCCCCGTTTGTGAGTTGACACAGCCAGATCCGCACTGCGCCCTGCCTGACAGTCTGCCGTGGGTGAGTGGACACAGCCAGATCTGCACTGCGCCCTGCCTGCCCGTCTGCCGTGGGTCAGTGGACATAGCCATATCCACACAGCACCATCTCTGCCCGTCTCCCGTGGGTGAGTGGACACAGCCAGATCCACACTGCGCCCTGCCTGCCCTTCTCCCGTGGGTGAGTGGACACAGCCAGATCCGCACTGCGCCCTGCCTGACCGTCTCCCGTGGGTGAGTGGACACAGCCAGATCCGCACTGTGCGCTGCCTGACCCCCTGCCGTGGGTGAGTGGACACAGCCAGATCCGCACTGCGCCCTGCCTGCCCGTCTGCCGTGGGTCAGTGGACATAGCCAGATCCACACAGCACCGTCTTTACCCGTCTCCCGTGGGTGAGTGGACACAGCCAGATCCGCACTGCAACTTGCCTGCAAGTCTCCCGTGGGTGAGTGGACACAGCCAGATCCGCACTGCGCCCTGCCTGCCCGTCTGCCGTGGGTCAGTGGACATAGCCAGATGCACACAGAATACTCTCTGCCCGTATGCCGTGGGTGAGTGTACACAGCCAGATTCACACTGCGCCCTGCCTGCCCATCTGCCGTGGGTAGGTGGACACAGCCAGATCCGAACTGCGCCCTGCCTGCCCGTCTGCCATGGGTGATTGGACACAGCAGATCCGCACTGCGCCCTGCCTGCCCGTCTGCCGTGGGTGAGTGGACACAGCCAGATCTGCACTGCGCCCTGCCTGCCCGTCTGCCGTGGGTCAGTGGACATAGCCATATCCACACAGCACCATCTCTGCCCGTCTCCCGTGGGTGAGTGGACACAGCCAGATCCACACTGCGCCCTGCCTGCCCTTCTCCCGTGGGTGAGTGGACACAGCCAGATCCGCACTGCGCCCTGCCTGACCGTCTCCCGTGGGTGAGTGGACACAGCCAGATCCGCACTGTGCGCTGCCTGACCCCCTGCCGTGGGTGAGTGGACACAGCCAGATCCGTACTGCGCCCTGCCTGCCCGTCTGCCGTGGGTCAGTGGACATAGCCAGATGCACACAGAATACTCTCTGCCCGTATGCCGTGGGTGAGTGTACACAGCCAGATTCACACTGCGCCCTGCCTGCCCGTCTGCCGTGGGTGAGTGGACACAGCCAGATCCGAAGTGCGCCCTGCCTGCCCGTCTGCAATGGGTGATTGGACACAGCATATCCGCACTGCGCCCTGCCTGCCCGTCTGCCGTGAGTCAGTGGACATAGAAAGATCCAAACAGCACCCTCTCTGCCCGTCTCCCGTGGGTGAGTGGACACAGCCAGATCCACACTGCGCCTTGCCTGACTGCCTCCCGTGGGTGAGTGGACACAGCCAGATCCGCACTGCGCCCTGCCTGCCCGTCTGCCGTGGGTGAGTGGACACAGCCAGATCCGCACTGCACCCTGCCTGCCCGTCTGCCGTCGGTGAGTGGACACAGCCAGATCCGCACTGCGCCCTGCCTGCCGGTCTCCCGTGGGTGAGTGGACACAGGCAGATCCACACTGCGCCCTGCCTGCCCGTCTCCCATGGGTGAGTGGACACAGCCAGATCCACACTGCGCCCTGCCTGCCCTTCTCCCGTGGGTGAGTGGACACAGCCAGATCCGCACTGCGCCCTGCCTGCCCGTCTCCCGTGGGTGAGTGGACACAGCCAGATCCGCACTGCGCCCTGCCTGTCCGTCTGCCGTGGGTGAGTGGACACAGCCAGATCCGCACTGCGCCCTGCCTGCCCGTCTCCCGTGGGTGAGTGGACACAGCCAGATCCACACTGCGCCTTGCCTGACCGCCTCCCGTAGGTGAGTCGACACAGCCAGATCCGCACTGCGCCCTGCCTGCCCGTCTGCCGTGGGTGAGTGGACACAGCCAGATCTGCACTGCGCCCTGCCTGCCCATCTGCCGTGGGTCAGTGGACATAGCCAGATCCACACAGCACCCTCTCTGCCCGTCTCCCGTGGGTGAGGGGACACAGCCAGATCCACACTGTGCCTTGCCTGCCCGTCTCCCCTGGGTTAGTGGACACAGCCAGATCCGCACTGCGCCCTGCCTGCCCGTCTGCCATGAGTCAGTGGACATAGAAAGATCCAAACAGCACCCTCTCTGCCCGTCTCCCGTGGGTGAGTGGACACAGCCAGATCCGCACTGCGCCCTGCCTGCATGTCTCCCGTGGGTGAGTGGACACAGCAAGATCCACACTGCGCCCTGCCTGCCCATCCCCCGTGTGTGAGTGGACACAGCCAGATCCACACTGCGCCCTGCCTGCCCGTCTCCCGTGGGTGAGTGGACACAGCCAGATCCGCACTGCGCCCTGCCGGCCCGTCTGCCGTGGGTGAGTGGACACAGGCAGATCCACACTGCGCCCTGCCTGCCCGTCTGCCATGGGTTAGTGGACACAGCCAGATCCGCACTGCGCCCTGCCGGCCCGTCTGCCGTGGGTGAGTGGACACAGCCAGATCCACACTGCGCCCTGCCTGCCCGTCTGCCATGGGTTAGTGGACATAGGCAGATCCACACAGCATCCTCTCTGCCCGTCTCCCGTGGGTGAGTGGACACAACCAGAATCGCATTGCACCTTGCCTGCCCGTCTCCCCTGGGTTAGTGGACACAGCCAGATCCGCACTGCGCCCTGCCTGCCCGTCTCCCATGGGTGAGTGGACACAGCCAGATCCGCATTGCGCCCTGCCTGCCCGTCTGCTGTGGGTGAGTGGACACAGCCAGATCCGCACTGCGCCCTGCCTGCCCGTCTCTGTGGGTTAGTGGACACAGCCAGATCCACACTGCGCCCTGCCTGCCCGTCTGCCGTGGGTGAGTGGACACAGCCAGATCCACACAGCACCCTCTCTGCCCGTCTCACTAGGGTGAGTGGACACAGCCAGATCCACACTGCGCCTTGCCTGCCCATCCCCCGTGGGTGAGTTGACACAGCCAGATCCGCACTGCGCCCTGCCTGCCCGTCTCCCGTGGGTGAGTGGACACAGCCAGATCCACACTGCGCCCTGCCTGCCCATCCCCCGTGGGTGAGTGGACACAGCCAGATCCACACTGCGCCCTGCCTGCCCTTCCCCCGTGTTTGAGTGGACACAGCCAGATCCACATTGCGCCCTGCCTGCCCGTCTCCCGTGGGTGAGTGGACACAGCCAGATCCGCACTGCGCCCTTCCTGCCCATCCCCCGTGTGTGAGTGGACACAGCCAGATCCGCACTGAGCCCTGCCTGCCCATCCCCCGTGGGTGAGTTGACACAGCCAGATCCGCACTGCGCCCTGCCTGCCCGTCTCCCCTGGGTGAGTAGACACAGGAAGATCCGCACTGCGCCTTGCCTGCCCGTCTTCCTTGGGTGAGTGAACACAGCCAGATCCCCACTGCGCCCTGCCTGACCATCTGCCGTGGGTGAGTGGACACAGCCAGATCCGTACTGCGCCTTGCCTGCCCGTATGCCGTGGGTCAAAGGACACAGCCAGATCCACACAGCACCCTCTCTGCCCGTCTCCCGTGGGTGAGTGGACACAGCCAGATCCACACTGTGCCTTGCCTGCCCGTCTCCTATGGGTGAGTGGACACAGCCAGATCCGCACTGCGCCCTGCCGGCCCGTCTGCCGTGGGTGATTGGACACAGCCAGATCCGCACTGCGTCCTGCCTGCCCGTCTGCCATGGGTCAGTGGACATAGCCAGATCCACACAGCATCCTCTCTGCCCGTCTCCCGTGGGTGAGTGGACACAGCCAGATCTGCATTGCACCTTGCCTGCCCGTCTCCCCTGGGTTATTGGACACAGCCAGATCCACACTGCGCCCTGCCTGCCCGTCTCCCATGGGTGAGTGGACACAGCCAGATCCACACTGCGCCCTGCCTGCCCGTCTGCCGTGGGTGAGTGGACACAGCCAGATCCGCACTGCACCCTGCCTGCCCTTCCCCCGTGGGTGAGTGTACTCAGCCAGATCCGCACTGCGCCCTGCCTGCCTGTCTCCCGTGGGACAGTGGACATAGCCAGATCCAACAGCACACTCTCTGCCCGTCTCCCGTGGGTGAGTGGACACAGCCAGATCCACACTGCGCCTTGCAAGACCACCTCCCATGGGAGAGTGGACACAGCCAGATCCGCACTGCGCCCTGCCTGCCCGTCTGCCGTGGGTGAGTGGACACAGCCAGATCCGCACTGCAACCTGCCTGCCCATCCCCCGTGGGTGAGTGGACTCAGCCAGATCCACACTGCGCCCTGCCTGCCCGTCTCCCGTGGGTGAGTGGACACAGCCAGATCCGCACTGCGCCCTGCCTGCCCGTCTCCCGTGGGTTAGTGGACACAGCCAGATCCGCACTGCGCCTTGCCTGCCCGTCTCCCGTGGGTGAGTGGACACAGCCAGATCCGCACTGCGCCCTGCCTGCCCGTCTGCCGTGGGTGAGTGGACACAGCCAGATCCGCACTGCGCCCTGCCTGCCCGTCTGCCGTGGGTGAGTGGACACAGCCAGATCCGCACTGCGCCCTGCCTGCACGTCTCCCGTGGGTGAGTGGACACAGCCAGATCCACACTGCGCCCTGCCTGCCCGTCTCCCGTGGGTTAGTGGACACAGCGAGATCCGTACTGCGTCCTGCCTGCCCGTCTCCCGTGGGTGAGTGGACACAGCCAGATCCGCACTGCGCCCTGCCTGCCCGTCTCCCGTGGGTGAGTGGACACAGCCAGATCCGCACTGCGCCTTGCCTGCCCGACTCCCGTGGGTGAGTGGACACAGCCAGATCCGCACTGCGCCCTGCCTGACCGTCTGCCGTGGGTGAGTGGACACAGCCAGATCCGCACTGCGCCCTACCTGCCCGTCTGCCGTGGGTGATTGGACACAGCCAGATCCGCACTGCGCCCAGCCTGCCCATCTGCCGTGAGTCAGTGGACATAGCCAGATACATACAGCGCCCTCTCGGCCCGTCTCCCGTGGGTGAGTGGACACAGCCAGATCCACACTGCGCCTTGCCTGCCCGTCTCCCGTGGGTGAGTGGACACAGCCAGATCCGCACTGCGCCCTGCCTGCCCGTCTGCCATGGGTCAGTGGACATAGCCAGATCCACACAGCATCCTCTCTGCCCGTCTCCCGTGGGTGAGTGGACACAGCCAGATCTGCATTGCACCTTGCCTGCCCGTCTCCCCTGGGTTAGTGGACACAGCCAGATCCGCACTGCGCCCTGCCTGCCCGTCTCCCATGGGTGAGTGGACACAGCCAGATCCGCACTGCGCCCTGCCTGCCCGTCCGCCGTGGGTGAGTGGACACAGCCAGATCCGCACTGCACCCTGCCTGCCCATCCCCCGTGGGTGAGTGGACTCAGCCAGATCCACACTGCGCCCTGCCTGCCCGTCTCCCGTGGGTGAGTGGACACAGCCAGATCCGCACTGCGCCCTGCCTGCCCGTCTCCCGTGGGTGAGTGGACACAGCCAGATCCTCACTGCGCCCTGCCTGCCCGTCTCCCGTGGGTTAGTGGACACAGCGAGATCCGCACTGCGTCCTGCCTGCCCGTCTCCCGTGGGTGAGTGTACACAGCCAGATCCGCACTGCGCCCTGCCTGCCCGTCTCCCGTGGGTGAGTGGACACAGCCAGATCCTCACTGCGCCCTGCCTGCCCGTCTCCCGTGGGTTAGTGGACACAGCGAGATCCGCACTGCGTCCTGCCTGCCCGTCTCCCGTGGGTGAGTGGACACAGCCAGATCCGCACTGCGCCTTGCCTGCCCGTCTCCCGTGGGTGAGTGGACATAGCCAGATCCGCACTGCGCCCTGCCTGCCCGTCTGCCGTGGGTGAGTGGACACAGCCAGATCCGCACTGCGCCCTGCCTGCACGTCTCCCGTTGGTGAGTGGACACAGCCAGATCCACACTGCGCCCTGCCTGCCCGTCTCCCGTGGGTTAGTGGACACAGCGAGATCCGTACTGCGTCTTGCCTGCCCGTCTCCCGTGGGTGAGTGGACACAGCCAGATCCGCACTGCGCCCTGCCTGCCCGTCTCCCGTGGGTGAGTGGACACAGCCAGATCCGCACTGCGCCTTGCCTGCCCGTCTCCCGTGGGTTAGTGGACACAGCCAGATCCGCACTGCACCCTGCCTTACCGTCTGCCGTGGGTGAGTGGACACAGCCAGATCCGCACTGCGCCCTGCCTGCCAGTCTGCCGTGGGTCAGTGGACATAGCCAGATCCACACAGCACCCTCTCTGCCCGTCTCCCGTGGGTGAATGGACACAGCCAGATCCACACTGCGCCTTGCCTGCTCACCTCCCGTGGGTGATTGGACACAGCCAGATTCGCACTGCACCCTGCATGTCAGTCTGCCGTGGGTGAGTGGACACAGCCAGATCCGCATTGCGCCCTGCCTGCCTGTCTCCCGTGGGACAGTGGACATAGCCAGATCCACACAGCATCCTCTCTGCCCGTCTCCCGTGGGTGAGTGGACACAGCCAGATCTGCATTGCACCTTGCCTGCCCGTCTCCCCTGGGTTATTGGACACAGCCAGATCCGCACTGCGCCCTGCCTGCCCGTCTCCCATGGGTGAGTGGACACAGCCAGATCCGCACTGCGCCCTGCCTGCCCGTCTGCCGTGGGTGAGTGGACACAGCCAGATCCGCACTGCACCCTGCCTGCCCTTCCCCCGTGGGTGAGTGGACTCAGCCAGATCCACACTGCGCCCTGCCTGCCCGTCTCCCGTGGGAGAGTGGACACAGCCAGATCTGCACTGCGCCCTGCCTGCCCGTCTCCTGTGGGTGAGTGGACACAGCTAGATCCACACTGCGCCTTGCCTGACCGCCTCCCGTGGGTGAGTGGACACAGCCAGATCCGCACTGCGCCCTGCCTGCCCGTCTGCCGTGGGTGAGTGGACACAGCCAGATCCGCACTGCGCCCTGCCTGCCCGTCTGCCGTGGGTGAGTGGACACAGCCAGATCCTCACTGCGCCCTGCCTGCCCGTCTCCCGTGGGTGAGTGGACACAGCCAGATCCACACTGCGCCCTGCCTGCCCATCCCCCGTGTGTGAGTGGACACAGCCAGATCCACATAGCGCCCTGCCTGCCCGTCTCCCGTGGGTGAGTGGACACAGCCAGATCCGCACTGCGCCCTTCCTGCCCATCCCCCGTGCGTGAGTTGACACAGCCAGATCCGCACTGAGCCCTGGCTGCCCATCCCCCGTGGGTGAGTTGACACAGCCAGATCCGCACTGTGCCCTGCCTGCCCGTCTCCCGTGGGTGAGTAGACACAGGAAGATCCGCACTGCGCCTTGCCTGCCCATCTTCCGTGGGTGAGTGGACCCAGCCAGATCCCCACTGCGCCCTGCCTGACCGTCTGCCGTGGGTGAGTGGACACAGCCAGATCCGTACTGCGCCTTGCCTGCCCGTCTGCCGTGGGTCAAAGGACACAGCCAGATCCACACAGCACCCTCTCTGCCCGTCTCCCGTGGGTGAGTGGACACAGCCAGATCCACACTGTGCCTTGCCTGCCCGTCTCCCATGGGTGAGTGGTCACAGCCAGATCCGCACTGCGCCCTGCCGGCCCGTCTGCCGTGGGTGATTGGACACAGCCAGATCCGCACTGCTCCCTGCCTGCCCGTCTGCCATGGGTCAGTGGACATAGCCAGATGCACACAGCATCCTCTCTGCCCGTCTCCCATGGGTGAGTGGACACAGCCAGATCTGCATTGCACCTTGCCTGCACGTCTCCCCTGGGCTAGTGGACACAGCCAGATCCGCACTGCACCCTGCCTGCCCGTCTCCCATGGGAGAGTGGACACAGCCAGATCCGCACTGCGCCCTGCCTGCCCGTCTGCCGAGGGTGAGTGGACACAGCCAGATCCGCACTGCGCCCTGCCTTCCCGTCTGCCATGGGTCAGTGGACATAGCCAGATCCACACAGCATCCTCTCTGCCCGTCTCCCGTGGGTGAGTGGACACAGCCAGATCTGCATTGCACCTTGCCTGCCCGTCTCCCCTGGGTTAGTGGACACAGCCAGATCCGCACTGCGCCCTGCCTGCCCGTCTCCCATGGGTGAGTGGACACAGCCAGATCCGCACTGCGCCCTGCCTGCCCGTCTGCCGTGGGTGAGTGGACACAGCCAGATCCGCACTGCACCCTGCCTGCCCATCCCCCGTGGGTGAGTGGACTCAGCCAGATCCACACTGCGCCCTGCCTGCCCGTCTCCCGTGGGTGATTGGACACAGCCAGATCCGCACTGCGCCCAGCCTGCCCGTCTGCCGTGAGTCAGTGGACATAGCCAGATACATACAGCGCCCTCTCTGCCCGTCTCCCGTGGGTGAGTGGACACAGCCAGATCCACACTGCGCCTTGCCTGCCCGTCTCCCGTGGGTGAGTGGACACAGCCAGATCCGCACTGCGCCCTGCCTGCCCGTCTCCCGTGGGTGAGTGGACACAGCCAGATCCGCACTGCGCCCTGCCTACCCGTCTCCCGTGGGTGAGTGGACACAGCCAGATCCGCACTGCACCCTGCCTTACCGTCTGCCGTGGGTGAGTGGACACAGCCAGATCCGCACTGCGCCCTGCCTGCCAGTCTGCCGTGGGTCAGTGGACATAGCCAGATCCACACAGCACCCTCTCTGCCCGTCTCCCGTGGGTGAATGGACACAGCCAGATCCACACTGCGCCTTGCCTGCTCGCCTCCCGTGGGTGAGTGGACACAGCCAGATTCGCACTGCACCCTGCATGTCAGTCTGCCGTGGGTGAGTGGACACAGCCAGATCCGCACTGCGCCCTGCCTGCCTGTCTCCCGTGGGACAGTGGACATAGCCAGATCCAACAGCACACTCTCTGCCCGTCTCCCGCGGGTGAGTGGACACAGCCAGATCCACACTGCGCTTTGCCTGACCACCTCCCGTGGGTGAGTTGACACAGCCAGATCCGCACTGAGCCCTGGCTGCCCATCCCCCGTGGGTGAGTTGACACAGCCAGATCCGCACTGCGCCCTGCCTGCCCGTCTCCCGTGGGTGAGTAGACACAGGAAGATCCGCACTGCGCATTGCCTGCCCGTCTTCCGTGGGTGAGTGGACCCAGCCAGATCCCCACTGCGCCGTGCCTGACCGTCTGCCGTGGGTGAGTGGACACAGCCAGATCCGTACTGCGCCTTGCCGGCCCGTCTGCCGTGGGTCAAAGGACACAGCCAGATCCACACAGCACCCTCTCTGCCCGTCTCCCGTGGGTGAGTGGACACAGCTAGATCCGCACTGCGCCCTGCCTGCCCGTCTGCCGTGGGTGAGTGGACACAGCCAGATCCGCACTGCACCCTGCCTGCCCATCCCCCGTGGGTGAGTGGACACAGCCATATCTGCACTGCGCCCTGCCTGCCCGTCTCCTGTGGGTGAGTGGACACAGCCAGATCCGCACTGCGCCCTGCCTGACCGTCTGCCGTGGGTGAGTGGACACAGCCAGATCCGCACTGCGCCCTGCCTGCCCGTCTGCCGTGGGTGATTGGACACAGCCAGATCCGCACTGCGCCCAGCCTGCCCGTCTGCCGTGAGTCAGTGGACATAGCCAGATACATACAGCGCCCTCTCTGCCTGTCTCCCGTGGGTGAGTGGACACAGCCAGATCCACACTGCGCCTTGCCTGCCCGTCTCCCGTGGGTGAGTGGACACAGCCAGATCCGCACTGCGCCCTGCCTGCCCGTCTCCCGTGGGTGAGTGGACACAGCCAGATCCGCACTGCGCCCTGCCTTCCCGTCTCCCGTGGGTGAGTGGACACAGCCAGATCCGCACTGCACCCTGCCTTACCGTCTGCCGTGGGTGAGTGGACACAGCCAGATCCGCACTGCGCCCTGCCTGCCAGTCTGCCGTGGGTCAGTGGACATAGCCAGATCCACACAGCACCCTCTCTGCCCGTCTCCCGTGGGTGAATGGACACAGCCAGATCCACACTGCGCCTTGCCTGCTCGCCTCCCGTGGGTGAGTGGACACAGCCAGATTCGCACTGCACCCTGCATGTCAGTCTGCCGTGGGTGAGTGGACACAGCCAGATCCGCTTGCGCCATGCCTGCCTGTCTCCCGTGGGACAGTGGACATAGCCAGATCCAACAGCACACTCTCTGCCCGTCTCCCGTGGGTGAGTGGACACAGCCAGATCCACACTGCGCCTTGCAAGACCACCTCCCGTGGTAGAGTAGACAGAGCCAGATCCGCACTGCGCCCTGCCTGCCCGTCTGCCGTGGGTCTGTGGACATAGCCAGATCCACACAGCACCCTCTCTGCCCGTCTCCCGTGGGTGAGTGGACACAGCCAGATCCGCACTGCGCCTTGCCTGACCGCCTCACGTGGGTGAGTTGACACAGCCAGAACCGCACTGCGCCCTGCCTGCCCGTCTGCCGTGGGTGAGTGGACACAGCCAGATCCGCACTGCGCCCTGCCTGCCCGTCTGCCGTGGGTCAGTGGACATAGCCAGATCCACACAGCACCATCTCTGCCCGTCTCCCATGGGTGAGTGGACACAGCCAGATCCGCACTGCGCCCTGCATGCCCGTCTCCCTTGGGTGAGTGGACACAGCCAGATCCGCACTGCGGCTTGCCTGACGGTGTGCCGTGGGTGAGTGGACTCAGCCAGATCCGCACTGAGCCCTGCCTGCCAGTTTGCCGTGGGTCAGTGGACATTGCCATATCCACACAGCACCCTCTCTGCCCGTCTCCGTGGGTGAATGGACACAGCCAGATCCACACTGCACCTTGACTACCCGTCTCCCGTGGTTGTGTGGACACAGCCAGATACGAATTGCGCCCTGCCTGCCCGTCTGACGTGGGTGAGTGGACACAGCCAGATCCGCACTGCGCCCTGCCTGCCCATCTGCCGTGGGTCCGTGGACATAGCCAGATCCACACAGCACCCTCTCTGCCCATCTCCCGTGGGTGAGTGGACACAGCCAGATCCACACTGCGCCTTGCCTGCCCGTCTCCCGTGGGTCAGTGGACATAGCCAGATCCACACAGCACCGTCTCTGCCCGTCTCCCGTGGGTGAGTGGACACAGCCAGATCCGCACTGCGCCCTGCCTGCCCGTCTTCCGTGGGTGAGTAGACACAGCCAGATCCGCACTGCGCCCTGCCTGCCCGTCTCACGTGGGTGAGTGGACACAGCCAGATCCGCACTGCGCCCTGCATGCCCCTCTCCCGTGGAAGAGTGGACACAGCCAGATCCGCACTGCGCCCTGAGTGCCCGTCTGCCGTGGGTCAGTGGACATGGCCAGATCCACACATCACCCTCCCTACCCGTCTCCCCTGGGTAGTGGACACAGCCAGATCCACACTGCGCATTGCCTACCCGTCTCCCGTGGATGAGTGGACACAGCCAGATCCGTACTGCGCCCTGCCTGCCCGTCTGCCGTGGGTCAGTGGACATAGCCAGATCCACACAGCACCGTCTCTGCCCGTCTCCCGTGGGTGAGTCGACACAGACAGATCCGCACTGCGCCTTGCCTGCCCGTCTCCCGTGGGTGAGTGGACACAGCCAGATCCGCACTGCGCCCTGCATGCCCGTCTGCCGTGGGTGAGTGAACACAGCCAGATCCGCACTGCGCCCTGCCTGCCCGAATCCCGTGGGTGAGTGGACACAGCCAGATCCACACTGCGCCCTGCCTGCCCGTCTCCCGTGGGTTAGTGGACACAGCGAGATCCGCACTGCGTCCTGCCTGCCCGTCTCCCGTGGGTGAGTGGACACAGCCAGATCCGCACTGCGCCCTGCGTGCCCGTCTCCCGTGGGTGAGTGGACACAGCCAGATCCGCACTGAGCCTTGCCTGCCAGTCTCCCGTGGGTGAGTGGACACAGCCAGATCCGCACTGCGCCCTGCCTGACCGTCTGCCGTGGGTGAGTGGACACAGCCAGATCCGCACTGCGCCCTGCCTGCCCGTCTGCCGTGGGTGATTGGACAAAGCCAGATCCGCACTGCGCACAGCCTGCCCGTCTGCCGTGAGTCAGTGGACATAGCCAGATACATACAGCGCCCTCCGTGCCCGTCTCCCGTGGGTGAGTGGACACAGCCAGATGCACACTGCGCCTTGCCTGCCCGTCTCCCGTGGGTGAGTGGACACAGCCAGATCCGCACTGCGCCCTGCCTGCCCGTCTCCCGTGGGTGAGTGGACACAGACAGATCCGCACTGCGCCCTGCCTACCCGTCTCCCGTGGGTGAGTGGACACAGCCAGATCCGCACTGCACCCTGCCTTACCGTCTGCCGTGGGTGAGTGGACACAGCCAGATCCGCACTGCGCCCTGCCTGCCCGTCTGCCGTGGGTCAGTGGACATAGCCAGATCCACACAGCACCCTCTCTGCCCGTCTCCCGTGGGTGAATGGACACAGCCAGATCCACACTGCGCCTTGCCTGCTCGCCTCCCGTGGGTGAGTGGACACAGCCAGATTCGCACTGCACCCTGCATGTCAGTCTGCCGTGGGTGAGTGGACACAGCCAGATCCGCACTGCGCCCTGCCTGCCTGTCTCCCGTGTGACAGTGGACATAGCCAGATCCAACAGCACACTCTCTGCCCGTCTCCCGTGGTTGAGTGGACACAGCCAGATCCACACTGCGCCTTGCCTGACCGCCTCCCGTGGGTGAGTTGGCACAGCCAGATCCGCACTGAGCCCTGCCTGCCCGTCTGCCGTGGGTGAGTGGACACAGCCAGATCCGCACTGCGCCCTGCCTGCCCGTCTGCCGTGGGTGTGTGGACATAGCCAGATCCACACAGCACCCTCTCTGCCCGTCTCCCGTGGGTGAGTGGACACAGCCAGATCCGCACTGCGCCTTGCCTGACCGCCTCCCGTGGGTGAGTTGACACAGCCAGATCCGCACTGCGCCCTGCCTGCCCGTCTGCCGTGGGTGAGTGGACACAGCCAGATCCGCACTGCGCCCTGCCTGCCCGTCTGCCGTGGGTCAGTGGACATAGCCAGATCCACACAGCACCCTCTCTGCCCGTCTCCCATGGGTGAGTGGACACAGCCAGATCCGCACTGCGCCCTGCCTGCCCGTCTCCCTTGGGTGAGTGGACACAGCCAGATCCGCACTGCGCCTTGCCTGCCAGTCTCCCGTGGGTGAGTGGACACAGTCAGATCCGCACTGCGCCCTGCCTGCCCGTCTCCCGTGGTTGATTGGACACAGCCAGATCCGCACTGCGCCCTGTCTGCCCGTCTCCCGTGGGTGAGTGGACACAGCCAGATCCGCACTGCGCCTTGCCTGCCCGTCTCCCGTGGGTGAGTGGACACAGTCAGATCCGCACTGCGCCTTGCCTGCCCGTCTCCTGTGGGTGAGTGGACACAGCCAGATCCGCACTGCGCCGTGCCTGACCGTCTGCCGTGTGTGAGTGGACACAGCCAGATCCGCACTGCGCCCTGCCTGCCCGTCTGCCGTGGGTCAGTGGACATAGCCAGATGCACACAGAACACTCTCTGCCCGTATGCCGTGGGTGAGTGTACACAGCGAGATTCACACTGCGCCCTGCCTGCCCGTCTGCCGTGGGTGAGTGGACACAGCCAGATCCGAACTGCGCCCTGCCTGCCCGTCTGCCATGGGTGATTGGACACAGCAGATCCGCACTGCGCCCTGCCTGCCCGTCTGCCGTGAGTCAGTGGACATAGAAAGATCCAAACAGCACCCTCTCTGCCGTCTCCCGTGGGTGAGTGGACACAGCCAGATCCACACTGCGCCTTGCCTGACTGCCTCCCGTGGGTGAGTGGACACCGCCAGATCCGCACTGCGCCCTGCCTGCCCGTCTGCCGTGGGTGAGTGGACACAGCCAGATCCGCACTGCGCCCTGCCTGCCCGTCTGCCGTCGGTGAGTGGACACAGCCAGATCCGCACTGTGCCCTGTCTGCCCGTCTCCCGTGGGTGAGTGGACACAGCCAGATCCGCACTGTGCGCTGCCTGACCCCCTGCCGTTGGTGAGTGTACACAGCCAGATCTGTACTGCGCCCTGCCTGCCCGTCTGCCGTGGGTCAGTGGACATAGCCAGATCCACACAGCACCGTCTCTTCCCGTCTCCTGTGGGTGACTGGACACAGCCAGATCCGCACTGCGCCTTGCCTGCCCGTCTCCCGTGGGTGAGTGGACACAGCCAGATCCGCACTGCGCCCTGCCTGCCCATCTGCCGTGGGTCAGTGGACATAGCCAGATCCACACAGCACCCTCTCTGCCCTTCTCCCATGGGTGAGTGGACGCAGCCAGATCCACACTGCGTCTTGCCTGCCCGTCTCCCCTGGGAGAGTGGACACAGCAAGATCCGCACTGCGTCCTGCCTGCCCATCTCCCATGGGTGAGTGGACACAGCCAGATCCGCACTGCGCCCTGCCTGCCCGTCTCCCGTGGGTGAGTGGACACAGCCAGATCCGCACTGCGCCCTGCCTGCCCGTCTCTCGTGGGTGAGTGGACACAGCCAGATCCACACTGCGCCCTGCCTGTCCGTCTGCCGTGGGTGAGTGGACACAGCCAGATCCGAACTGCGCCCTGCCTGCCCGTCTACCGTGGGTGATTGGACACAGCCATATCCGCACTGCGCCCTGACTGCCCGTCTGCCGTGGGTGAGTGGACACAGCCAGATCCGCACTCGCCTTGCCTGCCCATCTCCCGTGGGTGAGTGGACACAGCCAGATCCACAGTGCGCCCTGCCTGCCCGTCTGCCATGGGTGAGTGGACACAGCCAGATTCGCACTGCGCCCTGCCTGCCCGTCTCCCGTGGGTGAGTGGACACAGTCAGATCCGCACGGCGCCCTGCCTGACCGTCTGTCATGTGTCAGTGGACATAGCCAGATCCACATAGCACCCTCTCTGAACGTCTCCCATGGCTGAGTGGACACAGCCATATCCACACTGCGCCTTGCCTGTCCGTCTCCCGTGGGTGTAAGGACACAGCCAGATCTGCACTGCGCCCTGCCTGACCGTCTGCCGTGGGTGAGTAGACACGGCCAGATCCGCACTGCGCCCTGCCTGCCCGTAAGCCGTGCGTCAGTGGACATAGCCAGATCCACACAGCACCCTCTCTGCCCGTCTCCCGTGGGTGAGTGGACATAGCCAGATCCACACTCCGCCTTGCCTGCCCATCTCCCGTGGATGAGTGGACACAGCTAGATCCGCACTGCGCCTTGCCTGCCCGTCTCCAGTGGGTGAGTGGACACTGCCAGATCCGCACTGCGCCCTGCCTGCCCGTCTGCCGTGGGTGAGTGTACACAGCCAGATTCACACTGCGCCCTGCCTGCCCGTCTGCCGTGGGTGAGTGGACACAGCCAGATCCGAAATGCGCCCTGCCTGCCCGTGTGCCATGGGTGATGGGACACAGCAGATCCGCACTGTGCCCTGCCTGCCCTTCTGCCGTGAGTCAGTGGACATAGAAAGATCCAAACAGCACCCTCTCTGCCCGTCTCCCGTGGGTGAGTGGACACAGCCAGATCCACACTGCGCCTTGCCTGACCGCCTCCCGTGGGTGAGTGGACAAAGCCAGATCCGCACTGCGCCCTGCCTGCCCGTCTGCAGTCGGTGAGAGGACACAGCCAGATCCGCACTGCGCACTGCCTGCCGGTCTCCCGTGGGTGAGTGGACACAGGCAGATCGACACTGCGCCCTGCCTGCCCGTCTCCCGTGGGTGAGTGGACACAGCCAGATCCACACTGCGCCCTGCCTGCCCTTCTCCCGTGGGTGAGTGGACACAGCCAGATCCGCACTGCGCCCTGCCTGCCCGTCTCCCGTGGGTGAGTGGACACAGCCAGATCTGCACTGTGCGCTGCCTGACCCCCTGCCGTGGGTGAGTGGACACAGCCAGATCCGTACTGCGCCCTGCCTGCCCTTCTGCCGTGGGTCAGTGGACATAGCCAGATCCACACAGCACCGTCTCTTCCCGTCTCCCGTGGGTGAGTGGACACAGCCAGATCCGCACTGCAACTTACCTGCAAGTCTCCCGTGGGTGAGTGGACACAGCCAGATCCGCACTGCGCCCTGCCTGCCCATCTGCCGTGGGTCAGTGGACATAGCCAGATCCACACAGTACCCTCTCTGCCCTTCTCCCATGGGTGAGTGGACACAGCCAGATCCACACTGGGTCTTGCCTGCCCGTCTCCCCTGGGAGAGTGGACACAGCCAGATCCGCACTGCGTCCTGCCTGCCCATCTCCCATGGGTGAGTGGACACAGCCAGATCCGCACTGCGACCTGCCTGCCCGTCTCCCGTGGGTGAGTGGACACAGCCAGATCCGCACTGCGCCTTGCCTGCCTGTCTTCCATGTGTGAGTGGACACAGCCAGATCCGCACTGCGCCCTGCCTGCCCGTCTGCCTTGGGTGAGTGGACACAGCCAGATCCGCACTGCGCCCTGCCTGCCCGTCTCTCGTGGGTGAGTGGACACAGCCATATCCACACTGCGCCCTGCCTGTCCGTCTGCCGTGGGTGAGTGGACACAGCCAGATCCGAACTGCGCCCTGCCTGCCCGTCTACCGTGGGTGATTGGACACAGCCAGATCCGCACTGTGCCCTGCCTGCCTGTCTGCCGTGAGTCAGTGGACATAGCCAGATCTAAACAACGCCCTCTCTGTCCGTCTCCCGTGGGTGAGTGGACACAGCCAGATCCACACTGAGCCTTGCCTGCCCGTCTCCCGTGGGTGAGTGGACACAGCCAGATCCGCACTGCGCCCTGCCTGCCTGTCTGCCGTGGGTCAGTGGACATAGCCAGATCCACACAGCACCCTCTCTGCCCGTCTCCCGTGGGTGAGTGGACACAGCCAGATCCGCACTGCGCCATGCCTGCCTGTCTCCCCTAGGTGAGTGGACACAGCCAGATCCGCACTCCGCCCTGCCTGCCCGTCTCACATGGGTGAGTGGACACAGCCAGATCCGCACTGCGCCCTGCCTGCCCGTCTCCTGTGGGTGAGTGGACTCAACCAGATCCGCAATGAGCCTTGCCTGCCCGTCTACCATGGGTCAGTGGACACAGCCACATCCGCACTGCGCCCTGCCTGCCCGTCTGCCATGGGTGAGTGGACACAGCCAGATCCGCACTCGCCTTGCCTGCCCGTCTCCCGTGGGTGAGTGGACACAGCCAGATCCACAGTGCGCCCTGCCTGCCCGTCTGCCATGGGTGAGTGGACACAGCCAGATTCGCACTGCGCCCTGCCTGCCCGTCTCCCGTGCTTGAGTGGACACAGTCAGATCCGCACGGCGCCCTGCCTGACCGTCTGTCATGTGTCAGTGGACATAGCCAGATCCACATAGCACCCTCTCTGAACGTCTCCCATGGCTGAGTGGACACAGCCATATCCACACTGCGCCTTGCCTGTCCGTCTCCCGTGAGTGTAAGGACACAGCCAGATCTGCACTGCGCCCTGCCTGACCGTCTGCCGTGGGTGAGTAGACACGGCCAGATCCGCACTGCGCCCTGCCTGCCTGTCTCCCGTGGGTGAGTGGACACAGCCAGATCCACACAGCACCCTCTCTGCCCGTCTCCCGTGGGTGAGTGGACACAGCCAGATCCACACTCCGCCTTGCCTGCCCGTCTCCCGTGGATGATTGGACACAGCCAGATCCGCACTGCGCCTTGCCTGCCCGTCTCCCGTGGGTGAGTGGACACTGCCAGATCCGCACTGCGCCCTGCCTGCCCGTCTGCCGTGGGTGAGTGTACACAGCCAGATTCACACTGCGCCCTGCCTGCCCGTCTGCCGTGGGTGAGTGGACACAGCCAGATCCGAAATGCGCCCTGCCTGCCCGTGTGCCATGGGTGAAGGGACACAGCAGATCCGCACTGTGCCCTGCCTGCCCGTCTGCCGTGAGTCAGTGGACATAGAAAGATCCAAACAGCACCCTCTCTGCCCGTCTCCCGTGGGTGAGTGGACACAGCCAGATCCACACTGCGCCCTGCCTGCCCTTCTCCCGTGGGTGAGTGGACACAGCCAGATCCGCACTGCGCCCTGACTGCCCGTCTCCCGTGGGTGAGTGGACACAGCCAGATCCGCACTGTGCGCTGCCTGACCCCCTGCCGTGGGTGAGTGGACACAGCCAGATCCGTACTGCGCCCTGCCTGCCCGTCTGCCATGGGTCAGTGGACATAGCCAGATCCACACAGCACCGTCTCTTCCCGTATCCCGTGGGTGAGTGGACACAGCCAGATCCGCACTGCAACTTGCCTGCCCGTCTCCCGTGGGTGAGTGGACACAGCCAGATCCGCACTGCGCCCTGCCTGCCCGTCTGCCGTGGGTGAGTGGACACAGCCAGATCCACACTGCGCCCTGCCTGCCCGTCTCCCGTGGGTTAGTGGACACAGCCAGATCCGCACTGCGCCCTGCCTGCCCGTCTGCCTTGGGTGAGTGGACACAGCCAGATCCGCACTGCGCCCTGCCTGCCCGTCTCTCGTGGGTGAGTGGACACAGCCAGATCCACACTGCGCCCTGCCTGTCCGTCTGCCGTGGGTGAGTGGACACAGCCAGATCCGAACTGCGCCGTGCCTGCCCTTCTACCGTGGGTGATTGGACACAGCCAGATCCGCACTGTGCCCTGCCTGCCCGTCTGCCGTGAGTCAGTGGACATAGCCAGATCTAAACAACGCCCTCTCTGTCCGTCTCCCGTGGGTGAGTGGACACAGCCAGATCCACACTGCGCCTTGCCTGCTCGCCTCCCGTGGGTGAGTGGACACAGCCAGATTCGCACTGCACCCTGCATGTCAGTCTGCCGTGGGTGAGTGGACACAGCCAGATCCGCTTGCGCCCTGCCTGCCTGTCTCCCGTGGGACAATGGACATAGCCAGATCCAACAGCACACTCTCTGCCCGTCTCCCGTGGGTGAGTGGACACAGCCAGATCCACACTGCGCCTTACAAGACCACCTCCCGTGGTTGAGTTGACAGAGCCAGATCCGCACTGCGCCCTGCCTGCCCGTCTGCCGTGGGTCTGTGGACATAGCCAGATCCACACAGCACCCTCTCTGCCCGTCTCCCGTGGGTGAGTGGACACAGCCAGATCCGCACTGCGCCTTGCCTGACCGCCTCACGTGGGTGAGTTGACACAGCCAGAACCGCACTGCGCCCTGCCTGCCCGTCTGCCGTGGGTGAGTGGACACAGCCAGATCCGCACTGCGCCCTGCCTGCCCGTCTGCCGTGGGTCAGTGGACATAGCCAGATCCACACAGCACCATCTCTGCCCGTCTCCCATGGGTGAGTGGACACAGCCAGATCCGCACTGCGCCCTGCATGCCCGTCTCCCTTGGGTGAGTGGACACAGCCAGATCCGCACTGTGGCTTGCCTGACGGTGTGCCGTGGGTGAGTGGACTCAGCCAGATCCGCACTGAGCCCTGCCTGCCAGTTTGCCGTGGGTCAGTGGACATTGCCATATCCACACAGCACCCTCTCTGCCCGTCTCCGTGGGTGAATGGACACAGCCAGATCCACACTGCACCTTGACTACCCGTCTCCCGTGGTTGTGTGGACACAGCCAGATACGAATTGCGCCCTGCCTGCCCGTCTGACGTGGGTGAGTGGACACAGCCAGATCCGCACTGCGCCCTGCCTGCCCATCTGCCGTGGGTCCGTGGACATAGCCAGATCCACACAGCACCCTCTCTGCCCATCTCCCGTGGGTGAGTGGACACAGCCAGATCCACACTGCGCCTTGCCTGCCCGTCTCCCGTGGGTCAGTGGACATAGCCAGATCCACACAGCACCGTCTCTGCCCGTCTCCCGTGGGTGAGTGGACACAGCCAGATCCGCACTGCGCCCTGCCTGCCCGTCTCCCGTGGGTGAGTAGACACAGCCAGATCCGCACTGCGCCCTGCCTGCCCGTCTCACGTGGGTGAGTGGACACAGCCAGATCCGCACTGCGCCCTGCCTGCCCGTCTCCCGTGGGTGAGTGGACACAGCCAGATCCGCACTGCGCCCTGCATGCCCCTCTCCCGTGGAAGAGTGGACACAGCCAGATCCGCACTGCGCCCTGAGTGCCCGTCTGCCGTGGGTCAGTGGACATGGCCAGATCCACACATCACCCTCTCTACCCGTCTCCCCTGGGTAGTGGACACAGCCAGATCCACACTGCGCATTGCCTACCCGTCTCCCGTGGATGAGTGGACACAGCCAGATCCGTACTGCGCCTTGCCTGCCCGTCTGCCGTGGGTCAGTGGACATAGCCAGATCCACACAGCACCGTCTCTGCCCGTCTCCCGTGGGTGAGTCGACACAGACAGATCCGCACTGCGCCTTGCCTCCCCGTCTCCCGTGGGTGAGTGGACACAGCCAGATCCGCACTGCGCCCTGCATGCCCGTCTGCCGTGGGTGAGTGAACACAGCCAGATCCGCACTGCGCCCTGCCTGCCCGAATCCCGTGGGTGAGTGGACACAGCCAGATCCACATTGCGCCCTGCCTGCCCGTCTCCCGTGGGTTAGTGGACACAGCGAGATCCGCACTGCGTCCTGCCTGCCCGTCTCCCGTGGGTGAGTGGACACAGCCAGATCCGCACTGCGCCCTGCGTGCCCGTCTCCCGTGGGTGAGTGGACACAGCCAGATCCGCACTGCGCCTTGCCTGCCAGTCTCCCGTGGGTGAGTGGACACAGCCAGATCCGCACTGCGCCCTGCCTGACCGTCTGCCGTGGGTGAGTGGACACAGCCAGATCCGCACTGCGCCCTGCCTGCCCGTCTGCCGTGGGTGATTGGACAAAGCCAGATCCGCACTGCGCACAGCCTGCCCGTCTGCCGTGAGTCAGTGGACATAGCCAGATACATACAGCGCCCTCTGTGCCCGTCTCCCGTGGGTGAGTGGACACAGCCAGATGCACACTGCGCCTTGCCTGCCCGTCTCCCGTGGGTGAGTGGACACAGCCAGATCCGCACTGCGCCCTGCCTGCCCGTCTCCCGTGGGTGAGTGGACACAGCCAGATCCGCACTGCGCCCTGCCTACCCGTCTCCCGTGGGTGAGTGGACACAGCCAGATCCGCACTGCACCCTGCCTTACCGTCTGCCGTGGGTGAGTGGACACAGCCAGATCCGCACTGCGCCCTGCCTGCCCGTCTGCCGTGGGTCAGTGGACATAGCCAGATCCACACAGCACCCTCTCTGCCCGTCTCCCGTGGGTGAATGGACACAGCCAGATCCACACTGCGCCTTGCCTGCTCGCCTCCCGTGGGTGAGTGGACACAGCCAGATTCGCACTGCACCCTGCATGTCAGTCTGCCGTGGGTGAGTGGACACAGCCAGATCCGCACTGCGCCCTGCCTGCCTGTCTCCCGTGTGACAGTGGACATAGCCAGATCCAACAGCACACTCTCTGCCCGTCTCCCGTGGTTGAGTGGACACAGCCAGATCCACACTGCGCCTTGCCTGACCGCCTCCCGTTGGTGAGTTGGCACAGCCAGATCCGCACTGAGCCCTGCCTGCCCGTCTGCCGTGGGTGAGTGGACACAGCCAGATCCGCACTGCGCCCTGCCTGCCCGTCTGCCGTGGGTGTGTGGACATAGCCAGATCCACACAGCACCCTCTCTGCCCGTCTCCCGTGGGTGAGTGGACACAGCCAGATCCGCACTGCGCCTTGCCTGACCGCCTCCCGTGGGTGAGTTGACACAGCCAGATCCGCACTGCGCCCTGCCTGCCCGTCTGCCGTGGGTGAGTGGACACAGCCAGATCCGCACTGCGCCCTGCCTGCCCGTCTGCCGTGGGTCAGTGGACATAGCCAGATCCACACAGCACCCTCTCTGCCCGTCTCCCATGGGTGAGTGGACACAGCCAGATCCGCACTGCGCCCTGCCTGCCCGTCTCCCTTGGGTGAGTGGACACAGCCAGATCCGCACTGCGCCTTGCCTGCCAGTCTCCCGTGGGTGAGTGGACACAGTCAGATCCGCACTGCGCCCTGCCTGCCCGTCTCCCGTGGTTGATTGGACACAGCCAGATCCGCACTGCGCCCTGTCTGCCCGTCTCCCGTGGGTGAGTGGACACAGCCAGATCCGCACTGCGCCTTGCCTGCCCGTCTCCCGTGGGTGAGTGGACACAGTCAGATCCGCACTGCGCCTTGCCTGCCCGTCTCCTGTGGGTGAGTGGACACAGCCAGATCCGCACTGCGCCGTGCCTGACCGTCTGCCGTGTGTGAGTGGACACAGCCAGATCCGCACTGCGCCCTGCCTGCCCGTCTGCCGTGGGTCAGTGGACATAGCCAGATGCACACAGAACACTCTCTGCCCGTATGCCGTGGGTGAGTGTACACAGCGAGATTCACACTGCGCCCTGCCTGCCCGTCTGCCGTGGGTGAGTGGACACAGCCAGATCCGAACTGCGCCCTGCCTGCCCGTCTGCCATGGGTGATTGGACACAGCAGATCCGCACTGCGCCCTGCCTGCCCGTCTGCCGTGAGTCAGTGGACATAGAAAGATCCAAACAGCACCCTCTCTGCCGTCTCCCGTGGGTGAGTGGACACAGCCAGATCCACACTGCGCCTTGCCTGACTGCCTCCCGTGGGTGAGTGGACACCGCCAGATCCGCACTGCGCCCTGCCTGCCCGTCTGCCGTGGGTGAGTGGACACAGCCAGATCCGCACTGCGCCCTGCCTGCCCGTCTGCCGTCGGTGAGTGGACACAGCCAGATCCGCACTGTGCCCTGTCTGCCCGTCTCCCGTGGGTGAGTGGACACAGCCAGATCCGCACTGTGCGCTGCCTGACCCCCTGCCGTTGGTGAGTGTACACAGCCAGATCTGTACTGCGCCCTGCCTGCCCGTCTGCCGTGGGTCAGTGGACATAGCCAGATCCACACAGCACCGTCTCTTCCCGTCTCCCGTGGGTGACTGGACACAGCCAGATCCGCACTGCGCCTTGCCTGCCCGTCTCCCGTGTGTGAGTGGACACAGCCAGATCCGCACTGCTCCCTGCCTGCCCATCTGCCGTGGGTCAGTGGACATAGCCAGATCCACACAGCACCCTCTCTGCCCTTCTCCCATGGGTGAGTGGACGCAGCCAGATCCACACTGCGTCTTGCCTGCCCGTCTCCCCTGGGAGAGTGGACACAGCAAGATCCGCACTGCGTCCTGCCTGCCCATCTCCCATGGGTGAGTGGACACAGCCAGATCCGCACTGCGCCCTGCCTGCCCGTCTCCCGTGGGTGAGTGGACACAGCCAGATCCGCACTGCGCCTTGCCTGCCTGTCTTCCGTGTGTGAGTGGACACAGCCAGATCCGTACTGCGCCCTGCCTGCCCGTCTGCCTTGGGTGAGTGGACACAGCCAGATCCGCACTGCGCCCTGCCTGCCCGTCTCTCGTGGGTGAGTGGACACAGCCAGATCCACACTGCACCCTGCCTGTCCGTCTGCCGTGGGTGAGTGGACACAGCCAGATCCGAACTGCGCCCTGCCTGCCCGTCTACCGTGGGTGATTGGACACAGCCATATCCGCACTGCGCCCTGACTGCCCGTCTGCCGTGGGTGAGTGGACACAGCCAGATCCGCACTCGCCTTGCCTGCCCATCTCCCGTGGGTGAGTGGACACAGCCAGATCCACAGTGCGCCCTGCCTGCCCGTCTGCCATGGGTGAGTGGACACAGCCAGATTCGCACTGCGCCCTGCCTGCCCGTCTCCCGTGGGTGAGTGGACACAGTCAGATCCGCACGGCGCCCTGCCTGACCGTCTGTCATGTGTCAGTGGACATAGCCAGATCCACATAGCACCCTCTCTGAACGTCTCCCATGGCTGAGTGGACACAGCCATATCCACACTGCGCCTTGCCTGCCCGTCTCCCGTGGATGATTGGACACAGCCAGATCCGCACTGCGCCTTGCCTGCCCGTCTCCCGTGGGTGAGTGGACACTGCCAGATCCGCACTGCGCCCTGCCTGCCCGTCTGCCGTGGGTGAGTGTACACAGCCAGATTCACACTGCGCCCTGCCTGCCCGTCTGCCATGGGTGAGTGGACACAGCCAGATCCGAAATGCGCCCTGCCTGCCCGTGTGCCATGGGTGATGGGACACAGCAGATCCGCACTGTGCCCTGCCTGCCCGTCTGCCGTGAGTCAGTGGACATAGAAAGATCCAAACAGCACCCTCTCTGCCCGTCTCCCGTGGGTGAGTGGACACAGCCAGATCCACACTGCGCCCTGCCTGCCCTTCTCCCGTGGGTGAGTGGACACAGCCAGATCCGCACTGCGCCCTGCCTGCCCGTCTCCCGTGGGTGAGTGGACACAGCCAGATCCGCACTGTGCGCTGCCTGACCCCCTGCCGTGGGTGAGTGGACACAGCCAGATCCGTACTGCGCCCTGCCTGCCCGTCTGCCATGGGTCAGTGGACATAGCCAGATCCCCACAGCACCGTCTCTTCCCGTATCCCGTGGGTGAGTGGACACAGCCAGATCCGCACTGCAACTTGCCTGCCCGTCTCCCGTGGGTGAGTGGACACAGCCAGATCCGCACTGCGCCCTGCCTGCCCGTCTGCCGTGGGTGAGTGGACACAGCCAGATCCACACTGCGCCCTGCCTGCCCGTCTCCCGTGGGTTAGTGGACACAGCCAGATCCGCACTGCGCCCTGCCTGCCCGTCTGCCTTGGGTGAGTGGACACAGCCAGATCCGCACTGCGCCCTGCCTGCCCGTCTCTCGTGGGTGAGTGGACACAGCCAGATCCACACTGCGCCCTGCCTGTCCGTCTGCCGTGGGTGAGTGGACACAGCCAGATCCGAACTGCGCCGTGCCTGCCCTTCTACCGTGGGTGATTGGACACAGCCAGATCCGCACTGTGCCCTGCCTGCCCGTCTGCCGTGAGTCAGTGGACATAGCCAGATCTAAACAACGCCCTCTCTGTCCGTCTCCCGTGGGTGAGTGGACACAGCCAGATCCACACTGCGCCTTGCCTGCCCGTCTCCCGTGGGTGAGTGGACACAGCCAGTTCCGCACTGCGCCCTGCCTGCCTGTCTGCCGTGGGTCAGTGGACATAGCCAGATCCACACAGCACCCTCTCTGCCCGTCTCCCGTGGGTGAGTGGACACAGCCAGATCCGCACTGCGCCCTGCCTGCCCGTCTCCCCTAGTTTAGTGGACACAGCCAGATTCGCACTCCGCCCTGCCTGCCCGTCTCACATGGGTGAGTGGACACAGCCAGATCCGCACTGCGCCCAGCCTGCCCGTCTCCTGTGGGTGAGTGGACTCAACCAGATCCGCAATGAGCCTTGCCTGCCCGTCTACCGTGGGTCAGTGGACACAGCCAGATCCGCACTGCGCCCTGCCTGCCCGTCTGCCGTGGGTGAGTGGACACAGCCAGATCCGCACTCGCCTTGCCTGCCCGTCTCCCGTGTGTGAGTGGACACAGCCAGATCCACAGTGCGCCCTGCCTGCCCGTCTGCCATGGGTGAGTGGACACAGCCAGATCCGCACTGCGCCCTGCCTGCCCGTCTCCCGTGGGTGAGTGGACACAGTCAGATCCGCACGGCGCCCTGCCTGACCGTCTGTCATGTGTCATTGGACATAGCCAGATCCACATAGAACCCTCTCTGAACGTCTCCCATGGCTGAGTGGACACAGCCATATCCACACTGCGCCTTGCCTGTCCGTCTCCCGTGAGTGTAAGGACACAGCCAGATCTGCACTGCGCCTTGCCTGACTGCCTCCCGTGGGTGAGTGGACACAGCCAGATCCGCACTGTGCCCTGTCTGCCCGTCTCCCGTGGGTGAGTGGACACAGCCAGATCCGCACTGTGCGCTGCCTGACCCCCTGCCGTGGGTGAGTGGACACAGCCAGATCCGTACTGCGCCCTGCCTGCCCGTCTGCCGTGGGTCAGTGGACATAGCCAGATCCACACAGCACCGTCTCTTCCCGTCTCCTGTGGGTGACTGGACACACCCAGATCCGCACTGCGCCTTGCCTGCCCGTCTCCCGTGGGTGAATGGACACAGCCAGATCCGCACTGCGCCCTGCCTGCCCGTCTGCCGTGGGTCAGTGGACATAGCCAGATCCACACAGCACCCTCTCTGCCCTTCTCCCATGGGTGAGTGGACGCAGCCAGATCCACACTGCGTCTTGCCTGCCCGTCTCCCCTGGGAAAGTGGACACAGCCAGATCCGCACTGCGTCCTGCCTGCCCATCTCCCATGGGTGAGTGGACACAGCCAGATCCGCACTGCGCCCTGCCTGCCCGTCTCCCGTGGGTGAGTGGACACAGCCAGATCCGCACTGCGCCTTGCCTGCCTGTCTTCAGTGTGTGAGTGGACACAGCCAGATCCGCACTGCGCCCTGCCTGCCCGTCTGCCTTGGGTGAGTGGACACAGCCAGATCCGCACTGCACCCTGCCTTACCGTCTGCCGTGGGTGAGTGGACACAGCCAGATCCGCACTGCGCCCTGCCTGCCAGTCTGCCGTGGGTCAGTGGACATAGCCAGATCCACACAGCACCCTCTCTGCTCGTCTCCCGTGGGTGAATGGACACAGCCAGATCCACACTGCGCCTTGCCTGCTCGCCTCCCGTGGGTGAGTGGACACAGCCAGATTCGCACTGCACCCTGCATGTCAGTCTGCCGTGGGTGAGTGGACACAGCCAGATCCGCTTGCGCCCTGCCTGCCTGTCTCCCGTGGGACAGTGGACATAGCCAGATCCAACAGCACACTCTCTGCCCGTCTCCCGTGGGTGAGTGGACACAGCCAGATCCACACTGCGCCTTGCAAGACCACCTCCCGTGGTTGAGTTGACAGAGCCAGATCCGCACTGCGCCCTGCCTGCCCGTCTGCCGTGGGTCTGTGGACATAGCCAGATCCACACAGCACCCTCTCTGCCCGTCTCCCGTGGGTGAGTGGACACAGCCAGATCCGCACTGCGCCTTGCCTGACCGCCTCACGTGGGTGAGTTGACACAGCCAGAACCGCACTGCGCCCTGCCTGCCCGTCTGCCGTGGGTGAGTGGACACAGCCAGATCCGCACTGCGCCCTGCCTGCCCGTCTGCCGTGGGTCAGTGGACATAGCCAGATCCACACAGCACCATCTCTGCCCGTCTCCCATGGGTGAGTGGACACAGCCAGATCCGCACTGCGCCCTGCATGCCCGTCTCCCTTGGGTGAGTGGACACAGCCAGATCCGCACTGCGGCTTGCCTGACGGTGTGCCGTGGGTGAGTGGACTCAGCCAGATCCGCACTGAGCCCTGCCTGCCAGTTTGCCGTGGGTCAGTGGACATTGCCATATCCACACAGCACCCTCTCTGCCCGTCTCCGTGGGTGAATGGACACAGCCAGATCCACACTGCACCTTGACTACCCGTCTCCCGTGGTTGTGTGGACACAGCCAGATACGAATTGCGCCCTGCCTGCCCGTCTGACGTGGGTGAGTGGACACAGCCAGATCCGCACTGCGCCCTGCCTGCCCATCTGCCGTGGGTCCGTGGACATAGCCAGATCCACACAGCACCCTCTCTGCCCATCTCCCGTGGGTGAGTGGACACAGCCAGATCCACACTGCGCCTTGCCTGCCCGTCTCCCGTGGGTCAGTGGACATAGCCAGATCCACACAGCACCGTCTCTGCCCGTCTCCCGTGGGTGAGTGGACACAGCCAGATCCGCACTGCGCCCTGCCTGCCCGTCTCCCGTGGGTGAGTAGACACAGCCAGATCCGCACTGCGCCCTGCCTGCCCGTCTCACGTGGGTGAGTGGACACAGCCAGATCCGCACTGCGCCCTGCCTGCCCGTCTCCCGTGGGTGAGTGGACACAGCCAGATCCGCACTGCGCCCTGCATGCCCCTCTCCCGTGGAAGAGTGGACACAGCCAGATCCGCACTGCGCCCTGAGTGCCCGTCTGCCGTGGGTCAGTGGACATGGCCAGATCCACACATCACCCTCTCTACCCGTCTCCCCTGGGTAGTGGACACAGCCAGATCCACACTGCGCATTGCCTACCCGTCTCCCGTGGATGAGTGGACACAGCCAGATCCGTACTGCGCCTTGCCTGCCCGTCTGCCGTGGGTCAGTGGACATAGCCAGATCCACACAGCACCGTCTCTGCCCGTCTCCCGTGGGTGAGTCGACACAGACAGATCCGCACTGCGCCTTGCCTCCCCGTCTCCCGTGGGTGAGTGGACACAGCCAGATCCGCACTGCGCCCTGCATGCCCGTCTGCCGTGGGTGAGTGAACACAGCCAGATCCGCACTGCGCCCTGCCTGCCCGAATCCCGTGGGTGAGTGGACACAGCCAGATCCACATTGCGCCCTGCCTGCCCGTCTCCCGTGGGTTAGTGGACACAGCGAGATCCGCACTGCGTCCTGCCTGCCCGTCTCCCGTGGGTGAGTGGACACAGCCAGATCCGCACTGCGCCCTGCGTGCCCGTCTCCCGTGGGTGAGTGGACACAGCCAGATCCGCACTGCGCCTTGCCTGCCAGTCTCCCGTGGGTGAGTGGACACAGCCAGATCCGCACTGCGCCCTGCCTGACCGTCTGCCGTGGGTGAGTGGACACAGCCAGATCCGCACTGCGCCCTGCCTGCCCGTCTGCCGTGGGTGATTGGACAAAGCCAGATCCGCACTGCGCACAGCCTGCCCGTCTGCCGTGAGTCAGTGGACATAGCCAGATACATACAGCGCCCTCTGTGCCCGTCTCCCGTGGGTGAGTGGACACAGCCAGATGCACACTGCGCCTTGCCTGCCCGTCTCCCGTGGGTGAGTGGACACAGCCAGATCCGCACTGCGCCCTGCCTGCCCGTCTCCCGTGGGTGAGTGGACACAGCCAGATCCGCACTGCGCCCTGCCTACCCGTCTCCCGTGGGTGAGTGGACACAGCCAGATCCGCACTGCACCCTGCCTTACCGTCTGCCGTGGGTGAGTGGACACAGCCAGATCCGCACTGCGCCCTGCCTGCCCGTCTGCCGTGGGTCAGTGGACATAGCCAGATCCACACAGCACCCTCTCTGCCCGTCTCCCGTGGGTGAATGGACACAGCCAGATCCACACTGCGCCTTGCCTGCTCGCCTCCCGTGGGTGAGTGGACACAGCCAGATTCGCACTGCACCCTGCATGTCAGTCTGCCGTGGGTGAGTGGACACAGCCAGATCCGCACTGCGCCCTGCCTGCCTGTCTCCCGTGTGACAGTGGACATAGCCAGATCCAACAGCACACTCTCTGCCCGTCTCCCGTGGTTGAGTGGACACAGCCAGATCCACACTGCGCCTTGCCTGACCGCCTCCCGTGGGTGAGTTGGCACAGCCAGATCCGCACTGAACCCTGCCTGCCCGTCTGCCGTGGGTGAGTGGACACAGCCAGATCCGCACTGCGCCCTGCCTGCCCGTCTGCCGTGGGTCAGTGGACATAGCCAGATCCACACAGCACCCTCTCTGCCCGTCTCCCATGGGTGAGTGGACACAGCCAGATCCGCACTGCGCCCTGCCTGCCCGTCTCCCTTGGGTGAGTGGACACAGCCAGATCCGCACTGCGCCTTGCCTGCCAGTCTCCCGTGGGTGAGTGGACACAGTCAGATCCGCACTGCGCCCTGCCTGCCCGTCTCCCGTGGTTGATTGGACACAGCCAGATCCGCACTGCGCCCTGTCTGCCCGTCTCCCGTGGGTGAGTGGACACAGCCAGATCCGCACTGCGCCTTGCCTGCCCGTCTCCCGTGGGTGAGTGGACACAGTCAGATCCGCACTGCGCCTTGCCTGCCCGTCTGCTGTGGGTGAGTGGACACAGCCAGATCCGCACTGCGCCGTGCCTGACCGTCTGCCGTGTGTGAGTGGACACAGCCAGATCCGCACTGCGCCCTGCCTGCCCGTCTGCCGTGGGTCAGTGGACATAGCCAGATGCACACAGAACACTCTCTGCCCGTATGCCGTGGGTGAGTGTACACAGCGAGATTCACACTGCGCCCTGCCTGCCCGTCTGCCGTGGGTGAGTGGACACAGCCAGATCCGAACTGCGCCCTGCCTGCCCGTCTGCCATGGGTGATTGGACACAGCAGATCCGCACTGCGCCCTGCCTGCCCGTCTGCCGTGAGTCAGTGGACATAGAAAGATCCAAACAGCACCCTCTCTGCCGTCTCCCGTGGGTGAGTGGACACAGCCAGATCCACACTGCGCCTTGCCTGACTGCCTCCCGTGGGTGAGTGGACACCGCCAGATCCGCACTGCGCCCTGCCTGCCCGTCTGCCGTGGGTGAGTGGACACAGCCAGATCCGCACTGCGCCCTGCCTGCCCGTCTGCCGTCGGTGAGTGGACACAGCCAGATCCGCACTGTGCCCTGTCTGCCCGTCTCCCGTGGGTGAGTGGACACAGCCAGATCCGCACTGTGCGCTGCCTGACCCCCTGCCGTTGGTGAGTGTACACAGCCAGATCTGTACTGCGCCCTGCCTGCCCGTCTGCCGTGGGTCAGTGGACATAGCCAGATCCACACAGCACCGTCTCTTCCCGTCTCCCGTGGGTGACTGGACACAGCCAGATCCGCACTGCGCCTTGCCTGCCCGTCTCCCGTGTGTGAGTGGACACAGCCAGATCCGCACTGCTCCCTGCCTGCCCATCTGCCGTGGGTCAGTGGACATAGCCAGATCCACACAGCACCCTCTCTGCCCTTCTCCCATGGGTGAGTGGACGCAGCCAGATCCACACTGCGTCTTGCCTGCCCGTCTCCCCTGGGAGAGTGGACACAGCAAGATCCGCACTGCGTCCTGCCTGCCCATCTCCCATGGGTGAGTGGACACAGCCAGATCCGCACTGCGCCCTGCCTGCCCGTCTCCCGTGGGTGAGTGGACACAGCCAGATCCCCACTGCGCCTTGCCTGCCTGTCTTCCGTGTGTGAGTGGACACAGCCAGATCCGTACTGCGCCCTGCCTGCCCGTCTGCCTTGGGTGAGTGGACACAGCCAGATCCGCACTGCGCCCTGCCTGCCCGTCTCTCGTGGGTGAGTGGACACAGCCAGATCCACACTGCGCCCTGCCTGTCCGTCTGCCGTGGGTGAGTGGACACAGCCAGATCCGAACTGCGCCCTGCCTGCCCGTCTACCGTGGGTGATTGGACACAGCCATATCCGCACTGCGCCCTGACTGCCCGTCTGCCGTGGGTGAGTGGACACAGCCAGATCCGCACTCGCCTTGCCTGCCCATCTCCCGTGGGTGAGTGGACACAGCCAGATCCACAGTGCGCCCTGCCTGCCCGTCTGCCATGGGTGAGTGGACACAGCCAGATTCGCACTGCGCCCTGCCTGCCCGTCTCCCGTGGGTGAGTGGACACAGTCAGATCCGCACGGCGCCCTGCCTGACCGTCTGTCATGTGTCAGTGGACATAGCCAGATCCACATAGCACCCTCTCTGAACGTCTCCCATGGCTGAGTGGACACAGCCATATCCACACTGCGCCTTGCCTGCCCGTCTCCCGTGGATGATTGGACACAGCCAGATCCGCACTGCGCCTTGCCTGCCCGTCTCCCGTGGGTGAGTGGACACTGCCAGATCCGCACTGCGCCCTGCCTGCCCGTCTGCCGTGGGTGAGTGTACACAGCCAGATTCACACTGCGCCCTGCCTGCCCGTCTGCCGTGGGTGAGTGGACACAGCCAGATCCGAAATGCGCCCTGCCTGCCCGTGTGCCATGGGTGATGGGACACAGCAGATCCGCACTGTGCCCTCCTGCCCGTCTGCCGTGAGTCAGTGGACATAGAAAGATCCAAACAGCACCCTCTCTGCCCGTCTCCCGTGGGTGAGTGGACACAGCCAGATCCACACTGCGCCCTGCCTGCCCTTCTCCCGTGGGTGAGTGGACACAGCCAGATCCGCACTGCGCCCTGCCTGCCCGTCTCCCGTGGGTGAGTGGACACAGCCAGATCCGCACTGTGCGCTGCCTGACCCCCTGCCGTGGGTGAGTGGACACAGCCAGATCCGTACTGCGCCCTGCCTGCCCGTCTGCCATGGGTCAGTGGACATAGCCAGATCCACACAGCACCGTCTCTTCCCGTATCCCGTGGGTGAGTGGACACAGCCAGATCCGCACTGCAACTTGCCTGCCCGTCTCCCGTGGGTGAGTGGACACAGCCAGATCCGCACTGCGCCCTGCCTGCCCGTCTGCCGTGGGTGAGTGGACACAGCCAGATCCACACTGCGCCCTGCCTGCCCGTCTCCCGTGGGTTAGTGGACACAGCCAGATCCGCACTGCGCCCTGCCTGCCCGTCTGCCTTGGGTGAGTGGACACAGCCAGATCCGCACTGCGCCCTGCCTGCCCGTCTCTCGTGGGTGAGTGGACACAGCCAGATCCACACTGCGCCCTGCCTGTCCGTCTGCCGTGGGTGAGTGGACACAGCCAGATCCGAACTGCGCCGTGCCTGCCCTTCTACCGTGGGTGATTGGACACAGCCAGATCCGCACTGTGCCCTGCCTGCCCGTCTGCCGTGAGTCAGTGGACATAGCCAGATCTAAACAACGCCCTCTCTGTCCGTCTCCCGTGGGTGAGTGGACACAGCCAGATCCACACTGCGCCTTGCCTGCCCGTCTCCCGTGGGTGAGTGGACACAGCCAGTTCCGCACTGCGCCCTGCCTGCCTGTCTGCCGTGGGTCAGTGGACATAGCCAGATCCACACAGCACCCTCTCTGCCCGTCTCCCGTGGGTGAGTGGACACAGCCAGATCCGCACTGCGCCCTGCCTGCCCGTCTCCCCTAGGTTAGTGGACACAGCCAGATTCGCACTCCGCCCTGCCTGCCCGTCTCACATGGGTGAGTGGACACAGCCAGATCCGCACTGCGCCCAGCCTGCCCGTCTCCTGTGGGTGAGTGGACTCAACCAGATCCGCAATGAGCCTTGCCTGCCCGTCTACCGTGGGTCAGTGGACACAGCCAGATCCGCACTGCGCCCTGCCTGCCCGTCTGCCGTGGGTGAGTGGACACAGCCAGATCCGCACTCGCCTTGCCTGCCCGTCTCCCGTGTGTGAGTGGACACAGCCAGATCCACAGTGCGCCCTGCCTGCCCGTCTGCCATGGGTGAGTGGACACAGCCAGATCCGCACTGCGCCCTGCCTGCCCGTCTCCCGTGGGTGAGTGGACACAGTCAGATCCGCACGGCGCCCTGCCTGACCGTCTGTCATGTGTCAGTGGACATAGCCAGATCCACATAGCACCCTCTCTGAACGTCTCCCATGGCTGAGTGGACACAGCCATATCCACACTGCGCCTTGCCTGTCCGTCTCCCGTGGGTGTAAGGACACAGCCAGATCTGCACTGCGCCCTGCCTGACCGTCTGCCGTGGGTGAGTAGACACGGCCAGATCCGCACTGCGCCCTGCCTGCCCGTACGCCGTGTGTCAGTGGACATAGCCAGATCCACACAGCACCCTCTCTGCCCGTCTCCCGTGGGTGAGTGGACACAGCCAGATCCACACTCCGCCTTGCCTGCCCGTCTCCCGTGGATGAGTGGACACAGCCAGATCCGCACTGCGCCTTGCCTGCCCGTCTCCCGTGGGTGAGTGGACACTGCGAGATCCGCACTGCGCCCTGCCTGCCCGTCTGCCGTGGGTGAGTGTACACAGCCAGATTCACACTGCGCCCTGCCTGCCCGTCTGCCGTGGGTGAGTGGACACAGCCAGATCCGAAATGCGCCCTGCCTGCCCGTGTGCCATGGGTGATGGGACACAGCAGATCCGCACTGTGCCCTGCCTGCCCGTCTGCCGTGAGTCAGTGGACATAGAAAGATCCAAACAGCACCCTCTCTGCCCGTCTCCCGTGGGTGAGTGGACACAGCCAGATCCAAACTGCGCCTTGCCTGACCGCTTCCCGGGGGTCAGTGGACAAAGCCAGATCCGCACTGCACCCTGCCTGCCCGTCTGCTGTCGGTGAGAGGACACAGCCAGATCCGCACTGCGCCCTGCCTGCCGGTCTCCCGTGGGTGAGTGGACACAGGCAGATCGACACTGCGCCCTGCCTGCCCGTCTCCCGTGGGTGAGTGGACACAGCCAGATCCGCACTGCGCCCTGCCTGCCCGTCTCTGTGGGTTAGTGGACACAGCCAGATCCACACTGCGCCCTGCCTGTCCGTCTGCCGTGGGTGAGTGGACACAGCCAGATCCGAAGTGCGCCCTGCCTGCCCGTCTACCGTGGGTGATTGGACACAGCCAGATCCGCACTGTGCCCTGCCTGCCCGTCTGCCGTGAGTCAGTGGACATAGCCAGATCTAAACAACGCCCTCTCTGTCCGTCTCCCGTGGGTGAGTGGACACAGCCAGATCCACACTGCGCCTTGCCTGCCCGTCTCCCGTGGGTGAGTGGACACAGCCAGATCCGCACTGCGCCCTGCCTGCCTGTCTGTCGTGGGTCAGTGGACATAGCCAGATCCACACAGCACCCTCTCTGCCCGTCTCCCGTGGGTGAGTGGACACAGCCAGATCCGCACTGCGCCCTGCCTGCCCGTCTCCCCTAGGTGAGTGGACACAGCCAGATCCGCACTCCGCCCTGCCTGCCCCTATAACATGGGTGAGTGGACACAGCCAGATCCGCACTGCGCCCTACCTGCCCGTCTCCTGTGGGTGAGTGGACTCAACCAGATCCGCAATGAGCCTTGCCTGCCCGTCTACCGTGGGTCAGTGGACACAGCCAGATCCGCACTGCGCCCTGCCTGCCCGTCTCCCGTGGGTGAGTGGACACAGCCAGATCCACACTGCGCCCTGCCTGCCCTTCTCCCGTGGGTGAGTGGACACAGCCAGATCCGCACTGCGCCCTGCCTGCCCGTCTCCCGTGGGTGAGTGGACACAGCCAGATCCGCACTGTGCGCTGCCTGACCCCCTGCCGTGGGTGAGTGGACACAGCCAGATCCGTACTGCGCCCTGCCTGCCCGTCTGCCGTGGGTCAGTGGACATAGCCAGATCCACACAGCACCGTCTCTTCCCGTCTCCCGTGGGTGAGTGGACACAGCCAGATCCGCACTGCAACTTGCCTGCCCGTCTCCCGTGGGTGAGTGGACACAGCCAGATCCGCACTGCGCCCTGCCTGCCCATCTGCCGTGGGTCAGTGGACATAGCCAGATCCACACAGCACCCTCTCTGCCCTTCTCCCATGGGTGAGTGGACACAGCCAGATCCACACTGCGTCTTGCCTGCCCGTCTCCCCTGGGAGAGTGGACACAGCCAGATCCGCACTGCGTCCTGCCTGCCCATCTCCCATGGGTGAGTGGACACAGCCAGATCCGCACTGCGCCCTGCCTGCCCGTCTCCCGTGGGTGAGTGGACACAGCCAGATCCGACTGCGCCTTGCCTGCCTGTCTTCCGTGTGTGATTGGACACAGCCAGATCCGCACTGCGCCCTGCCTGCCCGTCTGCCTTGGGTGAGTGGACACAGCCAGATCCGCACTGCGCCCTGCCTGCCCGTCTCTCGTGGGTGAGTGGACACAGCCAGATCCACAATGCGCCCTGCCTGTCCGTCTGCCGTGGGTGAGTGGACACAGCCAGATCCGAACAGCGCCCTGCCTGCCCGTCTACCGTGGGTGATTGGACACAGCCAGATCCGCACTGTGCCCTGCCTGCCCGTCTGCCGTGAGTCAGTGGACATAGCCAGATCTAAACATCGCCCTCTCTGTCCGTCTCCCGTGGGTGAGTGGACACAGCCAGATCCACACTGCGCCTTGCCTGCCCGTCTACCGTGGGTGATTGGACACAGCCAGATCCGCACTGTGCCCTGCCTGCCCGTCTGCCGTGAGTCAGTGGACATAGCCAGATCTAAACAACGCCCTCTCTGTCCGTCTCCCGTGGGTGAGTGGACACAGCCAGATCCACACTGCGCCTTGCCTGCCCGTCTCCCGTGGGTGAGTGGACACAGCCAGATCCGCACTGCGCCCTGCCTGCCCATCTCCCCTAGGTGAGTGGACACAGCCAGATCCGGACTCCGCCCTGCCTGCCCCTCTCACATGGGTGAGTGGACACAGCCAGATCCGCACTGCGCCCTACCTGCCCGTCTCCTGTGGGTGAGTGGACTCAACCAGATCCGCAATGAGCCTTGCCTGCCCGTCTACCGTGGGTAAGTGGACACAGCCAGATCCGCACTGCGCCCTGCCTGCCCGTCTGCCGTGGGTGAGTGGACACAGCCAGATCCGCACTCGCCTTGCCTGCCCGTCTCCCGTGGGTGAGTGGACACAGCCAGATCCACAGTGCGCCCTGCCTGCCCGTCCGCCATGGGTGAGTAGACACAGCCAGATTCGCACTGCGCCCTGCCTGCCCGTCTCCCGTGGGTGAGTGGACACAGTCAGATCCGCACGGCGCCCTGCCTGACCGTCTGTCATGTGTCAGTGGACATAGCCAGATCCACATAGCACCCTCTCTGAACGTCTCCCATGGCTGAGTGGACACAGCCATATCCACACTGCGCCTTGCCTGTCCGTCTCCCGTGAGTGTAAGGACACAGCCAGATCTGCACTGCGCCCTGCCTGACCGTCTGCCGTGGGTGAGTAGACACGGCCAGATCTGCACTGCGCCCTGCCTGCCCGTAAGGCGTGTGTCAGTGGCATTAGCCAGATCCACACAGCACCCTCTCTGCCCGTCTCCCGTGGGTGAGTGGACACAGCCAGATTCACACTCCGCCTTGCCTGCCCGTCTCCCGTGGATGATTGGACACAGCCAGATCCGCACTGCGCCTTGCCTGCCCGTCTCCCGTGGGTGAGTGGACACTGAAAGATCCGCACTGCGCCCTGCCTGCCCGTCTGCCGTGGGTGAGTGTACACAGCCAGATTCACACTGCGCCCTGCCTGCCCGTCTGCCGTGGGTGAGTGGACAGAGCCAGATCCGAAATGCGCCCTGCCTGCCCGTGTGCCATGGGTGATGGGACACAGCAGATCCGCACTGTGCCCTGCCTGCCCGTCTGCCGTGAGTCAGTGGACATAGAAAGATCCAAACAGCACCCTCTCTGCCCGTCTCCCGTGGGTGAGTGGACACAGCCAGATCCACACTGCGCCTTGCCTGACCGCCTCCCGTGGGTGAGTGGACACAGCCAGATCCGCACTGCGCCTTGCCTGACCGCCTCCCGTGGGTGAGTGGACACAGCCAGATCCACACTGCGCAATTCCTGCCCGTCTCCCGTGGGTGAGTGGACACAGCCAGATCCGCACTGCGACTTGCCTGCCCGTCTCCCGTGTGTGAGTGGACACAGCCAGATCCGCACTGCGCCCTGCCTGCCCGTCTGCCATGGGTGAGTGGACACAGCAAGATCCGCACTGCGCCCTGCCTGCCCGTCTCCCATGGGTGAGTGGACACAGCCAGATCCGCACTGCGCCCTGCCTGCCCGTCTGCCGTGGGTGAGTGGACACAGCCAGATCCGCACTGCGCCCTGCCTGCCCATCTCCGGTGGGTGAGTGGACACAGCCAGATCCACACTGCGCCCTGCCTGCCCGTCTCCCGTGGGTGAGTGGACACAGCTAGATCCGCACTGCTGCCTGCCTTCCCGTCTCCCGTGGGTGAGTAGACACAGCCAGATCCGCACTGTGCCCTGCCTGCCCGTCTCCCGTGGGTGAGTGGACACAGCAAGATCCGCACTGCGCCTGCCTGCCCGTCTTCCGTGGGTGAGTGGAAACAGCCAGATCCGCACTGCGCCCTGCCTGCCCGTCTCCCGTCGGTGAGTGGACACAGCCAGATCCACACTGCGCCCTGCCTGTCTGTCTCCCGTGGGTTAGTGGACACAGCGAGATCCGCACTGCGCCCTACCTGCCCGTCTCCCGTGGGTGAGTGGACACAGCCAGATCCGCACTGCGCCCTGCCTGCCCGTATCCCGTGGGTGAGTGGACCAAGCCAGATCCGCACTGCGCCTTGCCTGCCCGTCTCCAGTGGGTGAGTGGACACAGCCAGATCCGCACTGCGCCCTGCCTGACCGTCTGCCGTGGGTGAGTGGACACAGCCAGATCCGCACTGCGCCCTGCCTGCCCGTCTGCCGTGGGTGATTGGACACAGACAGATCCGCACTGCGCCCTGCCTGCCCCTCTGCCGTGAGTCAGTGGACATAGCCAGATACATACAGCGCCCTCTCTGCCCGTCTCTCGTGGGTGAGTGGACACAGCCAGATCCACACTGCGCCCTGCCTGCCCGTCTCCCGTGGGTGAGTGGACAGAGCCAGATCCGCACTGCGCCCTGCCTACCCGTCTCCCGTGGGTGAGTGGACACAGCCAGATCCGCACTGCTACCTGCCTTACCGTCTGCCGTGGGTGAGTGGACACAGCCAGATCCGCACTGCGCCCTGCCTGCCCGTCTGCCGTGGGTCAGTGGACATAGCCAGATACACATAGCACCCTCTCTGCCCGTCTCCCGTGGGTGAATGGACACAGCCAGATCCACACTGCGCCTTGCCTGGCCGCCTCCCGTGGGTGAGTTGACACAGCCAGATCCGCACTGCGCCCTGCCTGCCCGTCTGCCGTGGTTGAGTGGACACAGCCACATCCGCACTGCGCCCTGCCTGCCCGTCTGCCGTGGGTCAGTGGACATAGCCAGATCCACACAGCACCCTCTCTGCCCGTCTCCCGTGGGTGAGTGGACACAGCCAAATCCACACTGCGCCTTGCCTGCCCGTCTCGCCTGGGATAGTGGACACAGCCATATCCGCACTGCGCCCTGCCTGCCCGTCTCCCATGGGTGAGTGGACACAGCCAGATCCGCACTGCGCCCTGCCTGCCCGTCTCCCGTGGGTGAGTGGACACCGCCAGATCCGCACTGCGCCTTGCCTGCCCGTCTCCCGTGGGTGAATGGACACAGCCAGATCTGCACTGCGCCTTGCCTGCCCGACTCCCGTGTGTGAGTGGACACAGCCAGATCCGCACTACGCCCTGCCTTCCCGTCTGCCGTGGGTGATGGGACACAGCCAGATCCGCACTGCACCCTGCCTGCCCGTCTGCCGTGAGTCAGTGGACATAGCCAGATCCAAACAGCACCCTCTCTGCCCGTCTCTCGAGGGTGAGTGGACACAGCCAGTTCCACACTGCGCCTTGCCTGCCCATCTCCCGTGGGTGAGTGGACACAGCCAGATCCGCATTGCGCCCTGCCTGCCCGTCTCCCGTGGGTGAGTGGACACAGCCAGATCCTCACTGCGCCCTGCCTGCCCCTCTCCTGTGGGTGAGTGGACACAGCCTGATCCGCACTTTGCCCTGCTTGACCGTCTGCCGTTGGTGAGTGGACACTGCCATATCCGCACTGCGCCCTGCCTGCAAGTCTGCCGTGGGTCAGTGGACATAGCCAGATCCACACAGCACCCTCTCTGCCCGTCTCCCATGGGTGAGTGGACACAGCCAGATCCGCACTGCGCCCTGCCTGCCCGTCTCCCGTGGGTGAGTGGACACAGCCAGATCCGCACTGCGCCTTGCCTGCCTGTCTTCAGTGTGTGAGTGGACACAGCCAGATCCGCACTGCGCCCTGCCTGCCCGTCTGCCTTGGGTGAGTGGACACAGCCAGATCCGCACTGCGCCCTGCCTTCCCGTCTCCCGTGGGTGAGTGGACACAGCCAGATCCACACTGCGCCCTGCCTGTCCGTCTGCCATGGGTGAGAGGACACAGCCAGATCCGAACTGCGCCCTGCCTGCCCGTCTACCGTGGGTGATTGGACACAGCCAGATCCTCACTGCGCCTGCCTGCCCGTCTGCCGTGGGTGAGTGGACACAGCCAGATCCGCACTCGCCTTGCCTGCCCGTCTCCCGTGGGTGAGTGGACACAGCCAGATCCACAGTGCGCCCTGCCTGCCCGTCTGCCATGGGTGAGTGGACACAGCCAGATGCGCACTGCGCCCTGCCTGCCCGTCTCCCGTGGGTGAGTGGACACAGTCAGATCCGCACGGCGCCCTGCCTGACCGTCTGTCATGTGTCAGTGGACATAGCCAGATCCACATAGCACCCTCTCTGAACGTCTCCCATGGCTGAGTGGACACAGCCATATCCACACTGCGCCTTGCCTGTCCGTCTCCCGTGGGTGTAAGGACACAGCCAGATCTGCACTGCGCCCTGCCTGACCGTCTGCCGTGGGTGAGTAGACACGGCCAGATCCGCACTGCGCCCTGCCTGCCCGTACGCCGTGTGTCAGTGGACATAGCCAGATCCACACAGCACCCTCTCTGCCCGTCTCCCGTGGGTGAGTGGACACAGCCAGATCCACACTCCGCCTTGCCTGCCCGTCTCCCGTGGATGAGTGGACACAGCCAGATCCGCACTGCGCCTTGCCTGCCCGTCTCCCGTGGGTGAGTGGACACTGCGAGATCCGCACTGCGCCCTGCCTGCCCGTCTGCCGTGGGTGAGTGTACACAGCCAGATCCGAAATGCGCCCTGCCTGCCCGTGTGCCATGGGTGATGGGACACAGCAGATCCGCACTGTGCCCTGCCTGCCCGTCTGCCGTGAGTCAGTGGACATAGAAAGATCCAAACAGCACCCTCTCTGCCCGTCTCCCGTGGGTGAGTGGACACAGCCAGATCCAAACTGCGCCTTGCCTGACCGCCTCCCGGGGGTCAGTGGACAAAGCCAGATCCGACTGCACCCTGCCTGCCCGTCTGCTGTCGGTGAGAGGACACAGCCAGATCCGCACTGCGCCCTGCCTGCCGGTCTCCCGTGGGTGAGTGGACACAGGCAGATCGACACTGCGCCCTGCCTGCCCGTCTCCCGTGGGTGAGTGGACACAGCCAGATCCGCACTGCGCCCTGCCTGCCCGTCTGCCGTGAGTCAGTGGACATAGCCAGATCTAAACAACGCCCTCTCTGTCCGTCTCCCGTGGGTGAGTGGACACAGCCAGATCCACACTGCGCCTTGCCTGCCCGTCTCCCGTGGGTGAGTGGACACAGCCAGATCCGCACTGCGCCCTGCCTGCCTGTCTGTCGTGGGTCAGTGGACATAGCCAGATCCACACAGCACCCTCTCTGCCCGTCTCCCGTGGGTGAGTGGACACAGCCAGATCCGCACTGCGCCCTGCCTGCCCGTCTCCCCTAGGTGAGTGGACACAGCCAGATCCGCACTCCGCCCTGCCTGCCCCTCTCACATGGGTGAGTGGACACAGCCAGATCCGCACTGCGCCCTACCTGCCCGTCTCCTGTGGGTGAGTGGACTCAACCAGATCCGCAATGAGCCTTGCCTGCCCGTCTACCGTGGGTCAGTGGACACAGCCAGATCCGCACTGCGCCCTGCCTGCCCGTCTCCCGTGGGTGAGTGGACACAGCCAGATCCGCACTCGCCTTGCCTGCCCGTCTCCCGTGGGTGAGTGGACACAGCCAGATCCACAGTGCGCCCTGCCTGCCCGTCTGCCATGGGTGAGTGGACACAGCCAGATTCGCACTGCGCCCTGCCTGCCCGTCTCCCGTGGGTTAGTGGACACAGTCAGATCCGCACGGCGCCCTGCCTGACCGTCTGTCATGTGTCAGTGGACATAGCCAGATCCACATAGCACCCTCTCTGAACGTCTCCCATGGCTGAGTGGACACAGCCATATCCACACTGCGCCTTGCCTGTCCGTCTCCCGTGAGTGTAAGGACACAGCCAGATATGCACTGCGCCCTGCCTGACCGTCTGCCGTGGGTGAGTAGACACGGCCAGATCCGCACTGCGCCCTGCCTGCCCGTAAGGCGTGTGTCAGTGGCATTAGCCAGATCCACACAGCACCCTCTCTGCCCGTCTCCCGTGGGTGAGTGGACACAGCCAGATCCACACTCCGCCTTGCCTGCCCGTCTCCCGTGGATGATTGGACACAGCCAGATCCGCACTGCGCCTTGCCTGCCCGTCTCCCGTGGGTGAGTGGACACTGAAAGATCCGCACTGCGCCCTGCCTGCCCGTCTGCCGGGGTGAGTGTACACAGCCAGATTCACACTGCGCCCTGCCTGCCCGTCTGCCGTGGGTGAGTGGACACAGCCAGATCCGAAATGCGCCCTGCCTGCCCGTCTGCCATGGGTGATGGGACACAGCAGATCCGCACTGTGCCCTGCCTGCCCGTCTGCCGTGAGTCAGTGGACATAGAAAGATCCAAACAGCACCCTCTCTGCCCGTCTCCCGTGGGTGAGTGGACACAGCCAGATCCACACTGCGCCTTGCCTGACCGCCTCCCGTGGGTGAGTGGACAAAGCCAGATCCGCACTGCGCCCTGCCTGCCCATCTGCTGTCGGTGAGAGGACACAGCCAGACCAGCACAGCGCCCTGGCTGCCGGTATCCCGTGGGTGAGTGGACACAGGCAGATCGACACTACGCCCTGCCTGCCCGTCTCCCATGGGTGAGTGGACACAGCCAGATCCACACTGCGCCCTACATACCCTTCTCCCGTGGGTGAGTGGACACAGCCAGATCCGCACTGCGCCCTGCCTGCCCGTCTCCCGTGGGTGAGTGGACACAGCCAGATCCGCACTGTGCGCTGCCTGACCCCCTGCCGTGGGTGAGTGGACACAGCCAGATCCGTACTGCGCCCTGCCTGCCCGTCTGCCGTGGGTCAGTGGACATAGCCAGATCCACACAGCACCGTCTCTTCCCGTCTCCCGTGGGTGAGTGGACACAGCCAGATCCGCACTGCGCCTTGACTGCCCGTCTCCCGTGGGTGAGTGGACACAGCCAGATCCGCACTGCGCCTTGCCTGCCCGTCTCCCGTGGGTGAGTGGACACAGCCAGATCCGCACTGCGCCATGTCTGCCCGTCTGCCGTGGGTGATTGGACACAGCCAGATCCGCACTGCGCCCTGCCTGCCCGTCTGCCGTGAGTCAGTGGACATAGCCAGATCAAAACAGCACCCTCTCTGCCCGTCTCCCATGGGTGAGTGGACACAGCCAGATCCACACTGCGCCTTGTCTGCCCGTCTCCCGTGGGTGAGTGGACACAGCCAGATCCACACTGCGCCCTGCCTGCCCGTCTCCCGTTGGTGAGTGGACACCGCCAGATCCGCACGGTGCCCTGCCTGCCCGTCTCCCGTGGGTGAGTGGACACAGCCAGATCTGCAGTGCGCCCTGCCTTCCCGTCTCCTGTGGGTGAGTGGACACAGCTAAATCCGCACTGTGCCCTCCTGAAACCCTGCTGTGGGTGAGTGGACACAGCCAGATCCGTACTGCGCCCTGCCTGCCCGTCTGCCGTGGGTCAGTGGACATAGCCATATCCACACAGCACCGTCTCTGCCCGTCTCCCGTGGGTGAGTGGACACAGACAGATCCGCACTGCGCCTTGCCTGCCCGTCTCCCGTGGGTGAGTGGACACAGCCAGATCCGCACTGCGCCCTGCCTGCCCGTCTGCCGTGGGTGAGTGGACACAGCCAGATCCGCACTGCGCCCTGCCTGCCCGTCTCCCGTGGGTGAGTGGACACAGCCAGATCCACACTGCGCCCTGCCTGCCCGTATCTCGTGGATGAGTGGACACAGCCAGATCCGCACTGCGCCCTGCCTGCCCGTCTCCCTTGGGTGAGTGGACACTGCCAGATCCGCACTGCACCTTGCCTGCCCGTCTCCCGTGGGTGAGTGGACACAGCCAGATCCGCCTTGCTCCCTGCCTGACCGTCTGCCGTGGGTGAGTGGACACAGCCAGATCCGCACTGCGCCCTGCATGACTGTCTGCCGTGAGTCAGTGGACATAGCCAGATCATACAGCGCCCTCTCTGCCCGTCTTCCATGGGTGAGTGGACACAGCAAGATCCACACTGCGCTTTGCCTGCCCGTCTCCCGTGGGTGAGTGGACACAGCCAGATCCGCACTGCGCCCTGCCTGTAAGTCTGCCGTGGGTCAGTGGACATAGCCAGATCCACACAGCAACCTCTCTGCCCGTCTTCCATGGGTGAGTGGACACATCCAGATCCACACTGCGCCTTGCCTGCTCGCCTCCCGTGGGTGAGTGGACACAGCCAGATCCGCACTGCGAACTGCGTGACCGTCTGCCGTTGGTGAGTGGAAACAGCCAGATCCGCACTGCGCCCTGCCTGCCCGTCTGCCGTGGGTCAGTGCACATAGCAGATCCACACAGCACCCTCTCTGCCCTTCTCCCGTGGGTGAGTGGACACAGCCAGATCCACACTGCGCTTTGCCTGCCCGTCTCCCGTGGGTGAGTGGACACAGCCAGATCCGCACTGCGCCTTGCCAGCCCGCTTCCCGTGGGTGAGTAGACACAGCCAGATCCGCACTGCGCCCTGCCTGCCAGTCTCCCGAGGGTGAGTGGACACAGCCTGATCCGCACTGCGCCCTGCCTGCCTGTCTCCCGTGGGTCAGTGGACATAGCCAGATCCACACAGCACCCTCTCTGCCCGTCTCCGTGGGTGAGTGGACACAGCCAGATCCGCACTGCGCCCTCCCGGCCCGTCTGCCGTGGGTGAGAGGACACAGCCAGATCCGCACTGTGCCCTGCCTGCCCGTCTGCCGTGGGTCAGTGGACATAGCCACATCCACACAGCACCCTCTCTGCCCGTCTCCCGTGGGTGAGTGGACATAGCCAGATCCACACTGCGCCTTGCCTGCTCGTCTCCCGTGGGTCAGTGGACACAGCCAGATCCGCACTGCGCCCTGCCTGCCCGTCTCCCGTGGGTGAGTGGACACAGCCAGATCCACACTGCGCCCTGCCTGCCCGTCTCCCGTGGGTGAGTGTACACAGCCAGATCCGCCCTGCGCCCTGCCTGCCCGCCTGCCGTGGGTGAGAGGACACAGCCAGATCCGCACTGCGCCTTGCCTGCCCGTCTCCCGTGGGTGAGTGGACACAGCCAGATCCGCACTGTGCTCTTCCTGACCGTCTGCCGTGGGTGAGTGGACACAGCCAGATCCGCACTGCGCCCTGCCTGCCCCACTGCCGTAGGTCAGTGGACATAGCCAGATCCACACAGCACCCTCTCTGTCCGTCTCCCGTGGGTGATTGGACACAGCCAGATCCACACTGCGCCTTGCCTGCCCATCTCCCGTGGGTGATTGGACACAGCCAGATCCGCCCTGCGCCCTGCCTGCTCGTCTGCCGGGGGTGATTGGACACAGGCAGATCCGCACTGCGCCCTGCCTGCCCGTCTGCCGTGGGTCAGTGGACATAGCCAGATCCACACATCACCCTCTCTGCCCGTCTCCCGTGGGTAGTGGACACAGCTAGATCCACACTGCGCATTTCCTGCCCGTCTCCCGTGGGTGAGTGGACACAGCCAGATCCGCACTGCGCCTTGCCTGCCCGTCTCCCGTGTGTGAGTGGACACAGCCAGATCCGCACTGCGCCCTGCCTGCCCGTCTGCCATGGGTGAGTGGACACAGCAAGATCCGCACTACGCCCTGCCTGCCCGTCTCCCATGGGTGAGTGGACACAGCCAGATCCGCACTGCGCCCTGCCTGCCCGTCTGCCCTGGGTGAGTGGACACAGCCAGATCCGCACTGCGCCCTGCCTGCCCATCTCCGGTGGGTGAGTGGACACAGCCAGATCCACACTGCGCCCTGCCTGCCCGTCTCCCGTGGGTGAGTGGACACAGCTAGATCCGCACCGCTGCCTGCCTTCCCGTCTCCCGTGGGTGAGTAGACACAGCCAGATCCGCACTGTGCCCTGCCTGCCCGTCTCCCGTGGGTGAGTGGACACAGCAAGATCCGCACTGCGCCTGCCTGCCCGTCTTCCGTGGGTGAGTGGAAACAGCCAGATCCGCACTGCGCCCTGCCTGCCCGTCTCCCGTCGGTGAGTGGACACAGCCAGATCCACACTGCGCCCTGCCTGTCTGTCTCCCGTGGGTTAGTGGACACAGCGAGATCCGCACTGCGCCCTACCTGCCCGTCTCCCGTGGGTGAGTGGACACAGCCAGATCCGCACTGCGCCCTGCCTGCCCGTATCCCGTGGGTGAGTGGACCAAGCCAGATCCGCACTGCGCCTTGCCTGCCCGTCTCCAGTGGGTGAGTGGACACAGCCAGATCCGCACTGCGCCCTGCCTGACCGTCTGCCGTGGGTGAGTGGACACAGCCAGATCCGCACTGCGCCCTGCCTGCCCGTGTGCCGTGGGTGATTGGACACAGCCAGATCCGCACTGCGCCCTGCCTGCCCCTCTGCCGTGAGTCAGTGGACATAGCCAGATACATACAGCGCCCTCTCTGCCCGTCTCCCGTGGGTTAGTGGACACAGCGAGATCCGCACTGCGCCCTACCTGCCCGTCTCCCGTGGGTGAGTGGACACAGCCAGATCCGCACTGCGCCCTGCCTCCCGTCTCCCGTGGGTGAGTGGACAGAGCCAGATCCGCACTGCGCCCTGCCTACCCGTCTCCCGTGGGTGAGTGGACACAGCCAGATCTGCACTGCTACCTGCCTTACCGTCTGCCGTGGGTGAGTGGACACAGCCAGATCCGCACTGCGCCCTGCCTGCCCGTCTGCCGTGGGTCAGTGGACATAGCCAGATACACATAGCACCCTCTCTGCCCGTCTCCCGTGGGTGAATGGACACAGCCAGATCCACACTGCGCCTTGCCTGGCCGCCTCCCGTGGGTGAGTTGACACAGCCAGATCCGCACTGCGCCCTGCCTGCCCGTCTGCCGTGGTTGAGTGGACACAGCCAGATCCGCACTGCGCCCTGCCTGCCCGTCTGCCGTGGGTCAGTGGACATAGCCAGATCCACACAGCACCCTCTCTGCCCGTCTCCCGTGGGTGAGTGGACACAGCCAAATCCACACTGCGCCTTGCCTGCCCGTCTCGCCTGGGATAGTGGACACAGCCATATCCGCACTGCGCCCTGCCTGCCCGTCTCCCATGGGTGAGTGGACACAGCCAGATCCGCACCGCGCCCTGCCTGCCCGTATCCCGTGGGTGAGTGGACACCGCCAGATCCGCACTGCGCCTTGCCTGCCCGTCTCCCGTGGGTGAGTGGACACAGCCAGATCTGCACTTCGCCTTGCCTGCCCGACTCCCGTGTGTGAGTGGACACAGCCAGATCCGCACTACGCCCTGCCTTCCCGTCTGCCGTGGGTGATGGGACACAGCCAGATCCGCACTGCACCCTGCCTGCCCGTCTGCCGTGAGTCAGTGGACATAGCCAGATCCAAACAGCACCCTCTCTGCCCGTCTCTCGAGGGTGAGTGGACACAGCCAGATCCACACTGCGCCTTGCCTGCCCGTCTCCCGTTGGTGAGTGGACACAGCCAGATCCGCATTGCGCCCTGCCTGCCCGTCTCCCGTGGGTGAGTGGAAACAGCCAGATCCTCACTGCGCCCTGCCTGCCCCTCTCCTGTGGGTGAGTGGACACAGCCTGATCCGCACTTTGCCCTGCTTGACCGTCTGCCGTTGGTGAGTGGACACTGCCAGATCCGCACTGCGCCCTGCCTGCAACTCTGCCGTGGGTCAGTGGACATAGCCAGATCCACACAGCACCCTCTCTGCCCGTCTCCCATGGGTGAGTGGACACATCCAGATCCACACTGCGCCTTGCCTGCTCGCCTCCCGTGGGTGAGTGGACACAGCCAGATCCGCACTGCGAACTGCGTGACCGTCTGCCGTTGGTGAGTGGATACAGCCAGATCCGCACTGCGCCCTGCCTGCCCGTCTGCCGTGGGTCAGTGCACATAGCAGATCCACACAGCACCCTCTCTGCCCGTCTCCCGTGGGTGAGTGGACACAGCCAGATCCACACTGCGCCTTGCCTGCCCGTCTCCCGTGGGTGAGTGGACACAGCCAGATCCGCACTGCGCCTTGCCAGCCCGCCTACCGTGGGTGAGTGGACACAGCCAGATCCGCACTGCACACTGACTGCCAGTCTCCCGGGGAAGAGTGGACACAGCCTGATCCGCACTGCGCCCTGCCTGCCTGTCTCCCGTGGGTCAGTGGACATAGCCAGATCCACACAGCACCCTCTCTGCCCGTCTCCCGAAGGTGAGTGAATACAGCCAGATCCACACTGTGCCTTGCCTGCCCGTCTCCCTTGGGTGAGTGGACACAGCCAGATCCGCACTGCGCCCTGCCGGCCCGTCTGCCGTGGGTGAGAGGACACAGCCAGATCCGCACTGCGCCCTGCCTGCCCGTCTGCCGTGGGTCAGTGGACATAGCCAGATCCACACAGCACCCTCTCTGCCCGTCTCCCGTGGGTGAGTGGACATAGCCAGATCCACACTGCGCCTTGCCTACCCGTCTCCCTTGGCTCAGTGGACACAGCCAGATCCGCACTGTGCCCTGCCTGCCCGTCTCCCGTGGGTGAGTGGACACAGCCAGATCCACACTGCGCCCTGCCTGCCCGTCTGCCGTGGGTGAGAGGACACAGCCAGATCCGTCTCTTCCTGACCGTCTGCCGTGGGTGAGTGGACACAGTGCTCTTCCTGACCGTCTGCCGTGGGTGAGTGGACACAGCCAGATCCGCACTGCGCCCCGCCTGGGTGAGAGGTGAGAGGTGAGAGGTGAGAGGACCGTCTGCCGTGGGTGAGTGGACACAGCCAGATCCGCACTGCGCCCCGCCTGCCCGACTGCCGTAGGTCAGTGGACATAGCCAGATCCACACAGCACCCTCTCTGTCCGTCTCCCGTGGGTGATTGGACACAGCCAGATCCACACTGCGCCTTGCCTGCCCGTCTCCCGTGGGTGAGTGGACACAGCCAGATCCGCCCTGCGCCCTGCCTGCCCGTCTGCCGTGGGTGATTGGACACAGCCAGATCCGCACTGCGCCCTGCCTGCCCGTCTGCCGTGGGTCAGTGGACATAGCCAGATCCACACCTCACCCTCTCTGCCCGTCTCCCGTGGGTAGTGGACACAGCTAGATCCATACTGTGCATTTCCTGCCCGTCTCCCGTGGGTGAGTGGAGACAGCCAGATCCGCACTGCGCCCTGCCTGCCCGTGTCCCGTGGGTGAGTGTACACAGCCAGATCCGCACTGCGCCTTGCCTGCCCGTCTACGGTCGGTGAGTGGAAACAGCCAGATCCACACTGCCCCCTGCCTGCCCGTCTGCCGTGGGTGAGTGGACACAGCCAGATCCGTACTGCGCCCTGCCTGCCGGTCTGCCGTGGGTCAGTGGACATAGCCAGATCCACACAGCACCGTCTCTTCCCGTCTCCCGTAGGTGAATGGACACAGCCAGATCCGCACTGCGCCTTGCCTGCCCGTCTCCCGTGTGTGAGTGGACACAGCCAGATCCGCACTGCGCCCTGCCTGCCCGTCTGCCATGGGTGAGTGGACACAGCCAGATCCGCACTGCGCCTTGCCTGCCCGTCTCCCATGGGTGAGTGTACACAGCCAGATCCGCACTGCGCCCTGCCTGCCCGTCTGCCGTGGGTGAGTGGACACAGACAGATCCGCACTGCGCCCTGCCTGCCCATCTCCGGTGGGTGAGTGGACACAGCCAGATCCACAGTGCGCCCTGCCTGCCCGTCTCCCGTGGGTGAGTGGACACAGCTAGATCCGCACTGCTGCCTGCCTTCCCGTCTCCCGTGGGTGAGTAGACACAGCCAGATCCGCATTGTGCCCTGCCTGCCCGTCTCCCGTGGGTGAATGGACACAGCAAGATCCGCACTGCGCCTGCCTGCCCGTCTTCCGTGGGTGAGTGGACACAGCCAGATCCGCACTGCGCCCTGCCTGCCCGTCTCTTGTCGGTGAGTGGACAGAGCCAGATCCGAACTGCGCCCTGCCTGCTCGTGTGCCATGGGTGAGTGGACACAGCCAGATCTGCACTGCGCCCTGCCTGCAAGTCTGCCGTGGGTCAGTGGACATAGCCAGATCCACACAGCACCCTCTCTGTCCATCTCCCGTGGGTGAGTGGACACAGCCAGATCCGCACTGCGCCCTGCCTGCCTGTCTGCCGTGGGTGAGTGGACACAGCCAGATCTGCACTGCGCCCTGCCTGCCCGTCTGCCGTGGGTCAGTGGACATAGCCAGATCCACACAGCATCCTCTCTGCCCGTCTCCCGTGGGTGAGTGGACACAGCCAGATCTACACTGCGTCCTGCCTGCCCGTCTCCCGTGGGTGAGTGGACACAGCCAGATCCGCACTGCGCCCTGCCTGCCCATCCCCCGTGGGTGAGTGGACACAGCCAGATCCACACTGCGCCCTGCCTGCCCGTCTCCCGTGGGTGAGTTGACACAGCCAGATCTGCAGTGCGCCCTGCCTGCCCGTCTCCTGTGGGTGAGTGGACACAGCTGGATCCGCACTGTGCCCTGCCTGACCCCCTGCCGTGGGTGAGTGGACACAGCCAGATCCGTACTGCGCCCTGCCTGCCCGTCTGCCGTGGGTCAGTGGACATAGCCATATCCACACAGCACCGTATCTGCCCGTCTCCCGTGGGTGAGTGGACACAGACAGATCCGCACTGCGCCTTGCCTGCCCGTCTCCCGTGGGTGAGTGGACACAGCCAAATCCGCACTGCGCCTTGCCTGCCCGTCTGCCGTGGGTGAGTGGACAAGCCAGATCCGCACTACGCCCTGCCTTCCCATCTCCCGTGGGTGAGTGGACACAGCGAGATCCGCACTGCGCCCTGCCTGCCCGTCTCCCGTGGGTGAGTGGACACAGCGAGATCCGCACTGCGCCCTGCCTGCCCGTCTCCCGTGGGTGAGTGGACACAGCCAGATCCGCACTGCGCCCTGCCTGCCCGTCTCCCGTCGGTGAGTGGACACAGCCAGATCCGCACTGCACCTTGCCTGCCCGTCTCCCGTGGGTCAGTCGACACAGCCAAATCTGCACTGCGCCCTGCCTGCCCGTCCCCCGTGGGTCAGTGGACACAGCCAGATCCGTACTGCGCCCTGCCTACCCGTCTGCCGTGGGTCAGTGGACATAGCCAGATCCACACAGCACCGTCTCTTCCCGTCTCCCGTAGGTGAATGGACACAGCCAGATCCGCACTGCGCCCTGCCTGCCCGTCTCCCGTGTGTGAGTGGACACAGCCAGATCCGCACTGCGCCCTGCCTGCCCGTCTGCCATGGGTGAGTGGACACAGCCAGATCCGCACTGCGCCCTGCCTGCCCATCTCCCATGGGTGAGTGGACACAGCCAGATCCGCACTGCGCCCTGCCTGCCCGTCTGCCGTGGGTGAGTGGACACAGCCAGATCCGCACTGCGCCCTGCCTGCCCGTCTCCGTGGGTTATTGGACACAGCCAGATCCACACTGCGCCCTGCCGGCCCGTCTGCCGTGGGTGAGTGGACACAGCCAGATCCGAACTGCGCCCTGCCTGCCCGTCTGCCATGGGTGAGTGGACACAGCCAGATCTGCACTGCGCCCTGCCTGCAAGTCTGCCGTGGGTCAGATGACATAGCCAGATCCACAAGGCACCCTCTCTGTCCATCTACCGTGGGTGAGTGGACACAGCCAGATCCTCACTGCGCCTTGCCTGCTCGCCTCCCGTGGGTGAGTGGACACAGCCAGATCCGCACTGCGCCCTGCCTGCCCGTCTGCCGTGGGTGAGTGGACACAGCCAGATCCACACTGCGCACTGCCTGCCCATCTCTTGTGGGTGAGTGGACACAGCCAGATCTGCAGTGCGCCCTGCCTGCCCGTCTCCTGTGGGTGAGTGGACACAGCTAGATCTGCACTGTGCCCTGCCTGACCCCCTGCCGTGGGTGAGTGGACACAGCCAGATCCGTACTGCGCCCTGCCTGGCCGTCTGCCGTGGGTCAGTGGACATAGCCATATCCACACAGCACCGTCTCTGCCAGTCTCCCGTGGGTGAGTGGACACAGAAAGATCCGCACTGCGCCTTGCCTGCCCGTCTCCCGTGGGTGAGTGGACACAGCCAGATCCGCACTGCGCCTTGCCTGCCCGTCTGCCGTGGGTGAGTGGACACAGCCAGATCCGCACTGCGCCCTGCCTGCCCGTCTCCCGTGGGTGAGTGGACACAGCCAGATCCACACTGCGCCCTGCCTTCTTGTCTCCCGTGGGTGAGTGGACACAGCGAGATCCGCACTGCGCCCTGCCTGCCCGTCTCCCGTGGCTGAGTGGACACAGCCAGATCCGCACTGCACCCTGCCTGCCCGTCTCCCGTGGGTGAGTGGACACAGCCAGATCCGCACTGCACCTTGCCTGCCCGTCTCCCGTGGGTGAGTGGACACAGCCAGATCCGCACTGCGCCCTGCCTGACCGTCTGCCGTGGATGAGTGGACACAGCCATATCCGCACTGCGCCCTGCCTGCCCGTCTGCCGTCGGTGAGTGGACACAGCCAGATCTGCACTGCGCCCTGCCTGCCTGTCTGCCGTGAGTCAGTGGACATAGCCAGATCCACACAGCACCCTCTCTTCCCGTCTCCCGTGGGTGAGTGGACATAGCCAGATCCACACTGCGCCTTGCCTACTCTTCTCCCGTGGGTCAGTGGACACAGCCAGATCCGCACTGCGCCCTACCTGCCCGTCTCCCATGGGTGAGTGGACACAGCCAGATCCACACTGCGCCCTGCCTGCCCGTCTGCCGTGGGTGAGAGGACACAGCCAGATCCGCACTGCGCCTTGCCTGCCCGTCTCCCGTGGGTGAGTGGACACAGCCAGATCCGCACTATGCTCTTCCTGACCGTCTGCCGTGGGTGAGTGGACACAGCCAGATCCGCACTGCGCCCTGCCTGCCCGACTGCCGTAGGTCAGTGGACATAGCCAGATCCACACAGCACCCTCTCTGTCCGTCTCCCATGGGTGATTGGACACAGCCAGATCCACACTGCGCCTTGCCTGCCCGTCTCCCGTGGGTAAGTGGACACAGCCAGATCCGCCCTGCGCCCTGCCTGCCCGTCTGCCGTGGGTGATTGGACACAGCCAGATCCGCACTGCGCCCTGCCTGCCCGGCTGCCGTGGGTCAGTGGACATAGCCAGATCCACACATCACCCTCTCTGCCCGTCTCCCGTGGGTAGTGGACACAGCTAGATCCACACTGCGCATTTCCTGCCCGTCTCCCGTGGGTGAGTGGACACAGCCAGATCCGCACTGCGCACTGCCTGTCCGTGTCCCGTGGGTGAGTGTACACAGCCAGATCCGCACTGCGCCTTGCCTGCCCGTCTACGGTCGGTGAGTGGACACAGCCAGATCCACACTGCCCCCTGCCTGCCCGTCTGCCGTGGGTGAGTGGACACTACCAGATCCGCACTGTGCCCTGCCTGCTCGTCTCCCGTGGGTGAGTGGACTCAGTCAGATCCGCCCTGCGCCCTCCCTGCCCATCTCCTGTGGGTGAGAAACACAACCAGATCCGCACTGCGCCCTGCCTGCCCGTCTGCCGTGGGTGATTGGACACAGCCAGATCCGTACTGCGCCCTGCCTGCCCGTCTGCCGTGGGTCAGTGGACATAGCCAGATCCACACAGCACCGTATCTTCCCGGCTCCCGTAGGTGAATGGACACAGCCAGATCCGCACTGCGCCTTGCCTTCCCGTCTCCCGTGTGTGAGTGGACACAGCCAGATCCGCACTGCGCCCTGCCTGCCCGTCTGCCATGGGTGAGTGGACACAGCCAGATCCGCACTGCGCCCTGCCTGCCCGTCTGCCGTGGGTGAGTGGACACAGCCAGATCCGCACTGCGCCCTGCCTGCCCGTCTCTGTGGGTTAGTGGACACAGCCAGATCCACACTGCGCCCTGCCTGCCCGTCTCCCGTGGGTTAGTGGACACAGCGAGATCCGCACTGCGCCCTGCCTGCCTGTCTGCCGTGAGTCAGTGGACATAGCCAGATCCATACAGCGCCCTCTCTGCCCGTCTCCCGTGGGTGAGTGGACACAGCCAGATCCACACTGCGCTTTGCCTGCCCGTCTCCCGTGGGTGTGTGGACACAGCCAGATCCGCACTGCGCCGTGCTTGACCGTCTGCCGTGGGTGAGTGGACACAGCCAGATAAGCACTGCGCCCTGCCTGCCCGTCTGCCGTGGGTCAGTGGACATAGCCAGATCCAAACAGCACCCTCTCTGCTCGTCTCCCGTGGGTGAGTGTAGACAGCCAGATCCACACTGCGCCCTGCCTGCCCGTCTCCCGTGGGTGAGTGGACACAGCCAGATCCGCACTGCCCCCTGCCTGCCCGTCTCCCGTGGGTCAGTGTAGACAGCCAGATCCACACTGCGCCCTGCCTGGCCATCTCCTGTGGTGAGTGGACACAACCAGATCGGCACTGCGCCCTGCCTGACCGTCTGCCGTGGGTGAGTGGACACAGCCAGATCCGCACTGCGCCCTGCCTGCCCGTCTGCCGTGGGTCAGTGCACTTAGCCAGATGCACACAGCACACTCTCTGCCCGTCTCCAGTGGGTGAGTGGACACAGCCAGATCCACACTGCGCCTTGCCTGCCCGTCTCCCGTGGGTGAGTGGACACAGCCAGATCCGCACTGCGCACTGCCTGCCCGTCTGCCGTGGGTGAGTGGACACAGCCAGATCTGCACTGCGCCCTGCCGGCTCGTCTGCCGTGGGTCAGTGGACATAGCCAGATTCACACAGCACCCTCTCTGGCCGTCTCCCGTGGGTGAGTGGACACAGCCAGGTCCACACTGTGACTTGCCAGCCCGTCTCCCGTGGGTGAGTGGACACAGCCAGATCCGCACTGCATCCTGCATGCCCGCCTGTCGAGGGTGAGGTGACACAGCCAGATCCGCACTGCGCCCTTCCTGCCCGTCTGCCATGGGTAGGTGGACATAGCCAGATCCACACAGCACCCTCTCTGCCCATCTCCCGTGAGTGAGAGGACACAGCCAGATCCGCACTGCGCCCTGCCTGCCCGTCTGCCGTGGGTGAGTGGACACAGCCAGATCCGTACTGCGCCCTGCCTGCCCGTCTGCCGTGGGTCAGTGGACATAGCCAGATCCACACAGAACCCTGTCCGCCCATCTACCGTGGGTTAGTGGGCACAGCCAGATCCACACTGCGCCTTGCCTACCCGTCTCCCTTGGGTGAGTGGACACAGCCAGATCCGCACTGCGCCCTGCCTGACCTTATGCCGTGGGTGAGTGAACACAGCCAGATCCGCACTGCGCCCTGCCTGCCCGTCTGCCGTGGGTCAGTGGACATACCCAGATCCACACAGCACCCTCTCTGCCCGTCTCCCTTGGGTGAGTGGACACAGCCAGATATGCACTGCGCAATGCCTGACCGTCTCCCGTGGGTGAGTGGACATAGCAAGATCCGCACTGCGCCCGGCCTGCCCGTCTGCCGTGGGTCAGTGGACATAGCCAGATCCACAGAGCACCCTGTCTGCCCGTCTTCCGTGGGTGAGTGGACACAGCCCGATCCACACTGCGCCTTGCCTGACCGCCTCCCGTGGGTGAGTGGACACAGCCAGATCCGCACTGCGCCCTGCCTGCCCGTCTGCCGTGGGTGAGTGGACACAGCCAGATCCGCACTGCGCCCTGCCTGCCCGTCTGCCGTGGGTGAGTGGACACAGCCAGATCCGCACTGTGCCCTGCCTGCCCGTCTGCCGTGGGTCAGTGGACATAGCCAGATTCACACAGCACCCTCTCTGGCCGTCTCCCGTGGGTGAGTGAACACAGCCAGGTCCACACTGCGACTTGCCTGACCGTCTCCCGTGGGTGAGTGGACACAGCCAGATCCGCACTTCATCCTGCCTGCCCGCCTGTCGAGGGTGAGGGGACACAGCCAAATCCGCACTGCGCCTTTCCTGCCCGTCTACCATGGGTAGGTGGACATAGCCAGATCCACACAGCACCCTCTCTGCCCATCTCCCGTGGGTGAGAGGACACAGCCAGATCCGCACTGCGCCCTGCCTACCCGTCTGCCGTGGGTGAGTGGACACAGCCAGATCCGTACTGCGCCGTGCCTGCCCTTGTGCCGTGGGTCAGTGGACATAGCCAGATCCACATACCACCCCTCTGCCCGTCTCCCGTGGGTGAGTGGACACAGCCAGATCCACACTGCGCCTTGCCTACCCATCTCCCGTGGGTGAGAGGACACAGCCAGATCCGCACTGCGCCCTGCCTGCCCGTCTGCCGTGGGTGAGTGGACACAGCCAGATCCGCACTGCGCCCTGCCTGCCCGTCTGCCGTGGGTCAGAGGACATAGCCAGATCCACACAACACCCTGTCTCCCCGTCTCCCGTGGGTTATTGGACACAGCCAGATCCACACTGCGCCTTGCCTACCCATCTCCCGTGGGTGAGTGGACACAGCCAGATCCGCACTGCGCCTGCCTGCCTGTCTGCCGTGGGTCAATGGACATACACAGATCCACACAGCACCCTCTCTGCCCGTCTCCCTTGGGTGAGTGGACACAGCCAGATCCACACTGCGCCTTGCCTGCCCGTCTCCCGTGGGTGAGTGGACACAGTCAGATCCGCACTGCGCCCTGCCTGCCCGTCTGCCGTGGGTGAGTGGACATAGCCAGATCCACACAGCACCCTCTCTGCCCGTCTCCCGTGGGTGAGTGGACACAGCCAGATCCACACTGCGCATTGCCTACCTGTCTCCCGTGGGTGATTGGACACAGCCAGATCCGCACTGCGCCCTGCCTGCCCGTCTGCCGTGGGTGAGTGGACATAGCCAGATCCACACAGCACCCTCTCTGCCCGTCTCCCGTGGGTGAGTGGACACAGCCAGATCCGCACTGCGCCCTGCATGCCCCTCTCCCGTGGAAGAGTGGACACAGCCAGATCCGCACTGCGCAATGCCTGAGCGTCTGCCGTGGGTGAGTGGACACAGCAAGATCCGCACTGCGCCCGGCCTGCCCGTCTGCCGTGGGTCAGTGGACATAGCCAGATCCACACAACACCCTCTCTGCCCGTCTTCCGTGGGTGAGTGGACACAGCCAGATCCACACTGCGCCTTGCCTGACTGCCTCCCGTGGGTGAGTGGACACAGCCAGATCCGCACTGCGCCCTGCCTGCCCGTCTGCCGTGGGTGAGTGGACACAGCCAGATCCGCGCTGCGTCCTGCCTGCCAGTCTGCCGTGGGTGAGTGGACACAGCCAGATCCGCACTGCGCCCTGCCTGCCCGTCTGCCGTGGGGGAGTAGACACAGCCAGATCCGCACTGCGCCCTGCCTGCCCGTCTGCCGTGGGTGAGTGGACACAGCCCGAACCGCACTGGGCCCTGCCTGTCTGTCTGCCGTGGGTGAGTGGACACAGCCAGATCCATACTGCGCCCTGCCTGCCCTACTGCCGTAGTTCAGTGGACATAGCCAGATCCACACAACACCCTCTCTGTCCATCTCCCGTGGGTGAGTGGACACAGAGAGATCTACACTGCGCCTTGCCTGCCCGTCTCCCGTGGGTGAGTGGACACAGCCAGATCCGCCCTGCGCCCTGCCTGGCCGTCTGCTGTGGGTCAGTGGACATGGACAGATGCAAACAGCACACATTCTGCCCGTCTCCCGTCGGTGAGTGGACACAGCCAGATCCGCACTGCGCCCTGCATACCCGTCTCCCGTGGGTGAATGGACACAGTCAGATCTGCAATGCGCAATGCCTCATCGTCTGCCGTGGGTGAGTGGACACAGCCAGATGCGCACTGCGCCCTGCCTGCCCGTCTGCCGTGGGTGAGTGGACACAGCCAGATTCACACTGCGCCCTGCCTGCCCGTCTGCCGTCGGTACGTGGACATAGCCAGATCCACACAGCACCCTCTTTGCACGTCTCCCGTGGGTGAGTGGACACAGCCAGATCCACACTGTGCCTTGTCTGCCCGTCTCCCGTGGGTGAGTGGACACAGCCATTTCCGCACTGCGCCCTGCCTACCTGTCTGTCGTTGGTGAGTGGACACAGCCAGATCCGCACTGCGCCCAGCCTGCTCGTGTGCCGTGCTTCATTGCACATAGGCAGATCCACACAGCACCCTCTCTGCCCGTCTCACGTGGGTGAGTGGACACAGCCAGATCCGCACTGCACCCTGCCTGCCCGTCTGCCATGAGTCAGTGGACATAGCCAGATCCAAACAGCACCCTCTCTGCCCGTCTCTCGAGGGTGAGTGGACACAGCCAGATCCACACTGCGCCTTGCCTGCCCGTCTCCCGTGGGTGAGTGGACACAGCCAGATCCGCATTGCGCCCTGCCTGCCCGTCTCCCGTGGGTGAGTGGACACAGCCAGATCCTCACTGCGCCCTGCCTGCCCCTCTCCTGTGGGTGAGTGGACACAGCCTGATCCGCACTTTGCCCTGCTTGACCGTCTGCCGTTGGTGAGTGGACACTGCCAGATCCGCACTGCGCCCTGCCTGCAAGTCTGCCGTGGGTCAGTGGACATAGCCAGATCCACACAGCACCCTCTCTGCCCGTCTCCCATGGGTGAGTGGACACATCCAGATCCACACTGCGCCTTGCCTGCTCGCCTCCCGTGGGTGAGTGGACACAGCCAGATCCCCACTGCGAACTGCGTGACCGTCTGCCGTTGGTGAGTGGATACAGCCAGATCCGCACTGCGCCCTGCCTGCCCGTCTGCCGTGGGTCAGTGCACATAGCAGATCCACACAGCACCCTCTCTGCCCGTCTCCCGTGGGTGAGTGGACACAGCCAGATCCACACTGCGCCTTGCCTGCCCGTCTCCCGTGGGTGAGTGGACACAGCCAGATCCGCACTGCGCCTTGCCAGCCCGCCTACCGTGGGTGAGTGGACACAGCCAGATCCGCACTGCACCCTGACTGCCAGTCTCCCGGGGAAGAGTTGACACAGCCTGATCCGCACTGCGCCCTGCCTGCCTGTCTCCCGTGGGTCAGTGGACATAGCCAGATCCACACAGCACCCTCTCTGCCCGTCTCCCGAAGGTGAGTGAATACAGCCAGATCCACACTGTGCCTTGCCTGCCCGTCTCCCTTGGGTGAGTGGACACAGCCAGATCCGCACTGCGCCCTGCCGGCCCGTCTGCCGTGGGTGAGAGGACACAGCCAGATGCGCACTGCGCCCTGCCTGCCCGTCTGCCGTGGGTCAGTGGACATAGCCAGATCCACACAGCACCCTCTCTGCCCGTCTCTCGTGGGTGAGTGGACATAGCCAGATCCACACTGCGCCTTGCCTACCCGTCTCCCGTGGGTCAGTGGACACAGCCAGATCCGCACTGTGCCCTGCCTGCCCGTCTCCCGTGGGTGAGTGGACACAGCCAGATCCACACTGCGCCCTGCCTGCCCGTCTGCCGTGGGTGAGAGGACACAGCCAGATCCGCACTGTGCTCTTCCTGACCGTCTGCCGTGGGTGAGTGGACACAGCCAGATCCGCACTGCGCCCCGCCTGCCCGACTGCCGTAGGTCAGTGGACATAGCCAGATCCACACAGCACCCTCTCTGTCCGTCTCCCGTGGGTGATTGGACACAGCCAGATCCACACTGCGCCTTGCCTGCCCGTCTCCCGTGGGTGAGTGGACACAGCCAGATCCGCCCTGCGCCCTGCCTGCCCGTCTGCCGTGGGTGATTGGACACAGCCAGATCCGCACTGCGCCCTGCCTGCCCATCTGCCGTGGGTCAGTGGACATAGCCAGATCCACACCTCACCCTCTCTGCCCGTCTCCCGTGGGTAGTGGACACAGCTAGATCCATACTGTGCATTTCCTGCCCGTCTCCCGTGGGTGAGTGGACACAGCCAGATCCGCACTGCGCCCTGCCTGCCCGTGTCCCGTGGGTGAGTGTACACAGCCATAACGCACTGCGCATTGCCTGCCCGTCTACGGTCGGTGAGTGGAAACAGCCAGATCCACACTGCCCCCTGCCTTCCCGTCTGCCGTGGGTGAGTGGACACAGCCAGATCCGTACTGCGCCCTGCCTGCCGGTCTGCCGTGGGTCAGTGGACATAGCCAGATCCACACAGCACCGTCTCTTCCCGTCTCCCGTAGGTGAATGGACACAGCCAGATCCGCACTGCGCCTTGCCTGCCCGTCTCCCGTGTGTGAGTGGACACAGCCAGATCCGCACTGCGCCCTGCCTGCCCGTCTGCCATGGGTGAGTGGACACAGCCAGATCCGCACTGCGCCTTGCCTGCCCGTCTCCCATGGGTGAGTGGACACAGCCAGATCCGCACTGCGCCCTGCCTGCCCGTCTGCCGTGGGTGAGTGGACACAGACAGATCCGCACTGCGCCCCGCCTGCCCATCTCCGGTGGGTGAGTGGACACAGCCAGATCCACAGTGCGCCCTGCCTGCCCGTCTACCGTGGGTGAGTGGACACAGCTAGATCCGCACTGCTGCCTGCCTTCCCGTCTCCCGTGGGTGAGTAGACACAGCCAGATCCGCACTGTGCCCTGCCTGCCCGTCTCCCGTGGGTGAATGGACACAGCAAGATCCGCACTGCGCCTGCCTGCCCGTCTTCCGTGGGTGAGTGGACACAGCCAGATCCGCACTGCGCCCTGCCTGCCCGTCTCTTGTCGGTGAGTGGACAGAGCCAGATCCGAACTGCGCCCTGCCTGCTCGTGTGCCATGGGTGAGTGGACACAGCCAGATCTGCACTGCGCCCTGCCTGCAAGTCTGCCGTGGGTCAGTGGACATAGCCAGATCCACACAGCACCCTCTCTGTCCATCTCCCGTGGGTGAGTGGACACAGCCAGATCCTCACTGCGCCTTGCCTGCTCGCCTCCCGTGGGTGAGTGGACACAGCCAGATCCGCACTGCGCCCTGCCTGCCCGTCTGCCGTGGGTGAGTGGACACAGCCAGATCCGCACTGCGCCCTGCCTGCCTGTCTGCCGTGGGTGAGTGGACACAGCCTGATCTGCACTGCGCCCTGCCTGCCCGTCTGCCGTGGGTCAGTGGACATAGCCAGATCCACACAGCATCCTCTCTGCCCGTCTCCCGTGGGTGAGTGGACACAGCCAGATCTACACTGCGTCCTGCCTGCCCGTCTCCCGTGGGTGAGTGGACACAGCCAGATCCGCACTGCGCCCTGCCTGCCCATCCCCCGTGGGTGAGTGGACACAGCCAGATCCACACTGCGCCCTGCCTGCCCGTCTCCCGTGGGTGAGTTGACACAGCCAGATCTGCAGTGCGCCCTGCCTGCCCGTCTCCTGTGGGTGAGTGGACACAGCTAGATCTGCACTGTGCCCTGCCTGACCCCCTGCCGTGGGTGAGTGGACACAGCCAGATCCGTACTGCGCCCTGCCTGGCCGTCTGCAGTGGGTCAGTGGACATAGCCATATCCACACAGCACCGTCTCTGCCAGTCTCCCGTGGGTGAGTGGACACAGTAAGATCCGCACTGCGCCTTGCCTGCCCGTCTCCCGTGGGTGAGTGGACACAGCCAGATCCGCACTGCGCCTTGCCTGCCCGTCTGCCGTGGGTGAGTGGACACAGCCAGATCCGCACTGCGCCCTGCCTGCCCGTCTCCCGTGGGTGAGTGGACACAGCCAGATCCACACTGCGCCCTGCCTTCTTGTCTCCTGTGGGTGAGTGGACACAGCGAGATCCGCACTGCGCCCTGCCTGCCCGTCTCCCGTGGGTGAGTGGACACAGCCAGATCCGCACTGCGCCCTGCCTGCCCGTCTCCCGTGGGTGAGTGGACACAGCCAGATCCGCACTGCACCTTGCCTGCCCGTCTCCCGTGGGTGAGTGGACACAGCCAGATCCGCACTGCGCCCTGCCTGACCGTCTGCCGTGGATGAGTGGACACAGCCATATCCGCACTGCGCCCTGCCTGCCCGTCTGCCGTCGGTGAGTGGACACAGCCAGATCTGCACTGCGCCCTGCCTGCCTGTCTGCCGTGAGTCAGTGGACATAGCCAGATCCACACAGCACACTCTCTTCCCGTCTCCCGTGGGTGAGTGGACATAGCCAGATCCACACTGCGCCTTGCCTACTCTTCTCCCGTGGGTCAGTGGACACAGCCAGATCCGCACTGCGCCCTGCCTGCCCGTCTCCCATGGGTGAGTGGACACAGCCAGATCCACACTGCGCCTTGCCTGCCCGTCTCCCGTGGGTAAGTGGACACAGCCAGATCCGCCCTGCGCCCTGCCTGCCCGTCTGCCGTGGGTGATTGGACACAGCCAGATCCGCACTGCGCCCTGCCTGCCCGGCTGCCGTGGGTCAGTGGACATAGCCAGATCCACACATCACCCTCTCTGCCCGTCTCCCGTGGGTAGTGGACACAGCTAGATCCACACTGCGCATTTCCTGCCCGTCTCCCGTGGGTGAGTGGACACAGCCAGATCCGCACTGCGCACTGCCTGCCCGTGTCCCGTGGGTGAGTGTACACAGCCATATCCGCACTGCGCCTTGCCTGCCCGTCTACGGTCGGTGAGTGGACACAGCCAGATCCACACTGCCCCCTGCCTGCCCGTCTGCCGTGGGTGAGTGGACACTACCAGATCCGCACTGTGCCCTGCCTGCTCGTCTCCCGTGGGTGAGTGGACTCAGTCAGATCCGCACTGCGCCCTCCCTGCCCATCTCCTGTGGGTGAGAAACACAGCCAGATCCGCACTGCGCCCTGCCTGCCCGTCTGCCGTGGGTGATTGGACACAGCCAGATCCGTACTGCGCCCTGCCTGCCCGTCTGCCGTGGGTCAGTGGACATAGCCAGATCCACACAGCACCGTATCTTCCCGGCTCCCGTAGGTGAATGGACACAGCCAGATCCGCACTGCGCCTTGCCTTCCCGTCTCCCGTGTGTGAGTGGACACAGCCAGATCCGCACTGCGCCCTGCCTGCCCGTCTGCCATGGGTGAGTGGACACAGCCAGATCCGCACTGCGCCCTGCCTGCCCGTCTGCCGTGGGTGAGTGGACACAGCCAGATCCGCACTGCGCCCTGCCTGCCCGTCTCTGTGGGTTAGTGGACACAGCCAGATCCACACTGCGCCCTGCCTGCCCGTCTCCCGTGGGTTAGTGGACACAGCGAGATCCGCACTGCGCCCTGCCTGCCTGTCTGCCGTGAGTCAGTGGACATAGCCAGATCCATACAGCGCCCTCTCTGCCCGTCTCCCGTGGGTGAGTGGACACAGCCAGATCCACACTGCGCTTTGCCTGCCCGTCTCCCGTGGGTGTGTGGACACAGCCAGATCCGCACTGCGCCGTGCTTGACCGTCTGCCGTGGGTGAGTGGACACAGCCAGATAAGCACTGCGCCCTGCCTGCCCGTCTGCCGTGGGTCAGTGGACATAGCCAGATCCAAACAGCACCCTCTCTGCTCGTCTCCCGTGGGTGAGTGTAGACAGCCAGATCCACACTGCGCCCTGCCTGCCCGTCTCCCGTGGGTGAGTGGACACAGCCAGATCCGCACTGCCCCCTGCCTGCCCGTCTCCCGTGGGTCAGTGTAGACAGCCAGATCCACACTGCGCCCTGCCTGGCCATCTCCTGTGGTGAGTGGACACAACCAGATCGGCACTGCGCCCTGCCTGACCGTCTGCCGTGGGTGAGTGGACACAGCCAGATCCGCACTGCGCCCTGCCTGCCCGTCTGCCGTGGGTCAGTGCACTTAGCCAGATGCACACAGCACACTCTCTGCCCGTCTCCAGTGGGTGAGTGGACACAGCCAGATCCACACTGCGCCTTGCCTGCCCGTCTCCCGTGGGTGAGTGGACACAGCCAGATCCGCACTGCGCACTGCCTGCCCGTCTGCCGTGGCTGAGTGGACACAGCCAGATCCGCACTGCGCCCTGCCGGCTCGTCTGCCGTGGGTCAGTGGACATAGCCAGATTCACACAGCACCCTCTCTGGCCGTCTCCCGTGGGTGAGTGGACACAGCCAGGTCCACACTGTGACTTGCCAGCCCGTCTCCCGTGGGTGAGTGGACACAGCCAGATCCGCACTGCATCCTGCCTGCCCGCCTGTCGAGGGTGAGGTGACACAGCCAGATCCGCACTGCGCCCTTCCTGCCCGTCTGCCATGGGTAGGTGGACATAGCCAGATCCACACAGCACCCTCTCTGCCCATCTCCCGTGGGTGAGAGGACACAGCCAGATCCGCACTGCGCCCTGCCTGCCCGTCTGCCGTGGGTGAGTGGACACAGCCAGATCCGTACTGCGCCCTGCCTGCCCGTCTGCCGTGGGTCAGTGGACATAGCCAGATCCACACAGAACCCTGTCCGCCCATCTACCGTGGGTTAGTGGGCACAGCCAGATCCACACTGCGCCTTGCCTACCCGTCTCCCGTGGGTGAGTGGACACAGCCAGATCCGCACTGCGCCCTGCCTGACCTTATGCCGTGGGTGAGTGAACACAGCCAGATCCGCACTGCGCCCTGCCTGCCCGTCTGCCGTGGGTCAGTGGACATACCCAGATCCACACAGCACCCTCTCTGCCCGTCTCCCTTGGGTGAGTGGACACAGCCAGATCTGCACTGCGCAATGCCTGACCGTCTCCCGTGGGTGAGTGGACATAGCAAGATCCGCACTGCGCCCGGCCTGCCGGTCTGCCGTGGGTCAGTGGACATAGCCAGATCCACAGAGCACCCTGTCTGCCCGTCTTCCGTGGGTGAGTGGACACAGCCCGATCCACACTGCGCCTTGCCTGACCGCCTCCCGTGGGTGAGTGGACACAGCCAGATCCGCACTGCGCCCTGCCTGCCCGTCTGCCGTGGGTGAGTGGACACAGCCAGATCCGCACTGCGCCCTGCCTGCCCGTCTGCCGTGGGTGAGTGGACACAGCCAGATCCGCACTGTGCCCTGCCTGCCCGTCTGCCGTGGGTCAGTGGACATAGCCAGATTCACACAGCACCCTCTCTGGCCGTCTCCCGTGGGTGAGTGAACACAGCCAGGTCCACACTGCGACTTGCCTGACCGTCTCCCGTGGGTGAGTGGACACAGCCAGATCCGCACTTCATCCTGCCTGCCCGCCTGTCGAGGGTGAGGGGACACAGCCAAATCCGCACTGCGCCTTTCCTGCCCGTCTGCCATGGGTAGGTGGACATAGCCAGATCCACACAGCACCCTCTCTGCCCATCTCCCGTGGGTGAGAGGACACAGCCAGATCCGCACTGCGCCCTGCCTACCCGTCTGCCGTGGGTGAGTGGACACAGCCAGATCCGTACTGCGCCGTGCCTGCCCTTGTGCCGTGGGTCAGTGGACATAGCCAGATCCACATACCACCCCTCTGCCCATCTCCCGTGGGTGAGTGGACACAGCCAGATCCACACTGCGCCTTGCCTACCCATCTCCCGTGGGTGAGAGGACACAGCCAGATCCGCACTGCGCCCTGCCTGCCCGTCTGCCGTGGGTGAGTGGACACAGCCAGATCCGCACTGCGCCCTGCCTGCCCGTCTGCCGTGGGTCAGAGGACATAGCCAGATCCACACAACACCCTGTCTCCCCGTCTCCCGTGGGTTATTGGACACAGCCAGATCCACACTGCGCCTTGCCTACCCATCTCCCGTGGGTGAGTGGACACAGCCAGATCCGCACTGCGCCTGCCTGCCCGTCTGCCGTGGGTCAATGGACATACACAGATCCACACAGCACCCTCTATGCCCGTCTCCCTTGGGTGAGTGGACACAGCCAGATCCACACTGCGCCTTGCCTGCCCGTCTCCCGTGGGTGAGTGGACACAGTCAGATCCGCACTGCGCCCTGCCTGCCCGTCTGCCGTGGGTGAGTGGACATAGCCAGATCCACACAGCACCCTCTCTGCCCGTCTCCCGTGGGTGAGTGGACACAGCCAGATCCACACTGCGCATTGCCTACCTGTCTCCCGTGGGTGATTGGACACAGCCAGATCCGCACTGCGCCCTGCCTGCCCGTCTGCCGTGGGTGAGTGGACATAGCCAGATCCACACAGCACCCTCTCTGCCCGTCTCCCGTGGGTGAGTGGACACAGCCAGATCCGCACTGCGCCCTGCATGCCCCTCTCCCGTGGAAGAGTGGACACAGCCAGATCCGCACTGCGCAATGCCTGAGCGTCTGCCGTGGGTGAGTGGACACAGCAAGATCCGCACTGCGCCCGGCCTGCCCGTCTGCCGTGGGTCAGTGGACATAGCCAGATCCACACAACACCCTCTCTGCCCGTCTTCCGTGGGTGAGTGGACACAGCCAGATCCACACTGCGCCTTGCCTGACTGCCTCCCGTGGGTGAGTGGACACAGCCAGATCCGCACTGCGCCCTACCTGCCCGTCTGCCATGGGTGAGTGGACACAGCCAGATCCGCGCTGCGTCCTGCCTGCCAGTCTGCCGTGGGTGAGTGGACACAGCCAGATCCGCACTGCGCCCTGCCTGCCCGTCTGCCGTGGGTGAGTAGACACAGCCAGATCCGCACTGCGCCCTGCCTGCCCGTCTGCCGTGGGTGAGTGGACACATCCCGATCCGCACTGGGCCCTGCCTGTCTGTCTGCCGTGGGTGAGTGGACACAGCCAGATCCATACTGCGCCCTGCCTGCCCTACTGCCGTAGTTCAGTGGACATAGCCAGATCCACACAACACCCTCTCTGTCCATCTCCCGTGGGTGAGTGGACACAGAGAGATCTACACTGCGCCTTGCCTGCCCGTCTCCCGTGGGTGAGTGGACATAGCCAGATCCGCCCTGCGCCCTGCCTGGCCGTCTGCCGTGGGTCAGTGGACATGGACAGATGCAAACAGCACACATTCTGCCCGTCTCCCGTCGGTGAGTGGACACAGCCAGATCCGCACTGCGCCCTGCATACCCGTCTCCCGTGGGTGAATGGACACAGTCAGATCTGCACTGCGCAATGCCTCATCGTCTGCCGTGGGTGAGTGGACACAGCCAGATGCGCACTGCGCCCTGCCTGCCCGTCTGCCGTGGGTGAGTGTACACAGCCAGATTCACACTGCGCCCTGCCTGCCCGTCTGCCGTCGTTCCGTGGACATAGCCAGATCCACACAGCACCCTCTTTGCACGTCTCCCGTGGGTGAGTGGACACAGCCAGATCCACACTGCGCCTTGTCTGCCCGTCTCCCGTGGGTGAGTGGACACAGCCATTTCCGCACTGCGCCCTGCCTACCTGTCTGTCGTTGGTGAGTGGACACAGCCAGATCCGCACTGCGCCCAGCCTGCTCGTGTACCGTGCTTCATTGCACATAGGCAGATCCACACAGCACCCTCTCTGCCCGTCTCACGTGGGTGAGTGGACACAGCCAGATCCGCACTGCGCCCTGCCTGACCGCCTCCCGTGGGTGAGTGGACACAGCCAGACCCGCACTGCGCCCTGCCTGCCCGTCTCCCGTGGGTAAGTGGACACAGCCAGATCCGCACTGCGCCCTGCCTGCCCGTCTCCCGTGGGTGAGTGGACACAGCCAGATCCGCACTGCGCCCTGCCTGCCCGTCTCCCGTGGGTGAGTGGACACAGCCAGATCCGCACTGCGCCTTCCCTGCTCGCCTCCCGTGGGTGAGTGGACACAGCCAGATCCGCACTGCGAACTGCGTGCCCGTCTGCCGTTGGTGAGTGGACACAGCCAGATCCGCACTGCGCCCTGCCTGCCCCTCTCCTGTGGGTGAGTGGACACAGCCAGATCCGCACTTTGCCCTGCTTGACCTTCTGCCGTTGGTGAGTGGACACAGCCAGATCCGCACTGCGCCCTGCCTGCCAGTCTGCCGTGGGTGAGTAGACACAGCCAGATCCGCACTGCGCCCTGCCTGCGCGTATGCCGTGGGTGATTGGACACAGCCCGATCCGCACTGGGCCCTGCCTGTCTGTCTGCCGTGGGTGAGTGGACACAGCCAGATCCGCAGTGCGACCTGCCTGCCCGACTGCCGTAGGTCAGTGGACATAGCCAGATCCACACAGCACCCTCTCTGTCCGTCTCCCGTGGGTGAGTGGACACAGAGAGATCTACACTGCGCCTTGCCTGCCCGTCTCCCGTGGGTGAGTGGACACAGCCAGATCCGCCCTACGCCCTACCTGGCCGTCTGCCGTGGGTCAGTGGACATGGACAGATCCACACATCACCCTCTCTACCCGTCTCCCGTGGGTAGTGGACACAGCCAGATCCACACTGCGCCTTGCCTACCCGTCTCCCGTGGGTGAGTGGACACAGCCAGATCCGCACTGCGCCCTGCCTGAACGTCTGCCGTGGGTGTGTGGACACAGCCAGATCCGCACTGCGCCCTGCCTCTCCGTCTGCCGTGGGTCAGTGGACATAGCCAGATCCAAACAGCACCCTCTCTGCTCGTCTCTCGTGTGTGAGTGGACACAGCCACAACCGCACTGCGCCCTCACTGCCCGTCTCCCGTTGGTGAGTGGACACATCCAGATCCGCAATGCGCCCTGCCTGTCCGTCTGCCGTGGGTGAGTGGACACAGCCAGATCCGTACTGCGCCCTGCCTGCCCTTGTCCCGTGTGTCAGTGGACATAGCCAGATCCACATACCACCCCTCTGCCCGTCTCCCGTGGGTGAGTGGACACAGCGAGATCTGCACTACACCCTGCCTGACCGTCTGCCGTGGGTGAATGGACACAGCCAGATCCGCACTGCGCACTGCCCGCCCGTCTGCCGTGGGTCAGTGGACATAGCTAGATCCACACAGCACCCTCTCTCCCCGTCTCCCGTGGGTGAGTGGACACAGCCAGATCCACACTGCGCCATGCCAGCCCGCCTCCCGTGGGTGAGTGGACACAGCCAGATCCGCACTGCGCCCTGCCTGCCAATCTCCCGTGGGTGAGTGGACAGAGCCTGATCCACACTGCGCCCTGCCTGCCTTTCTGCCGTGGGTCAGTGGACATAGCCAGATCCACACAGCACCCTCTCTGCCCGTCTCCCGTGGGTGAGTGGACATAGCCAGATCCACACTGCGCCTTGCCTACCCGTCTCCCGTGGGTCAGTGGACACAACCAGATCCGCACTGTGCTCTTCCTGACCGTCTGCCGTGTGTGAGTGGACACAGCCAGATCCGCACTGCGCCCTGCCTGACCGTCTGCCGTGGGTGAGTGGACACAGCCAGATCCGCACTGCGCTCTGCCTGCCCGACTGCCGAAGGTCAGTGGACATAGCCAGATCCACACAGCACCCTCTCTGTCCGTCTCCCGTGGGTGAGTGGACACAGCGAGATCCACACTGCGCCTTGCCTGCCCGTCTGCCGTGGGTGAGTGGACACAGCCAGATCCACCCTGCGCCCTGCCTGCCGGTCTGCCGTGGGTCAGTGGACATGGCCAGATCCACACATCACCCTCTCTGCCCGTCTCCCGTGTGTAGTGGACACAGCCAGATCCACACTGCGCCTTGCCTGCCTGTCTGCCGTGGGTCAGTGGACATAGCCAGATCCACACAGCACCCTCTCTGCCCGTCTCCAGTGGGTGAGTGGACACAGCCAGATCCACACTGCGCTTTGCCTGACCGCCTCCCGTGGGTAAGTGTACACAGCCAGATCCGCACTGCGCCCTTCCTGCCCGTCTACCGTGGGTCAGTGGACACAGCCAGATCAGCACAGCACCCTCTATGCCCGTCTCCCGTGGGTGAGTGGACACAGCCAGATCCACACTGCGCCTTTCCTGCCCGTCTCCCCTGGGTGAGTGAACACAGCCAGATCCGAACTGCGCCCTGCCTGCCATTGTGCCGTGGGTCAGTGGACATAGACAGATCCACATAGCACCCCTCTACCCGTCTCCCGTGGGTGAGTGGACACAGCCAGATCCACACTGCGCCTTGCCTACCCATCTCCCGTGGGTGATTGGACACAGCCAGATCCGCACTGCCCCCTGCCTGCCCGTCTGCCGTGGGTGAGTGGACATAGCCAGATCCGCACTGCGCCCTGCCTGCCCGTCTGCCGTGGGTGAGTGGACATAGCCATATCTAGACAGCACCCTCTCTGCCCGTCTCCCGTGGGTGAGTGGACACAGCCAGATCCGCACTGCACCGTGCCTGACCGTCTGCCGTGGGTGAGTGGACACAGACAGATCCGCACTGCGCCCTGCCTTCCTGTCTGCCTTGGGTCAGTGGACATAGCCAGATCCAAACAGCACTCTCTCTGCCCGTCTCCCGTGGGTGAGTGGACACAGCCAGATCCACACTGCGCCTTGCCTGCCCGTCTCCCGTGGGTGAGTGTATACAGCCAGATCCGCACTGTGCCCTGCCGGCCCGTCTGCCGTGGGTGAGTGGACACAGCCAGATCCGCACTTCAACCTGCGTGCCCGTGTGCCGTGGGTCAGTGGACATAGCCAGATCCACACAGCACCCTCTCTGCCCGTCTCCCGTGGGTGAGTGGACACAGCCAGATCCACACTGCGCCTTGCCTACCCGTCTCCCGTGGGTGATTGGACACAGCCAGATCCGCACTGCGCCGTGCCTGACAGTCTGCCGTGAGTCAGTGGACACAGAGAGATCCGCACTGCGCACTGCCTGCCTCTCTGCCGTGGGTCAGTGGACATAGCCAGATTCAAACAGCACCCTCTCTGCCCGTCTCCCGTGGGTGAGTGGATACAGCCAGATCCACACTGCGCCTTGCCTGCCCGTCTCCCGTGGGTGAGTGGACACAGCCAGATCTGCCCTGCGCCCTGCCTGCCCGTCTGCCGTGGGTCAGTGGACATGGCCAGATCCACACATCACCCTCTCTACCCGTCTCCCGTGGGTAGTGGACACTGCCAGATCCACACTGCGCCTTGCCTACCCGTCTCCCGTGGGTGAGTGGACACAGCCAGATCCGCACTGCGCCCTGCCTGACCGTCTGCCGTGGGTGTGTGGACACAGCCAGATCCGCACTGCGCCCTGCCTCTCCGTCTGCCGTGGGTCAGTGGACATAGCCAGATCCAAACAGCACCCTCTCTGCCCGTCTCCCGTGGGTGAGTGGACACAGCCAGATCCGCACTGCGCCCTGCCTGCCCTTCTTCCGTGGGTGAGTGGACACAGCCAGATACGCACTGCGCCCTGCATACCCGTCTCCCGTGGGTGAGTGGACACAGTCAGATCTGCACTGCGCAATGCCTCATCGTCTGCCGTGGGTGAGTGGACACAGCCAGATGCGCACTGCGCCCTGCCTGCCCGTCTGCCGTGGGTGAGTGGACACAGCCAGATCCGCACTACGCCCTGCCTGCCCGTCTGCCGTCGGTCCGTGGACATAGCCAGATCCACACAGCACCCTCTTTGCACGTCTCCCGTGGGTGAGTGGACACAGCCAGATCCACACTGCGCCTTTCCTGCCCGTCTGCCGTGGGTCAGTGGACATAGCCAGATCCACACAGCGCCCTCTGTGCCCCTCTCCCATTGGTGAGTGGACACAGCCAGATCTGCAATGCGCCCTGCCTACCCGTCTGCCGTGCGTGAGTCGACACAGCCAGATCCGCACTGCGATCTGCCTGCCCGTCTGCCGTGGGTCAGTGGACATCTCCAGATCCACACAGCACCCTCTGTGCCCGTCTCCCGTGTGTGAGTTGACACAGCCAGATCCACACTGTGCCTTTCCTGCTCATCTCCCGTGGGTGAGTGGACATAGCCAGATCCACACAGCACCCTTTCTGCCCGTCTCCCGTGGGTGAGTGGACACAGCCAGATCCGCACTGCGCCCTGCATGCCCCTCTCCCGTGGAAGAGTGGACACAGACAGATCCGCACTGCGCAATTTCTGACCGTCTGCCGTGGGTTAGTGGACACAGCAAGATCCGCACTGCGCCCGGCCTGCCCGTCTGCCGTGAGTCAGTGGACATAGCCAGATCCACACAGCACCCTCTCTGCCCGTCTTCCATGGGTGTGTGGACACAGCCAGATCCACACTGTGCCTTGCCTGACCGCCTCCCGTGGGTGAGTGGACACAGCCAGATCCGCACTGCGCCCTGCCTGCTCGTCTGCCGTGGGTGAGTGTACACAGCCAGATCCGCACTGCGCCCTGCCTGCTGTCTGCCGTGGGGGAGTGGACACAGCCCGATCCGCACTGGGCCCTGCCTGTCTGTCTGCCGTGGGTGAGTGGACACAGCCAGATCCGCACTGCGCCCTGCCTGCCATACTGCCGTCGGTCCGTGGACATAGCCAGATCCACACAGCACCCTCTTTGCACGTCTCCCGTGGGTGAGTGGACACAGCCAGATCCACACTGCGCCTTGCCTGCCCGTCTCCCGTGGGTGAGTGGACACAGCCAATTCCGCACTGCGCCCTGCCTACCTGTATGTCGTTGGTGAGTTGACACAGCCAGATCCGCACTGCGCCCAGCCTTCTCGTGTGCCGTGTTTCATTGCACATAGGCAGATCCACACAGCACCCTCTCTGCCCGTCTCCCGTGGGTGAGTGGACACAGCCAGATCCGCACTGCGCCCTGCCTGCCCGTCTCCCGTGGGTAAGTGGACACAGCCAGATCCGCACTGCGCCCTGCCTGACCGTCTGCCGTGGGTGAGTGGACACAGCCAGATCCACACTGCGCCCTGCCTGCCCGTGTGCCTTGGGTCAGTGGACATAGCCAGATCCACACAGCACCCTCTCTGCCCGTCACCCGTGGGTGAGTGGACACAGCCAGATCTACACTGCGCCTTGCCTACCCGTCTCCCGTTGGTGAGTGGACACAGCCAGATCCGCACTGCACCCTGCCTGACCGTCTGCCCTGGGTGAGTTGACACAGCCAGATCCGCACTGCTCCCTGCCTGCCCGTCTGCCGTGGGTCAGTGGACATAGCCAGATCTGCACTGCGCATTGCCTGCCCGTCTCCCGTGGGTGAGTGGACACAGCCAGATCCGCAATGCCCCCTGCCTGCCCGTCTCCCGTGGGTGAGTGGACACAGCCAGATCCGCACTGCGCCCTGCCTGCCTGTCTCCCGTGGGTAAGTGTACACAGCGAGATCCGCACTGCGCCCTGCCTGATCGTCTGCCGTGGGTGAGTGGACACAGCCAGATCCGCACTGTACCCTGCCTGCCCGTCTACCGTGGGTCAGTGGACATAGCCAGATCTACACAGCACCCTCTATGCCCGTCTCCCGTGCGTGATTGGACACTGCCAGATCCGCACTGCATCCTGCCTGCCCGCCTGTCGAGGGTGAGGGGACACAGCCAGATCCGTACTGCGCCCTTCCTGCGCGTCTGCCATGGGTAGGTGGACATAGCCAGATCCACACAGCACCCTCTCTGCCCATCTCCCGTGTGTGAGAGGACACTGCCAGATCCGCACTGCGCCCTGCCTGCCCGTCTGCCGTGGGTGAGTGGACACAGCCAATTCCGTACTGCGCCCTGCCTGCCATTGTGCCGTGGGTCAGTGGACATAGACAGATCCACATAGCACCCCTCTACCCGTCTCCCGTGGGTGAGTGGACACAGCCAGATCCACACTGCGCCTTGCCTACCCATCTCCCGTGGGTGATTGGACACAGCCAGATCCGCACTGCCCCCTGCCTGCCCGTCTGCCGTGGGTGAGTGGACATAGCCAGATCCGCACTGCGCCCTGCCTGCCCGTCTGCCGTGGGTGAGTGGACATAGCCATATCTAGACAGCACCCTCTCTGCCCGTCTCCCGTGGGTGAGTGGACACAGCCAGATCCGCACTGCACCGTGCCTGACCGTCTGCCGTGGGTGAGTGGACACAGACAGATCCGCACTGCGCCCTGCCTTCCTGTCTGCCTTGGGTCAGTGGACATAGCCAGATCCAAACAGCACTCTCTCTGCCCGTCTCCCGTGGGTGAGTGGACACAGCCAGATCCACACTGCGCCTTGCCTGCCCGTCTCCCGTGGGTGAGTGGATACAGCCAGATCCGCACTGTGCCCTGCCGGCCCGTCTGCCGTGGGTGAGTGGACACAGCCAGATCCGCACTTCAACCTGCGTGCCCGTGTGCCGTGGGTCAGTGGACATAGCCAGATCCACACAGCACCCTCTCTGCCCGTCTCCCGTGGGTGAGTGGACACAGCCAGATCCACACTGCGCCTTGCCTACCCGTCTCCCGTGGGTGATTGGACACAGCCAGATCCGCACTGCGCCGTGCCTGACAGTCTGCCGTGAGTCAGTGGACACAGAGAGATCCGCACTGCGCACTGCCTGCCTCTCTGCCGTGGGTCAGTGGACATAGCCAGATTCAAACAGCACCCTCTCTGCCCGTCTCCCGTGGGTAGTGGACACAGCCAGATCTGCCCTGCGCCCTGCCTGCCCGTCTGCCGTGGGTCAGTGGACATGGCCAGATCCACACATCACCCTCTCTACCCGTCTCCCGTGGGTAGTGGACACTGCCAGATCCACACTGCGCCTTGCCTACCCGTCTCCCGTGGGTGAGTGGACACAGCCAGATCCGCACTGCGCCCTGCCTGACCGTCTGCCGTGGGTGTGTGGACACAGCCAGATCCGCACTGCGCCCTGCCTGTCCGTCTGCCGTGGGTCAGTGGACATAGCCAGATCCAAACAGCACCCTATCTGCCCGTCTCCCGTGGGTGAGTGGACACAGCCAGATCCGCACTGCGCCCTGCCTGCCCTTCTTCCGTGGGTGAGTGGACACAGCCAGATACGCACTGCGCCCTGCATACCCGTCTCCCGTGGGTGAGTGGACACAGTCAGATCTGCACTGCGCAATGCCTCATCGTCTGCCGTGGGTGAGTGGACACAGCCAGATGCGCACTGCGCCCTGCCTGCCCGTCTGCCGTGGGTGAGTGGACACAGCCAGATCCGCACTACGCCCTGCCTGCCCGTCTGCCGTCGGTCCGTGGACATAGCCAGATCCACACAGCACCCTCTTTGCACGTCTCCCGTGGGTGAGTGGACACAGCCAGATCCACACTGCGCCTTTCCTGCCCGTCTGCCGTGGGTCATTGGACATAGCCAGATCCACACAGCACCCTCTCTGCCCATCTGCCGTGGGTGAGTGGACACAGCCAGATCCGCACTGCGCCTTGCCTGCCCGTCTTTCGTGGGTGAGTGGACACAGCCTGATCCGCACTGCGCCCTGCCTGACCGTATGCCGTGGGTTAGTGGACACAGCCAGATCCGCACGGCGCCCTGCCTACCCGTCTGCCGTGGGTCAGTGGACATAGCCAGATCCACACAGCGCCCTCTGTGCCCGTCTCCCGTGGGTGAGTGGACACAGCCAGATCCACACTGCGCCTTGCCTGCCCGTCTTCCCTGGGTGAGTGGAGACAACCAGATCCGCACTGCGCCCTGCCTACCCGTCTCCCGTGGGTGAGTGGACACAGCCAGATCCGCACTGCGCCCTGCCTGCCCGTCTCCCGTGGGTGAGTGGACACAGCCAGATCCGCACTGCGCCCTGCCTACCTGTCTCCCGTGGGTGAGTGGACACAGCCAGATCCGCACTGCGCCCTGCCTGCCCGTCTGCCATGGGTGAGTGGACACAGCCAGATCCGCACTGCGCCCTGCCTCCCCGTCTGCCGTGGGTCAGTGGACATAGCCAGATCCACAAAGCACCCTCTCTGCCCGTCTCCCGTGGGTGAGTGAACACAGCCAGATCCACACTGCGCCTTGCCTTCGCGTCTCCCGTTGGGGAGTGGACACAGCCAGATCCGCACTGCGACCTGCCTGCCCATCTGCCGTGGGTGAGTGGACACAGCCAGATCCGCACTGCGCCCTGCCTGCCCGTCGGCAGTGGGTCAGTGGACATAGCCATATCCACACAGCACCCTCTCTTCCCGTCTCCCGTAGGTGAGTGGACACAGCCAGATCCACTCTGCGCCTTGCCTACCCGTCTCCAGTGGGTGAGTGGAGACAGCCAGATCCGCACTGCGCCCTGCCTGACCGTCTGCTGTGGGTGAGTGGACACAGCCAGATCCGCACTGCGCCCTGCCTACCCGACTGCCGAAGGTCAGTGGACATAGCCAGATCCACACAGCACCCTCTCTGTCCGTATCCCGTGGGTGAGTGGACACAGCCAGATCCACACTGCGCCTTGCCTGCCCGTCTCCCGTGGGTGAGTGGACACAGCCAGATCTGTCCTGCGCCCTGCCTGCCCGTCTGCCGTGGGTCAGTGGACATGGCCAGATCCACACATCACCCTCTCTGCCCGTCTCCCGTGTGTAGTGGACACAGCCAGATCCACACTGCGCCTTGCCGGCCTGTCTGCCGTGGGTCAGTGGACATAGCCAGATCCACACAGCACCCTCTCTGCCCGTCTCCTGTGGGTGAGTGGACACAGCCAGATCCACACTGCGCGTAGCCTGACCGCCTCCCGTGGGTAAGTGTACACATCCAGATCCGCACTGCGCCCTGCCTGCCCGTCTACCGTGGGTCAGTGGACACAGCCAGATCCGCACAGCACCCTCTATGCCCGACTCCCGTGGGTGAGTGGACACAGCCAGATCCACACTGCGCCTTTCCTGCCCGTCTCCCCTGGGTGAGTGAACACAGCCAGATCCGAACTGCGCCCTGCCTGCCCGTCTCCCATGGGTGAGTGGACACAGCAAGATACGCACTGCGCCCTGCCTGACCGTCTGCCGTGGGTGAGTGGACACAGCCAGATCCGCACTGCGCCCTGCTTGCCCGTGTGCCGTGGGTGAGTTGACACAGCCAGATCCGCACTGTGCCCTGCCGGCCCGTCTGCGGTGGGTGAGTGGACACAGACAGATCCGCACTTCAACCTGCGTGCCCGTGTGCCGTGGGTCAGTCGACATAGCCAGATCCACACAACACCCTCTCTGCCCGTCTCCCGTGGGTGAGTGGACACAGCCAGATCCACACTGCGCCTTGCCTACCCGTCTCCCGTGGGTGATTGGACACAGCCAGATCCGCACTGCGCCCTGCCTGCCCGTCTGCCGTGGGTCAGTGGACATAGCCAGATCCACACAGCATCCTCTCTGCCCGTCTCCCGTGGGTGAGTGGACACAGCCAGATCCGCAGTGCGCCGTGCCTGACCGTCTGCCGTGGGTGAGTGGACACAGAGAGATCCGCACTGCACCCTGCCTGCCTGTCCTCCGTGGGTCAGTGGACATAGCCAGATCCAAACAGCACCCTCTCTGCCCGTCTCCCGTGGGTGAGTGTACACAGCCAGATCCACACTGCGCCTTGCCTGCCCGTCTCCCGTGGGTGAGTTGACACAGCCAGATCCGCACTGTGGCCTGCCGGCCCGTCTGCCGTGGGTGAGTGGACAGAGCCAGATCCGCACTGCGCCCTGCCTCCCCATCTGCCGTGGGTCAGTGGACATAGCCAGATCCACACAGCACCCTCTCTGCCCGTCTCCCTTGGGTGAGTGGACACAGCCAGATCTGCACTGCGCCCTGCCTGCCCATCTCCCGTGGGTGAGTGGAAACAGCCAGATCCGCATTGCGCCCTGCATGCCCCTCTCCTGTGCCAGAGTGGACACAGCCAGATCCGCACTGCGCAATGCCTGACTGTCTCCCGTGGGTGAGTGGACACAGCAAGATCCGCACTGTGCCCTGCCTGCCCGTCTGCCGTGGTTCAGTGGACATAGCCAGATCCACAGAGCACCCTCTCTGCCCGTCTTCCGTGGGTGAGTGGACACAGCCAGATCCACACTGCGCCTTGCCTGACCGCCTCCCGTGGGTGAGTGGACACAGCCAGATCCGCACTGCGCCCTGCCTGCCCGTCTGCCGTGGGTGAGTGGACACAGCCAGATCCGCACTGCGCCCTGCCTGCCCGTCTGCCATGGGTGAGTGGACACAGCCAGATCCGCACTGCGCCCTGCCTGCCCGTCTGCCGTGGGTCAGTGGACATAGCCAGATCCACACAGCACCCTCTCTGCCCGTCTCCCCTGGGTGAGTGTACACAGGCAGATGCACACTGCGCATTGCCTGACGGCCTCCCGTGGGTGAGTGGACACAGCCAGATCCGCACTGCGCCCTGCCTGCCCGTCTGCCGTGGGTGAGTGGAAACAGCCAGATCCGCACTGCGCCCTGCCTGCCGGTCTGCCGTGGGTGAGTGGACACAGCCAGATCCGCACTGCGCCCTGCCTCCCCGTCTGCCGTGGGTCAGTGGACATAGCCAGATCCACACAGCACCCTCTCTGCCCGGCTCCCGTGGGTGAGTGAACACAGCCAGATCCACACTGCGCCTTGCCTTCGCGTCTCCCGTTGGTGAGTGGACACAGCCAGATCCGCACTGCGACCTGCCTGCCCATCTGCCGTGGGTGAGTGGACACAGCCAGATCCGCACTGCGCCCTGCCTGCCCGTCGGCAGTGGGTCAGTGGACATAGCCATATCCACACAGCACCCTCTCTTCCCGTCTCCCGTAGGTGAGTGGACACAGCCAGATCCACACTGCGCCTTGCCTACCCGTCTCCAGTGGGTGAGTGGAGACAGCCAGATCCGCACTGCGCCCTGCCTGACCGTCTGCTGTGGGTGAGTGGACACAGCCAGATCCGCACTGCGCCCTGCCTACCCGACTGCCGAAGGTCAGTGGACATAGCCAGATCCACACAGCACCCTCTCTGTCCGTATCCCGTGGGTGAGTGGACACAGCCAGATCCACACTGCGCCTTGCCTGCCCGTCTCCCGTGGGTGAGTGGACACAGCCAGATCTGTCCTGCGCCCTGCCTGCCCGTCTGCCGTGGGTCAGTGGACATGGCCAGATCCACACATCACCCTCTCTGCCCGTCTCCCGTGTGTAGTGGACACAGCCAGATCCACACTGCGCCTTGCCGGCCTGTCTGCCGTGGGTCAGTGGACATAGCCAGATCCACACAGCACCCTCTCTGCCCGTCTCCTGTGGGTGAGTGGACACAGCCAGATCCACACTGCGCGTAGCCTGACCGCCTCCCGTGGGTAAGTGTACACATCCAGATCCGCACTGCGCCCTGCCTGCCCGTCTACCGTGGGTCAGTGGACACAGCCAGATCCGCACAGCACCCTCTATGCCCGTCTCGCGTGGGTGAGTGGACACAGCCAGATCCACACTGCGCCTTTCCTGCCCGTCTCCCCTGGGTGAGTGAACACAGCCAGATCCGAACTGCGCCCTGCCTGCCCGTCTCCCATGGGTGAGTGGACACAGCCAGATACGCACTGCGCCCTGCCTGACCGTCTGCCGTGGGTGAGTGGACACAGCCAGATCCGCACTGCGCCCTGCTTGCCCGTGTGCCGTGGGTGAGTTGACACAGCCAGATCCGCACTGTGCCCTGCCGGCCCGTCTGCGGTGGGTGAGTGGACACAGACAGATCCGCACTGCGCCCTGCCTCCCCATCTGCCGTGGGTCAGTGGACATAGCCAGATCCACACAGCACCCTCTCTGCCCGTCTCCCTTGGGTGAGTGGACACAGCCAGATCTGCACTGCGCCCTGCCTGCCCATCTCCCGTGGGTGAGTGGAAACAGCCAGATCCGCACTGCGCCCTGCATGCCCCTCTCCTGTGCAAGAGTGGACACAGCCAGATCCGCACTGCGCAATGCCTGACTGTCTCCCGTGGGTGAGTGGACACAGCAAGATCCGCACTGTGCCCTGCCTGCCCGTCTGCCGTGGTTCAGTGGACATAGCCAGATCCACAGAGCACCCTCTCTGCCCGTCTTCCGTGGGTGAGTGGACACAGCCAGATCCACACTGCGCCTTGCCTGACCGCCTCCCGTGGGTGAGTGGACACAGCCAGATCCGCACTGCGCCCTGCCTGCCCGTCTGCCGTGGGTGAGTGGACACAGCCAGATCCGCACTGCGCCCTGCCTGCCCGTCTGCCATGGGTGAGTGGACACAGCCAGATCCGCACTGCGCCCTGCCTGCCCGTCTGCCGTGGGTCAGTGGACATAGCCAGATCCACACAGCACCCTCTCTGCCCGTCTCCCCTGGGTGAGTGTACACAGGCAGATGCACACTGCGCATTGCCTGACGGCCTCCCGTGGGTGAGTGGACACAGCCAGATCCGCACTGCGCCCTGCCTGCCCGTCTGCCGTGGGTGAGTGGAAACAGCCAGATCCGCACTGCGCCCTGCCTGCCGGTCTGCCGTGGGTGAGTGGACACAGCCAGATCCGCACTGCGCCCTGCCTCCCCGTCTGCCGTGGGTCAGTGGACATAGCCAGATCCACACAGCACCCTCTCTGCCCGTCTCCCGTGGGTGAGTGAACACAGCCAGATCCACACTGCGCCTTGCCTTCGCGTCTCCCGTTGGTGAGTGGACACAGCCAGATCCGCACTGCGACCTGCCTGCCCATCTGCCGTGGGTGAGTGGACACAGCCAGATCCGCACTGCGCCCTGCCTGCCCGTCGGCAGTGGGTCAGTGGACATAGCCATATCCACACAGCACCCTCTCTTCCCGTCTCCCGTAGGTGAGTGGACACAGCCAGATCCACACTGCGCCTTGCCTACCCGTCTCCAGTGGGTGAGTGGAGACAGCCAGATCCGCACTGCGCCCTGCCTGACCGTCTGCTGTGGGTGAGTGGACACAGCCAGATCCGCACTGCGCCCTGCCTACCCGACTGCCGAAGGTCAGTGGACATAGCCAGATCCACACAGCACCCTCTCTGTCCGTATCCCGTGGGTGAGTGGACACAGCCAGATCCACACTGCGCCTTGCCTGCCCGTCTCCCGTGGGTGAGTGGACACAGCCAGATCTGTCCTGCGCCCTGCCTGCCCGTCTGCCGTGGGTCAGTGGACATGGCCAGATCCACACATCACCCTCTCTGCCCGTCTCCCGTGTGTAGTGGACACAGCCAGATCCACACTGCGCCTTGCCGGCCTGTCTGCCGTGGGTCAGTGGACATAGCCAGATCCACACAGCACCCTCTCTGCCCGTCTCCTGTGGGTGAGTGGACACAGCCAGATCCACACTGCGCGTAGCCTGACCGCCTCCCGTGGGTAAGTGTACACATCCAGATCCGCACTGCGCCCTGCCTGCCCGTCTACCGTGGGTCAGTGGACACAGCCAGATCCGCACAGCACCCGCTATGCCCGTCTCCCGTGGGTGAGTGGACACAGCCAGATCCACACTGCGCCTTTCCTGCCCGTCTCCCCTGGGTGAGTGAACACAGCCAGATCCGAACTGCGCCCTGCCTGCCCGTCTCCCATGGGTGAGTGGACACAGCCAGATACGCACTGCGCCCTGCCTGACCGTCTGCCGTGGGTGAGTGGACACAGCCAGATCCGCACTGCGCCCTGCTTGCCCGTGTGCCGTGGGTGTGTTGACACAGCCAGATCCGCACTGTGCCCTGCCGGCCCGTCTGCGGTGGGTGAGTGGACACAGACAGATCCGCACTGCGCCCTGCCTCCCCATCTGCCGTGGGTCAGTGGACATAGCCAGATCCACACAGCACCCTCTCTGCCCGTCTCCCTTGGGTGAGTGGACACAGCCAGATCTGCACTGCGCCCTGCCTGCCCATCTCCCGTGGGTGAGTGGAAACAGCCAGATCCGCACTGCGCCCTGCATGCCCCTCTCCTGTGCAAGAGTGGACACAGCCAGATCCGCACTGCGCAATGCCTGACTGTCTCCCGTGGGTGAGTGGACACAGCAAGATCCGCACTGTGCCCTGCCTGCCCGTCTGCCGTGGTTCAGTGGACATAGCCAGATCCACAGAGCACCCTCTCTGCCCGTCTTCCGTGGGTGAGTGGACACAGCCAGATCCACACTGCGCCTTGCCTGACCGCCTCCCGTGGGTGAGTGGACACAGCCAGATCCGCACTGCGCCCTGCCTGCCCGTCTGCCGTGGGTGAGTGGACACAGCCAGATCCGCACTGCGCCCTGCCTGCCCGTCTGCCATGGGTGAGTGGACACAGCCAGATCCGCACTGCGCCCTGCCTGCCCGTCTGCCGTGGGTCAGTGGACATAGCCAGATCCACACAGCACCCTCTCTGCCCGTCTCCCCTGGGTGAGTGTACACAGGCAGATGCACACTGCGCATTGCCTGACGGCCTCCCGTGGGTGAGTGGACACAGCCAGATCCGCACTGCGCCCTGCCTGCCCGTCTGCCGTGGGTGAGTGGAAACAGCCAGATCCGCACTGCGCCCTGCCTGCCGGTCTGCCGTGGGTGAGTGGACACAGCCAGATCCGCACTGCGCCCTGCCTCCCCGTCTGCCGTGGGTCAGTGGACATAGCCAGATCCACACAGCACCCTCTCTGCCCGTCTCCCGTGGGTGAGTGAACACAGCCAGATCCACACTGCGCCTTGCCTTCGCGTCTCCCGTTGGTGAGTGGACACAGCCAGATCCGCACTGCGACCTGCCTGCCCATCTGCCGTGGGTGAGTGGACACAGCCAGATCCGCACTGCGCCCTGCCTGCCCGTCGGCAGTGGGTCAGTGGACATAGCCATATCCACACAGCACCCTCTCTTCCCGTCTCCCGTAGGTGAGTGGACACAGCCAGATCCACACTGCGCCTTGCCTACCCGTCTCCAGTGGGTGAGTGGAGACAGCCAGATCCGCACTGCGCCCTGCCTGACCGTCTGCTGTGGGTGAGTGGACACAGCCAGATCCGCACTGCGCCCTGCCTACCCGACTGCCGAAGGTCAGTGGACATAGCCAGATCCACACAGCACCCTCTCTGTCCGTATCCCGTGGGTGAGTGGACACAGCCAGATCCACACTGCGCCTTGCCTGCCCGTCTCCCGTGGGTGAGTGGACACAGCCAGATCTGTCCTGCGCCCTGCCTGCCCGTCTGCCGTGGGTCAGTGGACATGGCCAGATCCACACATCACCCTCTCTGCCCGTCTCCCGTGTGTAGTGGACACAGCCAGATCCACACTGCGCCTTGCCGGCCTGTCTGCCGTGGGTCAGTGGACATAGCCAGATCCACACAGCACCCTCTATGCCCGTCTCCTGTGGGTGAGTGGACACAGCCAGATCCACACTGCGCGTAGCCTGACCGCCTCCCGTGGGTAAGTGTACACATCCAGATCCGCACTGCGCCCTGCCTGCCCGTCTACCGTGGGTCAGTGGACACAGCCAGATCCGCACAGCACCCGCTATGCCCGTCTCCCGTGGGTGAGTGGACACAGCCAGATCCACACTGCGCCTTTCCTGCCCGTCTCCCCTGGGTGAGTGAACACAGCCAGATCCGAACTGCGCCCTGCCTGCCCGTCTCCCATGGGTGAGTGGACACAGCCAGATACGCACTGCGCCCTGCCTGACCGTCTGCCGTGGGTGAGTGGACACAGCCAGATCCGCACTGCGCCCTGCTTGCCCGTGTGCCGTGGGTGTGTTGACACAGCCAGATCCGCACTGTGCCCTGCCGGCCCGTCTGCGGTGGGTGAGTGGACACAGACAGATCCGCACTTCAACCTGCGTGCCCGTGTGCCGTGGGTCAGTCGACATAGCCAGATCCACACAACACCCTCTCTGCCCGTCTCCCGTGGGTGAGTGGACACAGCCAGATCCACACTGCGCCTTGCCTACCCGTCTCCCGTGGGTGATTGGACACAGCCAGATCCGCACTGCGCCCTGCCTGCCCGTCTGCCGTGGGTCAGTGGACATAGCCAGATCCACACAGCATCCTCTCTGCCCGTCTCCCGTGGGTGAGTGGACACAGCCAGATCCGCAGTGCGCCGTGCCTGACCGTCTGCCGTGGGTGAGTGGACACAGAGAGATCCGCACTGCACCCTGCCTGCCTGTCCTCCGTGGGTCAGTGGACATAGCCAGATCCAAACAGCACCCTCTCTGCCCGTCTCCCGTGGGTGTGTGTACACAGCCAGATCCACACTGCGCCTTGCCTGCCCGTCTCCCGTGGGTGAGTTGACACAGCCAGATCCGCACTGTGGCCTGCCGGCCCGTCTGCCGTGGGTGAGTGGACAGAGCCAGATCCGCACTGCGCCCTGCCTCCCCATCTGCCGTGGGTCAGTGGACATAGCCAGATCCACACAGCACCCTCTCTGCCCGTCTCCCTTGGGTGAGTGGACACAGCCAGATCTGCACTGCGCCCTGCCTGCCCATCTCCCGTGGGTGAGTGGAAACAGCCAGATCCGCACTGCGCCCTGCATGCCCCTCTCCTGTGCAAGAGTGGACACAGCCAGATCCGCACTGCGCAATGCCTGACTGTCTCCCGTGGGTGAGTGGACACAGCAAGATCCGCACTGTGCCCTGCCTGCCCGTCTGCCGTGGTTCAGTGGACATAGCCAGATCCACAGAGCACCCTCTCTGCCCGTCTTCCGTGGGTGAGTGGACACAGCCAGATCCACACTGCGCCTTGCCTGACCGCCTCCCGTGGGTGAGTGGACACAGCCAGATCCGCACTGCGCCCTGCCTGCCCGTCTGCCGTGGGTGAGTGGACACAGCCAGATCCGCACTGCGCCCTGCCTGCCCGTCTGCCATGGGTGAGTGGACACAGCCAGATCCGCACTGCGCCCTGCCTGCCCGTCTGCCGTGGGTCAGTGGACATAGCCAGATCCACACAGCACCCTCTCTGCCCGTCTCCCCTGGGTGAGTGTACACAGGCAGATGCACACTGCGCATTGCCTGACGGCCTCCCGTGGGTGAGTGGACACAGCCAGATCCGCACTGTGCCCTGCCTGCCCGTCTGCCGTGGTTCAGTGGACATAGCCAGATCCACAGAGCACCCTCTCTGCCCGTCTTCCGTGGGTGAGTGGACACAGCCAGATCCACACTGCGCCTTGCCTGACCGCCTCCCGTGGGTGAGTGGACACAGCCAGATCCGCACTGCGCCCTGCCTGACCGTCTGCCGTGGGTGAGTGGACACAGCCAGATCCGCACTGCGCCCTGCTTGCCCGTGTGCCGTGGGTGAGTTGACACAGCCAGATCCGCACTGTGCCCTGCCGGCCCGTCTGCGGTGGGTGAGTGGACACAGACAGATCCGCACTGCGCCCTGCCTCCCCATCTGCCGTAGGTCAGTGGACATAGCCAGATCCACACAGCACCCTCTCTGCCCGTCTCCCTTGGGTGAGTGGACACAGCCAGATCTGCACTGCGCCCTGCCTGCCCATCTCCCGTGGGTGAGTGGAAACAGCCAGATCCGCACTGCGCCCTGCATGCCCCTCTCCTGTGCAAGAGTGGACACAGCCAGATCCGCACTGCGCAATGCCTGACTGTCTCCCGTGGGTGAGTGGACACAGCAAGATCCGCACTGTGCCCTGCCTGCCCGTCTGCCGTGGTTCAGTGGACATAGCCAGATCCACAGAGCACCCTCTCTGCCCGTCTTCCATGGGTGAGTGGACACAGCCAGATCCACACTGCGCCTTGCCTGACCGCCTCCCGTGGGTGAGTGGACACAGCCAGATCCGCACTGCGCCCTGCCTGCCCGTCTGCCGTGGGTGAGTGGACACAGCCAGATCCGCACTGCGCCCTGCCTGCCCGTCTGCCGTGGGTGAGTGGACACAGCCAGATCCGCACTGAGCCCTGCCTGCCCGTCTGCCGTGGGTGAGTGGACACAGCCCGATCCCCACTCGGCCCTTCCTGTCTGTCTGCCATGGGTGAGTGGACACAGCCAGATCTGCACTGCGACCTGCCTGCCCGACTGCCGTAGGTCAGTGGACATAGCCAGATCCACACAGCACCCTCTCTGTCCATCTCCCGTGGGTGAGTTGACACAGAGAGATCTACACTGCGCCTTGCCTGCCCGTCTCCCGTGGGTGAGTGGACACAGCCAGATCCGCCCTGCGCCCTGCCTGGCCGTCTGCCGTGGGTCAGTGGACATGGACAGATCCACACTTCACCCTCTCTACCCGTCTCCCGTGGGTAGTGGACACAGCCAGATCCACACTGCGCCTTGCCTACCCGTCTCCCGTGGGTGAGTGGACACAGCCAGATCCGGACTGCGCCCTGCCTGACCGTCTGCCCTGGGTGTGTGGACACAGCCAGATCCGCACTGCGCCCTGCCTCTCCGTCTGCCGTGGGTCAGTGGACATAGCCAGATCCAAACAGCACCCTCTCTGCCCGTCTCCCGTGGGTGAGTGGACACAGCCAGATCCACACTGCGCCTTGCCTGCCGGTCTCCCGTGGGTGAGTGGACACAGCCAGATCCGCACTGCGCCCTGCCTGCCCATCTCCCGTGGGTGAGTGGACACAGCCAGATACGCACTGCGCCCTGCATACCCGTCTCCCGTGGGTGAGTGGACACAGTCAGATCTGCACTGCGCAATGCCTCATCGTCTGCCGTGGGTGAGTGGACACAGCAAGATCCACACTGCGCCTGGCCTGCCCGTCTGCCGTGGGTCAGTGGACATAGCCAGATCCACACAGCACCCTCTCTGCCCATCTCCCGTGGGTGAGTGGACACAGCCAGATCCGCACTGCACCATGCCTGACCGTCTGCCGTGGGTTAGTGGACACAGACAGATCCGCACTGCGCCCTGCCTGCCTGTCTGCCGTGGGTCAGTGGACATAGCCAGATCCAAACAGCACCCTCTCTGCCTGTCTCTCGTGGGTGAGTGGACACAGCCAGATCCACACTGCGCCTTGTCTGCCCGTCTGCCGTGGGTGAGTTGACACAGCCAGATCCGCACTGTGCCCTGCCGGCCCGTCTGCCGTGGGTGAGTGGACACAGCCAGATCCGCACTTCAACCTGCCTGCCCGTGTGCCGTGGGTCAGTGGACATAGCCAGATCCACACAGCACCCTCTCTGCCCGTCTCCCGTGGGTGAGTGGACACAGCCAGATCCACACTGCGCCTTGTCTACCCTTCTCCCATGGGTGATTGGACACAGCCAGATCCGCACTGCGCCCTGCCTGCCCGTCTGCCGTGGGTCAGTGGACATACCCAGATCCACACAGCACCCTCTCTGCCCGTCTGCCGTGGGTGAGTGACACAGCCCGTTCCGCACTGGGCCCTGCCTGTCTGTCTGCCGTGGGTGAGTGGACACAGCCAGATCCGCACTGCGCCCTGCCTGCCCGACTGCCGTAGGTCAGTGGACATAGCCAGATCCACACAGCACCCTCTCTGTCCGTCTCCCGTGGGTGAGTGGACACAGAGAGATCTACACTGCGCCTTGCCTGCCCGTCTCCCGTGGGTGAGTGGACACAGCCAGATCTGCCCTGCGCCCTGCCTGCCTGTCTGCCGTGGGTCAGTGGACATGGCCAGATCCACACATCACCCTCTCTACCCGTCTCCCGTGGGTAGTGGACACTGCCAGATCCACACTGCGCATTGCCTACCCGTCTCCCGTGGGTGAGTGGACACAGCCAGATCCGCACTACGCCCTGCCTGACCGTCTGCCGTGGGTTTGTGGACACAGCCAGATCCGCACTGCACCCTGCCTCTCCGTCTGCCGTGAGTCAGTGGACATAGCCAGATCCAAACAGAACCCTCTCTGCCCGTCTCCCATGGGTGAGTGGACACAGCCAGATCCGCACTGCGCCCTGCCTGCCCATCTCCCGTGGGTGAGTGGACACAGCCAGATACGCACTGCGCCCTGCCTGCCCATCTCCCGTGGGTGAGTGGACACAGTCAGATCTGCACTGCGCAATGCCTCATCGTCTGCCGTGGGTGAGTGGACACAGCCAGATGCGCACTGCGCCCTGCTTGCCCGTCTGCCGTGGGTGAGTGGACACAGCCAGATCCGCACTGCGCCCTCCCTGCCCGTCTCCCGTGTGTGAGTGGACACAGCCATATCCACACAGCGCCTTGCCTGCCCGTCTCCCGTGGGTGATAGGACACAGCCAGATCCGCACTGCGCCCTGCCTCCCGTCTGCCGTGGGTGAGTGGACACAGCCAGATCCGTACTGCGCCCTGCCTGCCCTTGTGCCGTGGGTCAGTGGACATAGCCAGATCCACAAACCACCCCTCTGCCCGTCTCCCTTGGGTGAGTGGACACAACCAGATCCACACTGCGCCTTGCCTACCCATCTCCCGTGGGTGAGTGGACACAGCCAGATCCACACTGCGCCCTGCCTGACCGTCGGCCGTGGGTGAGTGGACATAGCCAGATCCGCACTGCGCCCTGCCTGCCCGTCTGCCGTGGGTCAGTGGACATAGCCAGATCCACACAGCACCCTGTCTGCCCATCTCCCGTGGGTGAGTGGACACAGCCAGATCCACACTGTGCCCTGCCTGTCCGTCTCCCGTGGGTCAGTGGACATAGCCAGATTCACACTGTGCCCTCACTGCCCGTCTCCCGTGGTAGTGTGGTCACACCAGATCCACACTGTGCCCTGCCTGCCCGTCTCCCGTGGGTGAGGGGACACAACCAGATCCACACTGCGCCCTGCCTGTCCATCTCCCGTGGGTGAGTGGACACAGCCAGATCCGCACTGCGCCTAGCCTGCCCGTCTCCCGTGGGTGAGTGGACACAGCCAGATCCGCACTGTGCCTTGCCTGCCCATCTCACGTGGGTGAGTGGACACAGCCAGATCCGCACTGCGCCCTGCCTGCCCGTCTCCCGTGGGTGAGTGGACACAGCCAGATCCGCACTGCGCCCTGCCTGCCCGTCTGCCCTGGGTGAGTGGACACAGCCAGATCCGCTCTGCGCCCTGCCTGACCGTCTGCCGTGGGTCAGTGGACATAGCCAGATCCACACAGCACCGTGTCTGCCCGTCTCCCGTGGGTAAGTGGACACAGCCAGATTTGCACTGCGCCTTGCCTGCCCGTCTCCCGTGGGTGAGTGGACACAGCCAGATCCGCACTTCGCCCTGCCTGCCCGTCTCCCATGGGTGAGTGGAAACAGCCAGATCCGCACTGCTCCCTGCCTGCCCGTCTGCCGTGGGTCAGTGGACATAGCCAGATCCACACAGCACCCTTTCTGCCCGTCTCCCGTGGGTGAGTAGACACCGCCAGATCCACACTGCGCCTTTCCTGCCCTTCTCCCCTGGGAGAGTGGACACAGCCAGATCCGCACTGCGCCCTGCCTGCCCGTCTCCCATGGGTGAGTGGACACAGCCAGATCCGCACTGCGCCTTTCCTGCCCGTCTCCCGTGGGTGAGTGGACACAGACAGATCCGCACTGCGCCCTGCCTGACCGCCTGCCGTGGGTGAGTGGACACAGCCAGATCCTCACTGCGCCCTGCCTGACCGCCTGCCGTGGGTGAGTGGACAAGCCAGATCCGTACTGCGCACTCCCTGCCCGTCTGCCGTGGGTCAGTGGACATAGCCAGATCCACACAGCACCCTCTCTGCCCATCTCCCGTGGGTGAGTGGACACAGCCAGATCCACACTGTGCCTTGCCTGCCCGTCTCCCGTGGGTGCGTGGACACAGCCAGATCCACACTGCGCCTTGCCTTCGCGTCTCCCGTTGGTGAGTGGACACAGCCAGATCCGCACTCCGCCCTGCCTGCCCGTCTGCCGTGGGTGAGTGGACACAGCCAGATCCGCACTGCGCCCTGCCTGCCCGTCTGCAGTGGGTCAGTGGACATAGCCATATCCACATAGCACCCTCACTTCCCATCTCCCGTGGGTGAGTGGACAGTGCCAGTTCCACACTGCGCCTTGCCTACCCGTCTCCAGTGGGTGAGTGGACACAGCCAGATCCGCACTGCGCCCTGCCTGACCGTCTGCCGTGGGTGTGTGGACACAGCCAGATCCGCACTGCGCCCTGCCTGCCCGTCTGCAGTGGGTCAGTGGACATAGCCATATCCACACAGCACCCTCACTTCCCGTCTCCCGTGGGTGAGTGGACAGTGCCAGTTCCACACTGCGCCTTGCCTACCCGTCTCCAGTGGGTTAGTGGACACAGCCAGATCCGCACTGCGCCCTGCCGGCCCGTCTGCCGTGGGTGATTGGACACAGCCAGATCCGCACTGTGCCCTGCCTGCCCGTCTGCCGTGGGTCAGTGGATATAGCCAGATTCACACAGCACCCTCTCTGGCCGTCTCCCGTGGGTGAGTGGACACAGCCAGGTCCACACTGCGACTTGCCTGCCCGTCTCCCATGGGTGAGTGGACACAACCAGATCCGCACTGAATCCTCCCTGCCCGCCTGTCGAGGGCGAGGGGACACAGCCAGATCCACACTGCGCCTTGCCTACCCATCTCCCGTGGGTGAGTGTACACAGCCAGATCCGCACTGCGCCCTGCCTGCCCGTCTGCCATGGGTGAGTGGACACAGCCAGATCCACACTGCGCCCTGCCTGCCAGTCTGCCGTGGGTCAGTGGACATAGCCAGATCCACACAGCACCCTGTCTGCCCGTCTCCCGTGGGTTAGTGGATACAGCCAGATTCACACTGCGCCTTGCCTACCCGTCTCCCGTGGGTGAGTGGACACAGCCATATCCGCACTGCGCCCTGCCTGACCGTATGCCGTGGGTGAGTGAACACAGCCAGATCCGCACTGCGCCCTGCCTGCCCGTCTGCCATGGGTAGGTGGACATAGCCAGATCCACACAGCACCCTCTCTGCCCATCTCCCGTGGGTGAGAGGACACAGCCAGATCCGCACTGCGCCCTGCCTGCCCGTCTGCCATGGGTGAGTGGACACAGCCAGATCCGCACTGCGCCCTGCCTGCCCTTGTGCCGTGGGTCAGTGGACATAGCCAGATCCACATAGCACCCCTCTGCCCGTCTCCCGTGGGTGAGTGGACACAGCCAGATCCACACTGCGCCTTGCCTACCCATCTCCCGTGGGTGAGTGGACACAGCCAGGTAAGCACTGCGCCTACCTGCCCGTCTGCCGTGGGTGAGTGGACACAGCCAGATCCACACAGCACCCTGTCTGCCCGTCTCCCGTGGGTTAGTGGACACAGCCAGATACACACTGCGCCTTGCCTACCCGTCTCCCGTTGGTGAGTGGACACAGCCAGATCCGCACTGCGCCCTGCCTGACCGTATGCCGTGGGTGAGTGAACACAGCCAGATCCGCACTGAGCCCTGCCTGCCCGTCTGCCATGGGTCAGTGGACATACCCAGATCCACACAGCACCCTCTCTCCCCGTCTCCCTTTTGTGAGTGGACACAGCCAGATCCACACTGCGCCTTGCCTGCCCGTCACCCGTGGGTGAGTGGACACAGCCAGATCCGCACTGCGCCCTGCCTGCCCGTCTGCCGTGGGTGAGTGGACATAGCCAGATCCGCACTGCGCCCTCCTGCCCGTCTCTCGTGGGTGAGTGGAGTCAGCCAGATCCGCACTGCGCCTTGCCTGCCCGTCTCCCGTGGGTGAGTGGAAACAGCCTGAACCGCACTGTGCCCTGCCTGCCCGTCTCCCGTGGGTGAGTGGACACAGCCAGATCCGCACTGAGCCCTGCCTGCCCGTCTGCCGTGGGTCAGTGGACATAGCCAGATCCACACAGCACCGTCTCTGCCCATCTCCCCTGGGTGAGTGGACATAGCCAGATCCGCACTGCGCATTGCGTGCCCGTCTCCCATGGGTGAGTGGACACAGCCAGATCCGCACTGCGCCCTGCCTGCCCGTCTGCTGTGGGTCAGTGGACATGGCCAGATCCACACATCACCCTCTCTGCCCGTCTCCCGTGTGTAGTGGACACAGCCAGATCCACACTGCGCCTTGCCAGCCTGTTTGCCGTGGGTCAGTGGAAATAGCCAGATCCACACAGCACCCTCTCTGCCCGTCTCCTGTGGGTGAGTGGACACAGCCAGATCCACACTGCGCCTTGCCTGACCGCCTCCCGTGGGTAAGTGTACACAGCAAGATCCGCACTGCGCCCTGCCTGCCCGTCTACCATGGGTCAGTGGACACAGCCAGATCCACATGCACCCTCTCTGCCCGTCTCCCATGGGTGAGTGGACACAGCCAGATCCACACTGCGCCTTGTCTGCCCGCCTCCCGTGGGTGAGTGGACACAGCCAAATCCGCACTGCACCCTGCCTACCCGTCTGCCGTGGGTGAGTGGACACAGCCAGATCCGCACTGCGCCCTGCCTGCCCATATGCCGTGGGTCAGTGGACATAGCCAGATCCACACAGCACCCTCTCTGCCCGTCTCCCGTGGGGAGTGGACACAGCCAGATGCGCACTGCGCCCTGCCTGCCCATCTGCCGTTGGTCTGTGGACATAGCCAGATCAACACAGCACCCACTCTGCCCGTCTCCCGTGGGAGAGTGGACACAGCCAGATCCGCACAGCGCTCTGCCGGCCCGTGTCCCGTGGGTGAGTCGACACAGCCAGATCCGCACTGCGCCCTGCCTGACCATCTGCCGTGGGTGAGTGGACACAGCCAGATCAGCACTGCGCCCTGCCTGCCCGTCTGCCGTGCGTCAGTGGACATAGCCAGATCCGTACTGCACCCTCACTGCCAGTCTCCCGTTGGTGAGTGGACACAGCCAGATCCGCACTGCGCCCTGACTGCCCGTCTGCCTTGGGTGAGTGGACACAGCCAGATCCACACAGCACCCCATCTGCCCGTCTCCCGTGGGTGAGTGGACACAGCCAGATCCACTCTCTGCCTTGCCTGCACGTCTCCCGTGCGTGAGTGGACACAGCCAGATCCGCACTGCGCCCTGCCTGCCCGTCTGCCGTGGGTGAGTGGACACAGCCAGATCCGCACTGCGCCCTGCCTGCCCGTCTCTCGTGGGTGAGTGGAGTCAGCCAGATCCGCACTGCGCCCTGCCTGCCCGTCTCCCGTGGGTGAGTGGAAACAGCCAGAACCGCACTGTGCCCTGCCTGCCCGTCTCCCGTGGGTGAGTGGACACAGCCAGATCCCCACTGCGCCTTGCCTGCCCGTCTCCCGTGGGTGAGTGGACACAGCCAGATCCGCACTGCGCACTGCCTACCCGTCTCCCGTGGGTGAGTGGACACAGCCAGATCCACACTGCGCCCTGCCTGCCCGTGTGCCGTGGGTGAGTGGACACAGCCAGATCCGCACTGCGCCCTGCCTGCCCGTCTGCCGTGGGTCAGTGGACATAGCCAGATCCACACAGCACCGTCTCTGCCCATCTCCCCTGGGTGAGTGGACATAGCCATATCCGCAATGCGCCCTGCCAGCCCGTCTCCCTTCAGTGAGTGGACACAGCCAGATCCGCACTGCGCCCTGCCTGCCCGTCTGCCGAGGGTGAGTGGACACAGGCAGATCCGCACTGCGCCCTGCCGGCCCGTCTCCCGTGTGTGAGTGGACACAGCCAGATCCGAACTGCGCCTTGCCGGCCCGTCTCCCGTGGGTGAGAACACAGCCAGATGCGCACTGCGCCCTACCTGCCCGTCTGCCGTGGGTGAGTGGACACAGCCAGATCCGCACTGCGCCCTGCCTGCCCGTCTCCCGTGGGTGAGTGGACACAGCCAGATCCGCACTGCGCCCTGCCTGCCCGTGTGCCGTGGGTCAGTGGACATAGCCAGATCCACACAGCACCCTCTCTGCCCGTCACCCGTGGGTGAGTGGACACAGCCAGATCTACACTGCGCCTTGCCTACCCGTCTCCCGTTGGTGAGTGGACACAGCCAGATCCGCACTGCGCCCTGCCTGACCGTCTGCCCTGGGTGAGTTGACACAGCCAGATCCGCACTGCGCCCTGCCTGCCCTTCGGCTGTGTGTCAGTGGACATAGCCAGATCTGCACTGCGCATTGCCTGCCCGTCTCCCGTGGGTGAGTGGACACAGCCAGATCCGCAATGCCCCCTGCCTGCCCGTCTCCCATGGGTGAGTGGACACAGCCAAATCCGCACTGCGCCCTGCCTGCCCGTCTCCCGTGGGTGAGTGGAAATAGCCAGATCCGCACTGCGCCCTTCCTGCTCGTCTCCCGTAGGTAAGTGGACACAGCCAGATCTGCACTGCGCCCTGCCTGACCGTCTGCCGTGGGTGAGTGGACAGAGCCAGATCCGCACTGTACCCTGCCTGCACGTCTGCCGTGGGTGAGTGGACACAGCCAGATCCGCACTGCGCCCTTCCTGCCCGTGTGCTGTGGGTCAGTGGACATAGCCAGATCCACACAGCACCCTCTCTGCCTGTCTCCCGTGGGTGAGTGGACACAGCCAGATCCACACTGCGCCTTGCCTGCTTGTCTCCCGTGGGTGAGTGGTCACAGCCAGATCCGCACTGCGCCCTGCCTGACCGTCCCCCGTGGGTGAGTGGACACAGTCAGATCCGCACTGCGCCCTGCCTGCATGTCTGCCGTGTGTTATTGGACACAGCCAGATCCGCACTGCGCCCTGCCTGCCCATCTGCCGTGGGGGATTGGACACAGCCAGATCCGCACTGCGCCCTGCTTGCCGGTCTGCCGTGGGTTAGTGGACATAGCCAGATCCATACAGCACCCTCTCTACCCGTCTCCGTGGGTGAGTGGATACAGCCAGATCCACACTGCGCCTTGCCTGCCAATCTCCCGTGGGAGAGTGGACACAGCCAAGTCCGCACTGCGCCCTGCCTGCCCGTCTCCCGTTGGTGAGTGGACACAGCCAGATCCGCACTGCGCCCTGCCTGCCCGTTTCCCGTGGGTGAGTGGACACAGCCAGATCCGCACTGCGCCCTGCCTCACCGTCTGCCGTGGGTGAGTGGACACAGCCAGATCCGCACTGCGCCTGCCTGCCCGTCTACTGTTGGTCAGTGGACATAGCCAGATCCACACAGCACCCTCTGCCCGTCTCCCGTGGGTGAGTGGACACAGCCAGGTCCACACTGCGCCTTGCTTACCCTTCTCCCGTGGGTGAGTGGACACAGCCAGATCCGTACTGCGCCTTGCCTGACCGTCTGCCATGGGTGAGTGGACACAGCCAGATCCGTACTGCGCCCTGCCTGCCCGTCTGCCGTGGGTGATTGGACACAGCCACATCCGCACTGCACCCTGCCTGCCCATCTGCCGTGGGTCAGTGGACATAGGAAGATCCACACAGCACCCTCTCTGCCCTTTTCCCGTGGGTCAGTGGACACAGCCAGATCCGCACTGTGCCCTTCCTTGCCCGTCCGCCGTGAGTGAGTTGACACAGCCTGATCCACACTGCGCCCTGCCTGTCCGTCTGCCGTGGGTGAGTGGACACAGCCAGAACCTCACTGCGCCTTGCCTGCCCGTCTCCCGTGGGTGAGTGGACACAGCCAGATCTGCACTGCGCCCTGCCTACCCGTCTGCCGTGGGTGAGTGGACACAGACATTTCCAAACTGTTCCCTGCCTGCCCGTCACCCGTGGATGAGTGGACACAGCCAGATCCACACTGTGCACTCACTGCCCGTCTCCCGTGAGTGAGTGGACACAGACAGATCCACACTGAGCCCTCACTGACCGTCTCCCGTGAGTGAGTGGACATAGCCAGATCCACACTGAGCTCTCACTGCTCGTCTCCCGTGACTGAGTGGAAACAGCCAGATCCACACTGAGCCATCACTGCCCATCTCCCGCGGGTGAGTGGACACAGACAGATCCACACTGCGCCCTCACTGCCCGTCTCCAATGGGTGTGTGGACACAGCCAGATCCACACTGTGCCCTGCCTGCCCGTCTTTCGTGGGTCAGTGGACATAGCCAGATCCACACAGCACCCTCTCTTCCCGTCTCCTGTGGGTGAATGGACACAGCCAAATCCACACTGCGCCTTGCCTACAAGTCTCCCGTGGGTGAGTGCACACAGCCAGATCCGCACTGCGCCCTGCCTGCCCGTCTGCCGTGGGTGAGTGGACACAGCCAGTTCCGCACTGCGCACTGCCTCCCCGTCTGCCGTGGGTCAGTGGACATAGCCAGATCCACACAGCACCCTCTCTGCCCGTCTCCCGTGGGTGAGTGGACACAGCCAGATCCACACTGCGCCTTGCCTGCCCGTCTCCCGTGGGTGAGTGGACACAGCCAGATCCGCACTGCGCACTGCCTGCCAGTCTCCCGGGGGTGAGTGGACACAGCCAGATCCGCACTGGGCCCTGCCTGCCCATCTGCCGTGGGTCAGTGGACATAGCCAGATTCACACAGAACTCTCTCTGGCCGTCTCCCGTGGGTGAGTGGACATAGCCAGATCCACACTGCGAGTTGCCTGCCCGTCTCCCGTGGGTGAGACGACACAGCCAGATCCGCACTGCGCCCTTCCTGCCCGTCTGCTGTGGGTGAGTGGACACAGCCAGATCCGCACTGCGCCTTGTCTGCCCGTCTGCCTAGGGTGAGTGGACACAGCCAGATCCGCACTGCGCCCTGCCTGCCCGTCTGCTGTGGGTCAGTGGACATAGCCATATCCACACAGCACCCTCTCTGCCCGTCTCCCGTGGGTGAATGGACACAGTCAGACCCACACTGCGCCTTGCCTGCCTGTCGCCCGTGGGTCAGTGGACACAGCTAGATCCGCACTGCGCCCTGCCTGCCCATCTGCCGTGGGTGAGTGGACACAGCCAGATGCGCACTGCGCCCTGCATACTCGTCTGCCGTGGGTCAGTGGACATAGCCAGATCCACACAGCATTCTCTCTATCCGTCTCCTATGGGTGAGTGGACACAGCCAGATCCACAATGTGCCCTGCCTGCCCATCTCCCGTGGGTGAGTGGACATAGCAGGATCCACACTGCGCACTCATTGCAGGTCTCCCGTGGGAATGTGGACACAGCCAATTCCAAACCGTTCCCTGCCTGCCCGTCACCCGTGGATGAGTGGACACAGCCAGATCCACACTGTCCACTCACTGCCCGTCTCCCGTGAGTGAGTGGACACAGCCAGATCCACACTGAGCCCTCACTGCCCGTCTCCCGTGAGTGAGTGGACACAGCCAGATCCACACTGAGCCCTCACTGCCCGTCTCCCGTGGGTGAGTGGACACAGCCAGATCCGCACTGCGCCTTGCCTGTCCGTCTCCCGTGGGTGAGTGGACACAGCCAGATCCGCACTGCGCCCTGCCTGACTGCCTGCCGTGGGTGAGTGGACACAGCAAGATCCGCACTGCGCCCTGCCTGCCCGTCTGCCGTGGGTCAGTGGACATAGCCAGATCCACACAGCCCCCTCTGTGCCCCTTCTCCCGTGGGTGAGTGGACATAGCCAGATCCACACAGCACCCTCTCTGGCCATCTCCCGTGGGTGCGTGGACCCAGCCAGATCCACAAAGTGCCCTGCTTGCCCTTCTGCCGTGGGTGAGTGGACACAGCCAGATCCGCACAGCGCCCTGCCTGCCCATCTGCCGTGGGTCAGTGGACATAGCCAGATCCACAAAACATCCTCTCTGCCTGTCTCCCGTGAGTGAGTGGACACAGCCAGATCCACACTGCGCCTTACCTGCCCATCTCCCGTGGGTGAGTGGACACAGCCAGATCCTCACAGCGCCCTGCCTGTCCGTCTGCCATGGGTGAGTGGACACAGCCAGAACCACACTGCGCCCAAATGCCCATCTCCCGTGGGAGTGTGGACAGAGCCAGATCCACACTGTGCCCTGCCTACCCGTCTCCCGTGGGTGAGTGGACATAGCCAGATCCACACAGCACCCTCTCTGGCCGTCTCCCGTGGGTGAGT